>NW_018742329.1:6481546-6876704 GCF_001683475.1 Chenopodium quinoa
AGGCGAGAAGTTCCCATGCAGTGGAGAAGGGGGATAATTGGGCAGAGCCGTCCGCCTCTTACAGAGAGGAAAACACCCCCTACTACTGCAGGGTGCCCCGGGGCCGGATCGCAACCATGCGAGACAACGTGGCGAGCTTTATTGCTAACCACAAAATGGGCCCGGAGTATTTACTGTTTGTGCCGGATCCAGAAGATACTGTCGTCTGGCCGGCTGGTACCAGCTATGGTGACGGCTGTTTTGGCTGCTATGTGGCGGCCATCAAAGCTGGTCTGCGCTTCCCATTACATCCGGCTGTTCAGCGGATTTTAGATGGGTATGATCTGGGGTTATGGCAGTTAGCCCCCAACTCTTGGGTAAACGTACTCGGCTATGTGGCCGGGTGCGAACTGAACGGGTGGAGCCAAGTTTTGAGGCTTTCGCCCACATGAACTATCTCAGCCGGACCCCCTAAGTCGGGAGGTACCGGCTGGTATCAACTAACAAGCCACAGGGGTTACCTCATGACGAGAGGTAAGGCAAACAAATGGAAGGATTGGCGGAACACCTTCCTTATTATCGAGAGTTCAGACACGGAGCTGAACAAACGTTTTAACAAGTGGAACAGGGATCCGCCTCTTCTTGCAGGCGGCCGCAGCATGCCGCCTGTTCCCCCAAAGGCTAAAAGAGAGATCCTAGACAAAGGACTCTTCAAAAGTAGAGACTAGGGTGAACTCTACTTCAGGGTACGAGAGCAAGTACCCCTACACTGCGTCCCGAGCTTCAAGTGGCTCTATGATGAGTACTTCTTGGCCGCCTGTGGCCTCGGCAGTCGGTGCTCTAGAGGTAGCCGGCCTGACGAATACTCTGTTTTTTCACGCCTTGTTTACTTGGGATTTTTACTAACTTTGCTGTTTATTTCTTTCAGCCGACGCCATGAGTAAAATAACAGCATCTAAGACTGCGGCGGCCATGCTGCGGGTTTCGCTAATGAAGCAGTCGTACGCCGACTCCCCCAGCAAGGAGGCACCCTTGGTAAGCTTTGAAAACTCTTCCCCTTTAAGTTGTATTATGCATATACTAACTCTTTTTGTTTTCAGTCTGGCACTCCAAGGGCTTCTTCCTCGCAACAGCCGACCCAAGGCCCGGAGAACGACTGTTGCAAGCTCTCCTGGGTCTTCCAGGAAAACAGTGGCGGCTGAGAAGCAGCCGGCCACTTCTTCAAAAACCCAGGCGGGGCCGCCTAGATGTATGGACACTTGCTTGTAAAAACTCACTCTTGCTTCCTTCTTGATTAGGTCTAACTTGTCTTTCCTTCTGCTTAATGCAGCCGGCCCCAGGGACTTGACTTGGTTGAGGTAGCCAAGTCAATGGTTAAAGTAGTTCCTCCCTCTGACAGGGAGGCGGTCAGGGTGCCGGCACCCTTGACCTCGATGGAATTTCGGGGATCCTAGCTGAGGTATACCCTTTTGAAGTTCCAGGACGCCTGTTAACCCTTATGATTGGAAACTGACGCCTGTTTTTCTTTGTACTTAGGCCCTGCTCCGAGTCAACAGCCTTCGCAAGCCGATTGATCGGAAAAACAAAGAGGTAAAGGCCGCAAAGGCTATGGCCGCCTCCAGCTGTGATAAAGCAATGTTTCAAATTGCCCAAAAATGAAGTACTGACCATTGATCTTCTTTATTATCAGGCGCAGGCGACCGCCGCTGTTCGGGCTCAGCTAGAGGCGGCCCAAAAGAAGGTTGACGAGCTGGAGGGGACCGTCACCAAATTTAAAGCCGAGCTGAAACCCCTTCGCCAGAAAATGCACTCTTACGAAGCCATGGAGAAATCTTTGGCTAACGTAAAAGAACGCCTGGTGAACCAGGAGAAGAGTCTTACCCAAGAGCTCTCGGACAAGGCCGAGCAAGAAAAACAAGAGCTCGTCCGGGAGATGGTGGAAGACTCCGCCCAAATCCAACGCATGACCTGGGAACGACTGTTCCCCAGTGCCGACTTTGCCTCATGGGAAAGAACGTACCGCCAGTGTTCGGAAATATATAATCAACAGATCCTGGCGGCTGCTGAAGAAGAGGCGATGGACGTTGCGTTGGAGGAGGAAGAGCCTGTTGTGGCGCTTGTGCCACTTGGGGGAAAGGCATCAAAAGATGATGCAGCGAAGGCCGAGTCCAGCAAGAAGAGTGCTGACCAGGCGGCTGCTGCTGATACTGAACTGCCCCCTTCTTAAGCTTTAAGTATATTTTTTTCTTTTCACGGCCTGCGTGCCGTTTGCTTTGTAATTACCCGGCCAGGGGGCCGGGGTTTTGAATATTCTGCTGGTCTTTTATGGCCGGCTCATTTTAATCAAATTTTTTGTTTTTGTTCAAATTTGTCTAAGTATTTGAAATTTGCTCACTAGACAGACTGTTGTGTATGGCCGAACGTTAAGACAGGTACAAATAGTAAGTATGCCGCCTATGCCCCTGGACGACTGGTTGTCTGTTTCCAGGATAGATGATCAGTCGGCCATTTAATCAATCGGTATTCGAACTCTTTATTCAATTTGACCAAGTAAATAGAATTACCAAGTAGCCAAGGAATTTAAGTAGGAAAACAAGCGGCGGGTACCGGTTGTTTCCCTTTATTGCCAATGTTGGCCTCTAATTTGTTATTTGTTAACCTAGCAAGAGTATTGGTTGAGAGCCTTTGTTTATTAAAAACAAGTGGACGACTCGTACCTTTTAGGCTCAGTACTAAGTTTGAGTGACTATTAAGTTAACATAGGAGTTACTTAGTCTTCGTCACAATCTTGATTGAGTAGTAAAGGTATCAGGCGGCGTAGGCCGGCTAGACCCCTTGATTTACCAATGTTTGTTGGCTATTTACTCAATAGGTTATCCAGTAGGAATAGGGGTTCGAGTGCCCTTGTTTGTATAAAACAGGCGGACGACTCAAACTTTTTAGGTTCCATACCAAATTTGAAGGAGTGACTATGAGTTAACTTTGGAGTTACTCAGTCGCCGTCACTTTTGTTTGAGAAGTAGAGGTACCAGGCGGCGTAGGCCGGCTAGACCCCTTGATTCGCCAATGTTTGTTGGCTATTAACTCAATAGGTACCCCCTGCATTTATCCCAAGTAATACAGGCGGTCATCTGACTCAGATGTCAACTGCTACCACTGGTTTGGTTAGTGATAGAGTTATCCTTGTCTCAAAAACGGCTACGTGGTTGCCCTTTGGGACAGTCGTATAGGTGCCGTGTAATTAGTTTATAGAACAATGTTCCACCCAAAAGGGAGCTGCTCTCTGCGACGAATTTCATCCGAATGGATGCCGCCGGACGCCTGCTATAATGTTGGGACAGGTCGGATTAGTTTTTAAAAGTTAGATCAGTTGACTAGGCGCCTGGTCTGATCATTCGGCCAGTGGCCTTGGTATGTTTTTGGTGAACGTATGTGCTAAGTAAAAGAAGGGTAGCCGCCTGTTAGTTACAGGATCGGCCAGGCCCTAAACTTTTTAGCTAAGTATTGTGAGTAAAATACTCGAGGGAGAGTAGCCGACTGTAATGGAACAGACGGCATGCCCCTGTAAAGATAAAGAGTGAAACTCAATGGAGAGTAGCCGACTGTAAAGGTACAGACGGCATGCCCCTCTTTACTTTACATCATTCAAAAGAAATATTTCTTAAGGTTATCTACATTCCAAGTTCGAGGCAACGGTTGTCCGTCTGGTGTTTCCAGACGGTAGGTACCGTCCCTGACTTCCGCATAGATTCGGTAGGGTCCTTCCCAGTTGGGAGTTAGTTTGCCAGACTCGTTAGCCCTACCAACTGCTTCCATTTTTTCTAAGTACAAAGTCCCCTACTTTGAGTGGACGCCTGTGCACTTTTTTGTTGTATGATCTAGTCATTCTCAGGCGGTAGATTTCATGGCGCAAAACAGCATTGCCCCTCTTTTCAGGAAGTGAGTCTAATGCCAGGCGCATAGCTTCCCAGTTTGCCTCTTCGTCATATAGCATTACTCGAAGAGTCGGCTCGTAGTGTTCTATTGGAAGAACAGCTTCTGCACCATAAGTTAGGAGGAATGGAGTTTCTCCAGTCGCCCCTTTTTCAGTCGTCCTAATGGCCCAAAGAACATGTGGTAGTTCATCTGCCCATAGGCCGCCTGCTCGTTCAATTTTTTTCTTGAGACCGTCTGAGATGATTTTATTAAAGGCTTCTACCTGGCCGTTTGCTTGTGGACGGCCGACAGATGCAAAGTAATGTCCAATTCCTTGGTCTCCCAACCAGCTTTTGAGAACAGGCGTCTCAAATTGGGGACCATTATCAAAAACCATAGACATGGGAACCCCGAACCGAGTGATGACGTTTTTCCAAATGAATGAAATTACATCTTTCGTCTTGATTCCCTTTACAGCCTCCGCCTCTACCCATTTAGTGAAGTAGTCAACGGCAACAAGTATATACCTTCTGCCGCCTGTAGCAGGCGTATATGGACCCAGAATGTCCATGCCCCACTTAGCAAACGGTAGTGGGCTGTGAATGGTAGTGAGGTCGGTAGCCGGACGGTGAATTAATTTGCCAAACCTTTGGCACTTGTCACATTTTTTCACCATCTCCATTGCATCTGCTTCCAAAGTAGGCCAAAAGTAGCCCTGCCGCCTTGCCCTTTGAGCAAGCATCCTACCACCTATATGGGAAGCACAGAAACCAGAGTGAAGATCATCTAGTATCTCTCGTCCCTTTTCAGGAGTAACACACTTTAAGAAGGGTTGAAGGTGCCCCCTCTTGTGCAGTTCCCCCTGTATCATTTCAAAACAGGAGGCTCGTTTTTTCAGTGATGCCGCCTGTTGAGGATCATCCGGCAGTGTACCGTTTGTCAGATATGCCCTGATTGAATCCATCCAGGTTGAGCTTCTGTCTAGAATTCCAATAGGATTTTCCTCGATGCTTCTCTTCTCCATTACTTCCCAAAACACAGTTCGAGGAGTATCGGAGGAGGCGGATGATGCTAATTTCGAGAGTGCATCTGCCTGGTTGTTTTCTGATCTCGGTACTTGGATCAGATGGAAATCCTCAAGGGAGCCGACTGCTTGTCGGACCGCCTGTAAATATTTGATCATGGCCGGATGTGTTGCTTCGTATTCGCCATTGTACTGACTCACTATCAGTTGTGAATCAGAACAGGCGTCTATTTTCCTTGCCCCGGCCGCCTTACACATGCGGATCCCGGCTAGTAAAGCTTCATATTCTGCCTCATTGTTTGAAGCCTGGAAACTGAAGCGTAGAGCATACTCGAACCTGTCGCCCTCTGGAGATTGACATACGACGCCTGCTCCACAACCGTTTGAAGTAGAGCTTCCGTCCACATATACCTTCCAGACTTGGTCTGGAACTTGAGAGTCAGGAGGACGAGTCATCTCTACAATAAAGTCAGCAAAGGCTTGCCCCTTCACTGCTTTTCTAGGCTCGAAAGTAACTTCGAGACTCTGCATTTCTATGGCCCATTTGATCATTCGTCCGGAGGACTCCATGGTGGTAAGGGGCCGTTTGATCGGTTGGTCGGTATACACGACGACTGCATGTGCCAGAAAGTAGGGCTTCAATTTTTAAACAGCCATGAAGAGTGCAAGACCAAATTTCTCCACTAGGGGATACCTCAACTCGGCATTTTTCAGTACGTGACTGACAAAGTAGACCGGAAGTTGACAGCCGTCCCTTTCAGCAAGGAGCACCGCGCTTAACGCATGATCAGAGACGGCCAGGTACATGTAGAGATTTTCTTTGGGCAAAGGGCTGACCAGCCTTGGCAAGGAATGCAAGTGAACCTTTAATTTCTGGAAGGCGGCCTCAGCATCCGGCCCCCATTCAAACCTTGCCTTTTTCTTAATTGCCTGGAAAAAGTATAGGCATTTGTCGCCTGATCGGCTTAGAAATCTTCCCAAGGCCGCCAGACAACCTGTTAACTTCTGAACCTCTCGGACGGTACGAGGCGACTGCATGTCAATGACCGCCTGTACCTTCTCAGGGTTCGCCTCTATTCCTCTCTGGTTGATAAGGAATCCGAGAAATTTCCCAGACTCAACTCCAAATACACAGTTCTTGGGATTGAGCATGACATGGTGCCGCCTGAGTGTGGCGAAAGTTTCTCGGAGGTCCGTCAGATGATCTTTCTGAAGTTTAGTCTTAACAATCATATCATCAATGTATGCCTCGACGTTTCTCCCAATCTGATCAAAGAACACTGTGTTTATCATTCGTTGGAATGTAGCCGGGGCATTCTTAAGACCAAACGGCATGACCGTATAACAGTATAATCCCTGATCAGTGACGAAGGCCGTCTTCTCCTGATCTTTCTTCCACAAAGGAATTTGATGAAAACCAGAATAGGCGTCCATAAAACTCATCAAGGCATGGCCGGCTGTTGAGTCGACCAGGTTATCAATTTTGGGCAGAGGGTAACTGTCTTTGGGGCACGCCTTGTTCAAGTCTGTGTAGTCTACACACATTCGCCAGGTGCCATTCGGCTTTTTAACAAGTACCACATTTGCAACCCAATCTGGGAAGTAACATTGCCGAATGAACCCTGCATCAAGTAATTTTTTGACTTCGGCGGCGGCCGCCTGACCTCTTTCTTCACCATGGTTCCGCTTCTTTTGCCGTACCGGCTTCTTTTTCGGATCCACAGCGAGTTTGTGTACTGCCAGATCAGGACTAATGCCTGGCATTTCATGGACTTCAAATGCAAAGATGTCCTTGTATTCTTTCAACAGGTTGTGAAAGTCATCACCAAGGTTTCTCAGAGCAGTCGTCCCAACTTTGACTGTTCGGTCAGGGCGGGAGTCGTCTAATATCAGGTCCGTATGCTCACCAGCCGGCTGAGGGCGGAACTCATCCGGCCGGTCCTCTGCCAATGATTGCTATTTTCTTGCCTTTCTGGCGGACTCTGTCTGGGACGCCTTTCTTTTTCTGTCGCCTGTTTCTTGAACAGGCGCACTTTCCTTGACATTGTCAAGGTCTGTTTTTTCTCCACTTGACCCAGTGGCCTTAGCAGTGGGTTTGACATCCGAGAGATAGCACTCTCGGGCCATCCTCTGATCTCCCCTTAGGGAGCCGACTGTTCCATTGTCCCTTTCAAACTTAAGCAGCATAAGTGACGGGATTATAACAGCCTTGGCACTATTCAGGGTTGGGCGACCCAGAATCATGTTGTAGGCAGAGAGTTCCTCTACAACTAGGAATCGGACTACCATGTGTCGTCCTTCCCCTTTTTCGCCCAGGCGGACGGGTAGATCAACTCGTCCCAGTGGGTGGACGACTCCTCCTCCAAACCCTATTAAAGGGTGGGAGGCCGGATGTATGCAGTCCGTCTGATATTTCAGTTTTGACAGACATTTGCTGCTGATGAGATCTGAAGAGCTCCCAGTATCTATGAGGATTCGACCAACTCTCTGGTTGGCCACTTTACATTCAATAACGAGAGGGTCGTCATGCGGCCCCCTTATTCCTCCTAGATCCTCTTCAGTGATGACAATCTCAGGAAATGTATATTTGGACGGTCGTTCTTGGTGAACGGAATTTACATCTAACCGCCTTATATTATCTTTGTTGCCCCTAATAGTGGGGCCGCCTCCTGAGAAGCCGCCTGCAATGGTGTAGACGACTGCATCATCTGTATCGGAACTGTCGGCCTGTTGATTCTTTTTGGCCGACTGCTTTTTTGAGGAAGTATTCCCCGTAGATTTCTTGACATAAGTGTCAAGATCACCTTGATCAGCCAAGCGGTCTAGGTACCGCATGAGACTAATGCAGTCGTTGGTGTGATGACCAATGTCATCATGATAAGCACAGATTTTGTCTTGGTTCCGGTTGCTCGCAGAACCCTTCATGGGGAGCGGTTTCTCAATTGAGAGCCGTCCCTTTATTTCTTTTAGGATAAACTGGTTATCCTTGTTAAACACATACTTTGGGGAGTATGGTTTGAATTCCTTTTTCTTCTTGGCCGGCTGTTTAGAGGAATCAGCCGCCCAGACCCCTTTTCTTTTTTCATCTTTGTTGGACGACTGTTTCTGTCGTCCTTCTCTATTGTCGAACCTCTTCCCGTCCGACTGTTTCATTGTACACAGATCAGTCGCCTGTATATAGGCTTCTGCTTCAATCAAGGCCTCTTGAAGAGTCGCCACCCTTTTTCGAACTAAATCAAATTTGAAGGTAGACCCGTCTTTGAGACCTCTAAAAAAGTCAGTATAAGCTACCTCATCCGGTAACCCTTGAATCTGTATTCTCATCAGGTTGAACCGCCTGATGTAGGAACGAAGCCCCTCCTTTTCACCCTGCTGAATTGTTCCCAAATCAAGGGTCGTTTTCTTCGCAGGGATGTTCATTGCAAAGTTGGAGGCAAATAAGTAAGCAAGCGTCCTGAAACTGTTTACACAACCAGTCGGCAGGTTGCCGAACCATTGCTGTGCAATTCCCTTGAGAGTTGCTGGGAAACACTTGCACCAAGTGGGATCATCCAACCCTTGAAGTTACATCAGGTTGGTGAATGCCATCAGATGGTCTTCCGGGTTAGTAGTGCCATCATAGGCGCCTACTAAAACATTTTTTACTTTGGCCGGCTGAGCGGCTTCAGTAATTTCCTTGGAGAAGGCCGACGGCTGTTCACCAAGTCTAAGCAGCCGTAGCTGCCAGTCCATAGGTTGGACGTTTTTTGCTGCAGGTCCACCAAATGGAGGTGGCTGCATAAAATATTGTTGTTGCGGCACAAATGGCAAATTTGGTACCGCCTGCGCACTATGAAAGCCAGACTGACGGGAGGTGCCGCCTGACTGACTCTCATGGTACGACTGAGTTGGCCTCATCGAGGCATTTCGCAAACTGTCCTGAAAATTTGAAGTAGAAGCCGACTCTGATAATCGGTCACTCTTCTTCTGCTCTAGCAGGTGCCGAGCATCTGTGAACGTTTGCTTTGACCCGTCCGCCTGAATATGACGAACCGGTTTCCTATTTCCCGTAGGATAACGGAGTTTTGTGAAATCAAGAGCAGACGGCTCCCGCTTCTTAGATTTAGGATGGGGAGTCGCCTCTCGCCCTTGAACTGGCTTCCTCTTCAGTGAAGTGGAAGGTTTTTTGGCCGCCTGCTCTTTGACTGAAGCAGGCGGTTTTTTGTTGATCAACTCTTGGATCTCTCCCTTGAATCCCCTCATGAAGGTCATGAGTTCGTTCCTTGTGATGGGAGCAGACCCATCAGTCGGCTGTTGCCGAGCAAGGTGCGCCTGCTGGCTCGCTTCCTGTTTGAAGATACTCCCGTTCCCTTATTTCAGTATGACGGGTACGGCGGGCCCTTAGGGTCCCGTCTGGAGCTGTATGAGTTTCAACTTCAAATTCACTTTCGGTATCATGGTCCGACTGAACTTGAGGGTCGTCTAGGGGACGCCTCTCTTCTGGGGTCGGTACAGACTTGGATGCCATCTCTGAAGTACTCTCCCCACAGACGGCGCCAAATGTTTTGGGGTTTTCTGATGTCCTGCGGGAGAGCTACAATTCCGAGACTGGAACCGGACGCCTGTACCTGCAAAATAACGGAGACTCCTGAGAGCTCCGCCTCCAACGGTCAAGTTAGTACCTGATTAAGGAGTAATTAATACAGAAATTAAAGTAATAAGGTCTCTCTAGGTGAGAGTATTTAATGTAGGTAATCTGCTTTGCTAGCGAGATCAGCCGGTTATTAGTGTGTTCCGTAATGTTTCTCCTCCGTTCCGTTAATTATTCGGTCCCTTGATTAATGAGGATTAATCGAGTATTTATAGCCTTGGGAAGCGTGCAACTCTCTAGGTTTAAGGTAAACCTAGGGCCGATCGGGCTTCTAGACTGAAATGGGCCTTGATGGCCGGTTGTCCCATTTGGCATGGGTGGACACGTGGCGTGTCTTAAGTGGTCCGTGGAGGACGCGTGGCGGAACCTGGTTGGTCCACTTGTCAAACGGCGCTTGGTGGATAAAAATCCCCTAATCACAATGCAAACAGCCAGAATTCCTATTACAATTTGTGACGATATTGATAAAAGAATGAGGCTCTTTGTGTGGGGTGGAGATGAGGATCACAGGAAAATTCATTTAATTTCATGGGATGTTTTACAAAAGTCGAAGGAACAAGGAGGCTTAGAAATTCGTTCAGCTCGCAATACTAACGCGGCATTCTTGACCAAGCTAGGTTGGCGTATCCTAGCTGAGCCTAATGCCTTATGGGCAAGAGTGCTACGAGCAAAGTATTGTAAAGGAAGGTGCGATGTGGATATGTTTGAAACTAAACCTAATATGTCGAATGTATGGAAAGGAAGCTCTGAGAATGCAAAATATATCTCGGCGGGCTCAAGAGTTGCTTTGGGAAATGGATCGTCCACTCTCTTTTGGGATCATAATTGGGCGATATATAGCCCTCTTAGAGTAGCTGCAATTGATATTATTCCGGAGCAGCTAGATGGGGCAACGGTCGAAGAACTATGGGATGAGGAAAGTGGTTGGAAGTGGGATTCCTTCGCTGAGCTCCTCCCCCCTTTAGTGCTGAGATTAATTGAGGCTCATGCCTTGAGAAAAGATAACGACATGGGTGATTTGTTATATTGGAATGGGGGATCAAAAGGAAAATTTTCTATAAAATCTGCAATGACAATCATTCGTCGTGACGATGATCCTGGGAATGATGGCACTTGGAGTCTAATCTGGAAGCTAAAGGTTCAACAACGAGCCAAAGTTTTCCTTTGGCTAGTAATGCACGATCGGCTCATGACTAATGCTAATCGTTTGAAGCGCAATCTCACTAACTCTCCTTGGTGTAAAACTTGCAAGGACTTTGAAGAAACTACAATTCATGTCTTAAGAGATTGCAAAGCGGCAAAGGAGGTTTGGAGGCAAGTTGGAGGCCCGGCTGCTACTGCCAACTTCTACCAAGGTTCATTGAAGCAATGGATTGGGTTTAACATCAAACATCAAGTGCGAAGCAATCTTTCCCCTGAGGTTTGGCCAACCTATTTTTCCATAACCTTATGGTGGATTTGGAGGTGGAGGAACAATGTAGTCTTTGATAGAACTCAAGACATACCCTTCGATATAAATCAATTTCTTCTTGCAAGGTTCAAAGAGGCATGGCGTGTTTTGGGAGAAGATGCTCAAGCTAACTCTCAGCAAGCAAGAACAAGGAATGAAGCTTTTGTTCGTTGGTTAGCACCTCCTATAGGGTGGCTGGCGCTCAACACGGATGGTGCGGCTAAAGGAGCCCCTGGACCAGCAGGGAGTGGGGGGCTAATTTGTGACTATACAGGTAAAATGCTCCATGCTTTCTCACTCAAGATTGGTGTATGTGATGCTTATATGGCTGAATTGAAAGCTATTGAATATGGGTTGCAACTAGCACAACAAATGAATGCTGCAAAACTCCAGGTTCAGATGGTGGTGGCAGCACTAAATACTAAGGAAATTCACAGAGGCCAAGGATACCATATCATATGCCACTGCAAGCAGCTTATTCAAAATGCAAATTGGCAAGTCCAAATAATCCATGTATACCGAGAAGCAAATCGTGCTGCGGACTGGCTAGCAAACCAAGGCGTCATCCAGAACAACAGTATCGAGTTGATTCAATTCCCTCCTATAGAATTAGGACGTATTCTTCATGATGATATTGTTGGTGTGGCCTTGCCACGTTTAATTCCTAGTTAATAGCTTGTTTTTCCTTTCTTGGGCTTTGCCCCTCGTGAGCACCAAAAAAAAAAAAAAATTCAAATGGCTTCAAAATAAATGAAAAAAGATTTGTACATTGATCTACGACATTTTATTAATTACATTCTGAGTACGAAAGATATGAACTGAATCCGTCATTTGTAATACTTTATTTCATTAATTAATAGCGCTTATGTCAGAAAAGAAAAAAAATAAATATTCACTGATATTTAATGGAACCACATGACCAAGTAATTTAACAATGACGAATTCTATTCCAAAAAAAAAAAGAAAAAAATTGTAACATTGATGGGAATATATCTTGAAATAACATTGTGTTCGTTGTAGGTTATTTATAAATCGTGAAAAGTTCATATATTCATTTGTTATTGCAGAGTCCGTGGAGGAGTCGAAGCAGTATGGCTATGGCGGAGACGGTCCAATAGGTTATGGTGATCCAAGAGATGGCGGAGACGGTCAAAGAGGTTACGGTAATCCAAGAGAATGCAGAAACTATCTGAGATGCACACGCAGTCCACCAAACGAACCCTCCAGGCAAAAGAAGGCAAAGGTTGTTGAATGAAAAGCGTGAATGAGTGACACTTTGTGCATATATCCTATGAAGTATTATATATATTTGTGTGCATGTATAGCCATCAATATGTTGCGACTGATCAGCGAAAGTTATGGTTTGATTATTCTCAGTTAATTAATTATGTATGAGGTAGTTTTCGTCTTGTTCGATTTGTGGTCGGATAAGTTAACAATCACATGTATAATGTAATCTTAATATAGCTGTAATGTATGTACGTGTACTCGTACTTTTTAAAGCTATGTTTCTCATTTATTCAATGACGCATCACCAATATGAGCTACAGGAAGGTTAGTGCCATTAGCAACTTGAACAATACATGTATTGGACCACGATAAATAGATAGTCCACAAAATCCCTTTTATTATTTTACATGGTATTGAAGTCGGTGTGACTCAAAGGTCACGGGTTCAAATTTCATCCCCACCCACTTTCAAGTAAAATATTAAACTATCAGTATGAGAATTCAAGGCTCATGTTGCATCCACACTTCAATCCAAACGGGCTCTCGTGTGAGAGTGGGTTATAGAGTATAAAACATGTTCTGGGGTATAACCATAAGATCTTTTACCAAAATGGCTAGTTTGACAAAAGTATTTACCAAAACGGCTAATTATAAATTTTAATTCCCAAACTAGCTAATTTATTAACTTGGAAGGAATTTATCTATTTCTTATTTCCTTTGAACCGGTTTGGTTCACTTTTTTTTTAATTTTGTTTTTTAACTTTGTTTTTTTTTTGTCTTATTTTTATTTACTTAAAGATTTTTTTAAGTTGAAAATTTTAAGCAATATACAAAACTACGAACAACGTAAACAGTCGCAGACTCGCATAACCCTAACTTTGATAAAAAAAAAATAATTAAAAACACTAGTTTTTCATCTATATCAATAACAAAAATTTGGAATTTCAAGTAGTATTGTTCTATCAAGACTACCGCAAATTTATACGACGATAAGAAATTTTAAGGTATTGTTCATCTTATTCATGTTTACTAATTGTATACTCTTTGTTAATGACGACTAATATGAATTTTTTTTTTTTGTTTAATGTGTATGATAAATCAAACTTACATATCTTTATTTTTATCTTTATATGTTAAAAAAAATAGTTGTATTTTTTTTCTTTTGTTGATTGGAAGTTTGGATCATTTTTTGAGTGGTTGTATGTGTTGTGTAACTTTTTTAGAAATTGAGAATTGCTGCATATTTATATTATGTTGATTGTTATTGTTGAAATTAATGCGATATTTTAAACTATAGCCTTAGAATTTAAATAAAACCAAAATTAAAAAAAAAAAATTCTTTTTAAATTAAAAAAAAACATAAAGTGAACTAAACGGGTTTACAAGAATATAAAAAATAAATAATATCCTTTCAAATCAATAAATTTAGCTAGTTTGGGAATTAAATTTTACAATTAGCCGTTTTGGTAAATACTTTTGTCAAATTAGCCATTTTGGTAAAAGATCTTTAACCATAAGTTTAAACTTTTGGTTGAATTGATCCTTTAACTTAAACGATTACTCTAAATTTCAAGGTTCTATACTATATATACTTATAGCGTTGGTGTATATAACATACAAATCAATCTAGCTAGCTTATATATTCGTCAATATGTATTCAATATTTGGTTATATAAAAGTTTATTAGTGATAGATGGCGATTATTAAATTGGTTAATTAAATTTTAAATCTTTCCTACGTCATCATATCATTTGTATGCGTGTAAGTGCTCTTTATACACAAAAAATTAAAATAAAATATATTTCAACTTGGAGGGATATCTAAGTCTTATATACTAATAAATCTTGTCATATCGTACATCAACCTTAAAATAAAAAAGTAACAATATTTAGAGTTTATATACGAATATATCTTGTAATAATATCAGTACATTGTAAGTGTTTTTCTTAAAATAAAGTACACATTGTCCCTTACAACAATTTCTCTTACTTCTCCTATCTTTAAACATTGTGAATGCATCTTATTTAGTTGGTAGAAGTTATACCAAGTGACCTTAATCACACGTTCCATATCCGTACTCCGTAGTACTAATCTCCGCATTGACAAAAAAGAGATTCAACTCATCCAAAAACTTAAATTGATGGTTGAGGCACAAGAATATGTTTTATACTCTATCACTCCCCCTCACATGAAAGGTCCTTTTGGGCTTGAAATGTGGATGCAACACATGCCCACCTATACCTGACGCGAATTAATTCCACTTTGAAGAAGGGGTGGATGAGATTTGAACCCGTGACCACTATATCACGTTGACTCCGATACCATGTTAAAGGACCAAATCAACCAAAAGCTTAAGCTACTGGTTGAGGTCTAGAATTATGTTTTATACTCTATCACTCCCCCTCACATGAAAGGTCCTTTGGGCTTGAAATGTGAATGTAATACAGACCCACCCATACCTGGTGCGAATTAATTCCACTTTAAAAGAGGGGCGGATGAGATTTGAACCCGTGACCTTTGTGTCACGCTGGCTCCGATACCATATTAGAGGACCTTAAGCTGATGATTGAGGCCCCGGAATATGTTTTATACTCTATCAGGATTTGTGAGGTAATCGCGAGATTGGTTTCATTTGTGCCATTAAGCTGGTATCAGAGTAATATGCTAGCAAGTCACAGTCACTGGCGGTGGGACCAAATGCACTCACAACCATTGGCTAACATTAAAGTAATAATCCAAACTCTCTTGGGAAGAATTTTCAAAATTAAAGGGCGTTCAATACTTCAGTGTTAAATATATATTGAACAATTCAACCTTCAATCATGATGTTGATTGAAGCATAGTTCTTCCAATAACCACGCGAGTTTTCCACATTACTGCATTGTTAACAATAAAAAAGATGAGTTTTCCACATTATTGTTCACAACCAAAAAGATGAGTTATGCTATTAAAAATAAAAAATAAAGATGAGTTACTCACTTTATAAGGCTACAACCCTACTCTTATAATATAAGTTTGGCTACATAAATAACAAAATGGATGGAAACATAAGGGAAAACGAAGGGAATACTGGTTTAAATTGTACTACTGATCCATCAGTATACTTCATATCTAGCCAATCTTTTAGAACGTCAACATACAATGCTTGGTTAAAGTTTAATGCTTTCTCCTGCTTTTTTAAAGATGCATTATTATTTTTTAGGATTTTTTTTTTCAATAACCACCCTCAAATCACCCTATTTTGAAATAATCACCTTTTTTTTCGAATATATAAAATAACCACCCCATAAAAAATAAAGTTAGAATTCACCACCCATTGCCCGAGTCCGACCAATTTTCCATCAATTGGGTCCACCTAACGGCTATTTTTCCATTTTATATACTCAAAGCCTCGATTCCTTTTTCCTTGATTCATTTTCACCAACAACAATCATCAAAAAAAAATTACTGAAAAATCTCTAAAATCACTTAAATTCTTCTACAAATTAACAAAATAAACAATGGAAGCCCTAATTAATTAGCAACAATCCATTTGTTGTTGTTCGAGTGATTGTTACTAATTATATGTTCAATTATTGACTCAATTGTTTAATTGTTGTATGCAACAATGAATTTCACCCAAAATTGAAAACCAAGGTTTATGAAAATGAAAAAAATGAAGCGAAGAAAAAAGAACCGAGGCTCTGAGTATATAAAATGAAAAATTAGCTATTAGTTGGGCCCACTTGATGGAAAATTGGTCGGACTCAGGCAGTGGGTGGTGAATTCTAACTTTTTTTTTTTAACGGGTGGTTATTTTAAATATTCGAAAAAAAAGGTGGTTATTTCAAACTAGGGTGATTTGAAGGGTGGTTTTTATTAAGGCGGGTGTACAGTAACTTAGGGAATGGCGAAAAGAAAGAGGAAAAAAAGTGGTTTATCACACGTGCCACATGGAACATTTATTCACCCTAATTCATTTCATTACCTTTCTCTCTCCTTATCCATTTGCTTATTTCATTCTGAAAATTTTATCTCTTCAACTTTTTTTCTCCTAGCGTAGTCGTCAACTACGGACGACTACGGACAACTACGGACGACTATGTTAAGAGATTAAATCTGAACCGTTTATTATGATTGTTGGTTAATCTTAGCCTTTGAATATTAGTTTTTTTTTTAAATTATAAAATCAAATTTACACATCATTTAAGTCAAGAACAATCAGCGACCAGTTAACAAAATGTTGTTTGTATTCTTACTCTAAGAGGGTATTTTTTTAAAAATTATAATATTATAAACAACTATCCAAATAAATTATAAAATTGATAAAAATTCTTCTAATAAAAAAAAAATTATACGATTTCATAAGTCATAACCATTTTAAAAATTTCATCCGTGTTTTGATAGCTTCATCCATATTCAATGGCGCACTTCGTCTTTGATTTATTTTAATGGGTGTTTCATCTTCAACCTCCAAATTTTATTATCGATTCAAAACACATCTAAATAAAATTATATATTGTATCAATAATATTAATATTTAATTTGCATCAAAAAGAAAAAATATTAATATTTAATCATCACTCCCGTAAAAAAAAAAGAAGTTTAATCTGCACAATTATGCTTCAAATTTTTTTTTTATAATTTCAATTTAATTATGTATTAAAAGTTCATTTGAAAAATTACAGATTAAATGTTTCGGGATTAATAATTAGAATAGGAATGATTTTTTAATTTAATTTGATCAGACATCTGAATTATTAAGTAATCATCTGCCATTGTTGAATTTTGAATCTTGAGCATGATATTATATTAAAAATGAATGAAAATAAAAATAAAGATATTTTATCAAATTAATTAGTTGTTACTAATTCATATGTATAATGGTTTTGTGATCTAAAGGGATGCTTTTTTTTTTTGTATCACTATTGATGAGCTTTGAATATCTCAAGTAAAAGAAATTAATTGGTAGTTAAAAAAACGACAATGCAATGCAGTGTTATTTTTTATTTTTTTTGAATTAAAACGAAAAAATATTTTTTTAAAAAAAAAATTAAAAGGAAAAAGATGAAACAAATGAAGAAGTTACCTTATATTTTTGACTAAATCTATCCTTAATCATTTATGGTAAAAATGATTTATTAAAATATTTTAACATATTAACAAGTTAAATATTTTAATATTATTTACATCATATATAGCAAAGCCTTCTTTTAAAAAAAATATACGTAGTACTCCCTTCGTTTTTAAGTACTTGCTCTATTTATACATGCGCGGAGTTTTAGGAGAAATTGGATAAAGTAATAAAATATGGAGGTAGTGGGGTTGGTGGAAGAATAAAAAATTATAAAAAACCAAAAGTAGTGGAGAAAATTGAAAGAGAGAGAATATGGAATTAATATTGTTGGGTCCACTTGTTGGGAGAAATTAATTAAATATTGTAAAAACTTTCCAAATAAGGAAATAGAGCAAGTATTTAAAAACGGCCGAAAAAAGAAAGTGAAGCAAGTATTTAAAAACGAAGGGAGTATATAGCAAAGCCTTGCATAATTGTACAAGTAAGGGATACAGTAGCATGCATAATGCCTAAGACTAAGAAGTAAATATTATCTTTCCTCCTCATCAAAAAAACGATTTTATTTTTTTATTTTTTATTTTTTATTTTTTTGGTGAAACAAAAAGCGAAATATTATGGGCTAGTCATCCTTGGGATGCATCTATCTCTTTGAGTTTAGATGAGCCCAATGGCGGATCTTGAAACCTTTTCTTTCGGGGGCCAATTATATTTAACATGAGTGTACGTCTAAAACAATACCAAGGAGTATAAAAATATATCTAAATATGATCAATATTACCAAACAATAAAAAAAATGCAACTGTCAGTGTGTCACAATCTTATTCTTTCTCATACAAATGTCACAATCTATTTCTCTAGAAAACTATTAAAGTAAGAGGCTCGTCTTTCTTTTAATAATTTGAAATCATCAATTATTGACTTAGTACTAAATTACTTAGAAATCTTCCTTTCATTGGAAATAACTAAACTATCGGCCAAAAACTCATCCTATATATAAACACCCGAATGTGTCTCCCCAAAACCAAACCCAGTGATGAATACCTATCACGTCATTTGACTATCGAACAAAGCGAAAGTGTGAAAAGTCTAGTGATGATGATATTTTTATTAAAATATCTATTCTTTCTGTTTTTGAAATATTTCTTTTCTTACCTTATTTATGAAAAACGTGCATTCCAATTTATTTTGGTCCATGATAAGGGTCCAATAATGGTGTAATTGGATGGGGTTTGAAAAGACCATTCCAACGATATATTATAAGCCCAATTTCGATTAATAATGAGGAAGTTATGGCCAAAATACTAAACTAGACCAGGTTTGGTTTTTATATGCGGCCCAATGATTTAGAGAAGGACCTATTATTAGTTATCATTCCTAAAGCTATTAGGATTGATTATAGTCTTCTAGAATACTCTAAAAGGTTATTTTAAATCCTAATGGAGTTAGGATTGATAATTATGTTTCAAAGAGTTTGAAATTGAAAAAAAATACTCCTTTTTAGAATCCTTGTTTTGTACAAAATGGAATATATTCATATTTTATTTTTGTGCCTCATAATCTTTATCCAAGTATTATATGGTTGGATAGATCTTGAAATTATCTTTCCAATGATATATTATAAAATTAAATCCGAGTTTTAACGAAAAAGATATGAATGGAATATGAAACTCTATCCAAAACTGACACCCTTCCACTATTTCGACCATATATTTTTATCTACATAATATTTTAATCTGAATCTAATTGAGTTAGAAAGTAGACTGCAAGAGTTTTCCAATGACATATTATATTACTTATTTGGACTTCCGGATCAAAAGATATGATTTAAAAAAAACGCGTGAAACTGATTATTAGCGCCTGACGTCAAGCATTAGCGCCCGGCGCTAACCTTCAGCGCCTGGCGCTACTGACCAGCGTTTGGCGCTAATCGTGTTTTATTCTCGTTGAAACTCTGATTCGTTTTTTTATCCATCCGACTGATTTTCTCTACAAATAGCCTCTTAAAATTCTGTTTTCAATCATCAATTTCCATCAATTCTCATCAATAATCACCAACTCTCATCAAGAATTTCTTGATTCTCTCTCTCTTTCTAAGCCTAGCCTTTTACAAACACAAATTCATCATCATTAGAACTAGACACACCTAGCATAATTCGAAGTTGCCTTTGCTCTAGACGTGAAAGGTTTAATATTTCTGAGGGTTTGGTCCCAAATCTTTCTTTCAATAGTTTAATTTAATAGTGTGTTTATTATTTTCCTTGAAGTTACTAACGTGTGTATTTTGTTATTTGAAAGAGATACGAGGCATCCAAGTAAGTGCTTTAATTGATTTTATTGTTATTATGATATAGAAATCATGTTTAGGTTGTTATTATGATTCCTAGTATCATGTTAGGATGTTTGATGTTTTGAATGATAACAATGATTCCTAGTATCATGTTAAGGCTAAAGCTTTGATTTTTATTGTTTAGTGACATGCTAGGGTTTGTTATTAATCTTGTTAGTATCATGCCTATGATCTTGCTATTAATATTATGCTTTAACATGATTATGATGATTATAATTGTTATTGTGTTTATTATGTTGCTTGTTATATATTTATTGTTATTGCTTGATCATGCCTTTTATGCGTATTTAAAGGGATTGATACTTGTAATCACGCTTAATAAGATAATTAATAATCTTGTTTAGGGTTAATATGATTATAATTCAAGTGATCGCCAATAATAGTTTTATTTGTGCATTTATATTCAACCAACATAGATAAACAGGTTTAGTGTAAACCTATTGATTGCATGTTAGTCAGAAAGCGCACATGAATACGATAAGAATAAAGTAGAGGCCTATTATTAGGGCAGGTTCAATCTCTTTTAGGTTGGATTTGTACCTTCATCCCCGAACTACCAGTCATGGTTCCAGACCTATTGGAGTTGACGATCTCCTAGATCGTTAAGGGGTGTAACCTTCACCTTGTGAACGGTTTACAAGTTACTAAAACTTGTTGGCGACTCTTTTGCTCAATCTTCTTTCCCTTTGGACGCCACCATACTTACGTGTATGATCACAGTGGGGTTCAAGTTCGGGATAATGCTTGAAATATTCCCTACACTCCATCTTGTTACGTAGTCTTGTTTTCATGATCTTAATTGGTTAAAATGCTCTTTCATTGGTAGCTATTGAGATAGGAAAAGTCAAAACAAGACGTATTAGTCTATCAAACAAAAAGTATACATTTAATTTTCCTTGTGCCAAGTGTTCGCAAAATACCTCCAAGGTAGAATGATGAGTCAAACTAGGCTCATTTTTTGCTTCACAAAATAAGTGCTGCAATTTATACCTCAAATGAGACCTTTCTTGCTCCGTAAAATCCATGGGGTAAAACTTTTCTGCAATCAAGCAAATCTTCTCAAGATCAAAAATTTTAAATCTGTCATTGGGCTCTAACAAAGATGATAAATTTAAGAGCTCTAAAGCATCATCATTAAATCTACGATTTAGCTCTTGTAATTGTTTGTCAATTGCACCCAAAAATATTTCAACTCGATAAAAATGATTCATTATAACTTGATCTTATTGATGACGAGTTATATAAGGAGAATTCATATCAGGTATTAAAATATCATGTTGGTGACAAAACAATACCATCGTCTCTAAAAAACTTTCCCATCCATTTTCTCTCATATCCTGAATTAGTGCATGATTTGTAGACACTAATTTCACAGCATTGACAATATCTTGGGACTTTTGTTGTAAGGCTTGACATAGAACATTAGCAATTCCCAAAATTTCTTCCACTAAACGGGCAATGAACACAAAATCAAAGGAAATCATTAGATCTAAAGTAGCATCAACATCCCCACGTTGGGAAGAATTACAAGACTTATCATTCGAAATGTGTTCAAGTGCTAACACTGTTGCATCAAACATTTTCATCAAGCTATGAATAGAGTAAAGATGTGAACCCCAACGTGTATCTCCAGCTCTTTTTAAAGTACTCGTCTGATTAGCTCCTCTACCACTGTCTATTTCACCAATAGATAATAGCCTTTTAATTTCACCAGATTTGATGGATTGCAATTGGTTAACTCGTTTAGTAGATGAAACAATGACATTGATAATGAAAGTCAAATTTGAAAAAAAACGTATGTATTACTCTAACATCTCTAGATGCGACAACCAATGCTAATTGTAAACGATGAGCAAAACAATGGATATAATAAGCATATGGACAATCAGAAAGAAATAATGCTTGCAAACCATTCCACTCACCTCTCATGTTACTAGCACCATCATATCCTTGCCCTCGAATATTTTCAACAGATAAATTATGTCGAGCAAGAACTGAACACAATTCTCTTTTAAGTGTTGCTGTCGTGGTATCGGAAACTCGTATAAGGTCAAACAATCGCTCCCTAATTGTTCCATATTTGTCAACAAACCTTAAAAAAAGACCCATTTGCTCTCTTTTAGATTCATCTCGAGTCTCATCAACAATAATACAGAATTTAGAGTTACCAATTTCTTGTCTTATATAGTTGCGAACCTTATTCGAAATAATATGGAGAATCTCTTTTAGAATCGAGGGAGCAGTATATTTGGCATTATAAGGAACTTGTCGTATAGCTTTGGAAACATCTTTATAATATGCAGCCAACACCTTTCTAAATTCAAGATAGTTTCCTTGATTCTCATAATTATTTGTTTCATTGTGACCTCTTCAAGGACAAGATTGTGTGGTTAACAAGCGGAGGACATCGATAGAAGCCTTTAAACGCAATCGATTTTTCTTGATTTGCATTTCACTTTGTTTGTAAAAAACATTACGAATCTTTGCTTTTTGCTTAGGAAGAGTCATGTACAATTGAACCGCATTTCGATGAGCTGTACATGGACCTTCTCCAATATGAGAAAAGAACCCACAACGTTTCCCGCCATTGACTTTTTTCCAATTTTTGAATCCAGTCAAAGTAAACGTTTTTACCCGATAATTTGGTGTTTCAGTAAACAGATAACAAGGTAAACAAAATGCAGCATCTTTAGAAGGTGCATATTCCAACCAATCTGGGAACTTAGCAAACCAAGTAGATTGAAATCGGCGACGATGCTTTGTAGGCCCTAAAAATGGATATTCTGCCAATTGAGGTTGATAAGGCCCAATTTAATATAAGCACATCTTATTTCATTTCGTTTTCCAATTGGATAAGCCCATATTGGAGGACGTAACCCTAGATCACATTCTAAAGAATTGATATCTACATTGTCATTGTCAATGATCGATGGACCTTCTTCATGATTATGTGTCCGGGTAGGAGTATCTTCATTAACTGGATTATTTTCTTCAGGTATTTTGTCATTTTCTGGCTCTTTTCGTTTGTAAAAGGAGGTAATAGATTTTTGTTTGTTCATATTTGTTTACCTGAAATTAGTTATAAGTTAATTTTATTTTATAAATGTCCTACATCTTTCTTGAAAAAAATATTACGTTTTAATTAATTATTTGATTCTAACATGTAACAACCAATTAAAAAATATAATATGAATGAAAATAAGAAACTAACTTTAAGCAATTAAGCATACATTCATTAGTGACTAATTTGTTAATTATCAATGCATTACAATTCACAAATCACAAGTGTAAATCAAAAGTAAAAAATAACTTATCAATTGATAAATATTACTCCCTCCGTCCCTAAATTACATTCCTATTTCTAACATTTATTTCTCACATAGTAGAGGAAAACAAGAATGTAATTTAGGGACGGAAGGAGTAATAAAGAAATAGAGAACGACATACCGAAGGCAAAACGTGCTCTATACTTTGAACTAAGTTATATATTGACTTTGATAACGTCTTGTCACCTAAAATTATCAATTTGTTTATTAATGCTCAAATTAATCAATACAGTACTACATAGTATAACATAAAAAAATTTAATTGCATAAAGTAAAAAAAAAATAATTGAAAACAAAAACTGAAAAACAAAATAGTCGAGTAAAATACCTTATATGATATTTTAAATTTGTAATTTGTTCTTGGAAATTGCAACTGAATTGGAACCTTGGAAAATTTATCAATTGTTTTATGATATTGATGACGTGATGAGAATTGAGGAATACGAAGTATATAATACGGAGTAGAGGGAGTGCAGGGAAAAGGGTTAAAGGGTTTAGGTTTCACAATTATCAAGTAGTTTTTGGGAATTGGGAAAGAAGGAATCTTTCCTTTTCTAAAATTTCCTTACTTCGTAGTTTACTAGCCGCATTCGTATAAAGCCATCACTTTTGGATTTTTTTTTTCCTTTTTTTTTATTGGGCTTTAAAAAAAAAATTCCCAAAATTCATCAGGGGCCAAGCCCAGTGGAGCCCCTCTTATGGTCCGCCCCTGGGTGAGCCCTTTAAGTCTTGCATGGTTTATTCGAACCATTACTGGTTTTATGCATTATAAATTATGGGTAAATTTGGATTGTGTTTTTGGTCTGTTCTAGGCAATCTGGTTGACCAGGAACAGTCATCGCTTCCGTTCGGATGTTTACTTGCCATAAGGGGTTTTTTCCTTGGCTAACCAATGGATTACTCAGAGTTCTAAGGTACGTGATTTTGCTTCTTTGTCCATTCCTGCATGTCCGCCTAGCTTTCATGTGACTCCTGTGGTTGGTCTGCCTAGTCCAGGCTCTAATTATGATGTTTTCCTTTCCTTTTATGGTGCGTGGGATCGGGGGATCATCGATCTGGCATGGGTTGGACCTTCTTAGTCCAAGTGGGTTTTCCTTGGGTCGGAGTGGGTGCTCAGGCTTGAAATCAGAATTACTTGCTTGTCTTTTGGGTCTTTCTCATGTCTAGGAAAAGGGCTTTTCGAAGATCATGCTTCTCACGGATTGCAGTTCTATTAAGCAGCTTTTAATGGGTTGTACATCCCCAGATATTTCGGTTGTCTGGATTCTGAGGGAAATTCGGCTTATTCTATCTTCGTTTCACATGTTCGGGATTCGAAAGGTTTTGAGGCAAAAGGTGGGCCAGGCTCACGTTTTGGCTGGTTTAGCTCGTCGTCGTTGGTTACTTCTCAGGGGTGCAACACGAGGATTTCCCAGGAGGTCACCCATCCTAGTACTACTCTCGCCCAAGCACGCTTAACTACGGAGTTCTGATGGGATTCGGTGCATTAGTGCTGGTATAATCGCACCCTCGTCGTCGGTTACTTTGTTTCTACTTTTAGTTTGTGTTTTGTTTGGTTTTTCTGTTTGTAGTTCTCCTTGTAATAGAAAAAAAAAGCGAAATATTATCTTTCCTAATATACAAAATACAGAGAATATTTTATATTTTCTTCAAAACAATAAAAAAAAGAATATTTAACATATTTAACATAACATGATGATATTAATTATCTTTACCAAAAATAATTTGTTAAAATATTGTAACATATTGAAAATGTTATTTCTTGCCAAATTCGTAGTTTAATTTAAAATTATTTAGTTATATACGAGTATATTAGTTTGGATGTGTCAAAAAAAATATTACTTTGGATTTTTTTTTAACCAATTTTGCATATATATTCAGACACACAAATACATCTGTACAAAAATACAAATATATTATGTATGTATAGAGAGTTATATATATATAGGGTTGTGATCCAATGAGAAAGATCTTAAAATGAGAAGGATGAGAAGGAATCTCAACCACTCATACAAGTAATCTAATGGCTGATATTAAAAACAAAAAAGTACGCTACTCTACTTCATCTCTCTCACTATTACTCTACTGATCAATTATCACAAAAACGTTTCCCACTAATTTACGTAACCTTCCATTTGATCAAGGTCGACCGTCATCCTCAAATTTTTACTATTAATATTTTCTCTCTCTTCCTCCCTCAAGTTTCATGATTATTGATCTCCTTGCTTTCAATTCTTCCTTCCAGTAGAAGCAATCTGATCATGTTTAGCATTTTAGATCATAAGTTTTCATTTTGAAGCTCCCCGCAATGTCAATGAATGTTATTACAGAACTCTTTAATGGAAATAGAGGATGAGGGAGGAAGAAAAGCAGGGTGTTTTTAGGTGAATGAATAAGAAAACTAATTAAGCAATTAAATTAAATCTAAAGGATGACTTAAAATGTCTACTGAAATTGACAATGTCGTGCCTTCTCTGTCTAATTCCCCATTCGTAGGTGAATGAATAAGAGGAGTAAATAATTTGCATATTTAGCAGCAAAATCATGCACATTTTGTTTAAAATTTATGCACATCGAATTTAAGTCGAAAAATATATGCATATTCAATTACAAAAATATACGCATTCAATATAAAATATATGCACAAAAAATATTTCTCATCCTTCTCATTTTAAGGAACTTCTCATTTGACCCTAACATATATATATATATATATATATATATATATATATATATATATATATATATATATATATATATATATATATATATATATATATATATATATATGCACACACACACTAGTCTTGTGCTCGTGCGATGTGCTGGTTGTTTATTGAATTATAACATAAATTTTTTTAATGTTATTTCAATTTTCTACTCATGGATTAAGTTATGATTGTCTACAACCTTATTTTGACAACTTTGGACAGCAATGATCACAACTAAAAAGAATGGTTGTCTAAAGTTATGATCTCTTTTCATTTTCCAACAATATAAGTGGGAGAACTTTATAAAGGAAATTTTTTATTTGACTTAAATTATGTATTTGTTATTTTTATCATTGTTGTGGATGTCGTACGACTTTTTATTAATGAATTAATATTATTAAGTAGATGTCGAATTGTTGATTTATTGACAACCATAGATTAGTGCTCCCTATAAACACTCAATTTGTACCACTTTTGGTATACTCAAAAGTGGTTTAAGATTTCCCAAATAGATAGGTAATCCCAAATGTTTTGGGCATTCTTGACCTATTGAGCAACTATTCAAGGTATTTAAATTTGGGTTTTTTACATTAATAAGAATCATGATTATGCAAATAATACCTTGTTTAGATAGAGTGACAATAAATCTAATCGAGACTCCAGAGTACTAAAAATGGATGTAATTGCCCAATATATAACCATAAACTTCTGTATTTTGAAAAAAAAAAATTGAATTAAACCTTAGGTACGTCCAAATATAACCTAGGTACACCCAAAAGGGGAAACATTTTATGTACCAACCCATCTGTGGCTGGCCACACCGTGTGGCCACATATAAAATAACAAAGTGTAGGGAATATTTCAAGCATTATCCCTAGCTTGAACCCCACTGTGATCATACACTATTGCATGATGGCATGCAAAGGGAAGGAAACAAGAGCAAAAGAGTCGCCAACAAGTTTTAGGAACTTGTAAACTGTTCACGAGGTGAAGGTTACACCCCTTAACGATCCAGGAGATCGTCAACTCCAATAGGTCTGGAACCATGACTGGTATTTCGGGGATGAAGGTACAAATCCAACCTAAAAGAGATTGAACCTGCCCTAATAATAGGCCTCTACTTTATTCTGATCGTATTCATGTGCGCTTTCTGACTAACATGCAATCAATAGGATTAACCCTAAACCTATTTATCTATGTTGGTTGAATATTAATGCACAAAACAATCTATTATTGGCGATAACTTGAATTATAATCATATTAACCCTAAAAAAGATTATTAATTATCTTATCAAGTTTGACTACAAGTACACTACTACAATTTTAACTAGATGCAATGGTCAATAAAGGGCTAATACAACGTCATATTTATTACCGTCGCAATACATTAGGCTAATACAACGGATATTATTTTACACTTCACAAGGTAGAGCTAATACAACGGATTTGTAGAACCGTTGCATTAGAGAAGCTGAAGAAGCTAATACAACGGCTAAATAAGCTGATGCAACGGCATAAATATTCAACAATATGGAGAGGCGCTGAAAATTTCACTTCTTCCCTCTAATTTTTTCCCAAAATTTTGAACCTTCTACTACATTGCCGCCATGCGTACAAGATAAACCTTAAAAAAAGAAACTATCTAATCCTCTCTCTCTCCTCCTTTCCCCAATTCCTCATTTTTTTCTCAATCTCATGCTTCCTACAATGGCAGTCGCTGCTACTTATTTCTTGGTCTATGCATACAACCCCCCTAAAATTTGCTCATTAGTTTATTATTCATAAGAAATTTGGGTTTGAGTTCCTTTTATAAGTTTTCACTTTTCTTTGTTTCCTTCTCTTCCACAGTTCCACTCTAATTCTTTTGATTTCATTGCCCAATTCTCAAGGAAATAATCGTTATTTCTTCTCATTTTATGGGCTATTTGCCCCAATTTCAACTAGTAAGTTTGGTAAGTTCGCTGATTTGGGTTTCGTTAATTCCGCCATAATTTTTAACAAGATTTTTTATTCTGTCATTTACCTTGTTCATAAGTTCAATTAATTTTTGGGTTTTATCTTTTTGTTCTTAATTTGGTGTTATATATGGAGTGATTTTGGATTTTGGGGTTATTTACCAGTTTTATAATTTTATCAGTTCATGATTTTGTGGATTTTTTTTGTTCTTTGTTTGGTTAATAACATGTATAGAACTCGTTATACTGTGCTCTTAGTTAATTGTTTGCAATTCTTAAATATTTTGCTCTATAATTTTTTTTTAGCAAATTACGGAGTAGTTATTTGAAAAACAGAGCTCTCTTTTTAGATCTGTGTAAATTATAAAAGAAAGTTGAGGAATCAGGATAGGAAAGGGACGATAACGATCAAAATATATGTAATCACTATCGAGAATTTTTATCGGAGGTCTTTACTTTTTCTCTTCCACATTATCAATGGCAGATTAAAGGTTTCTAGGAAATAGATAAGTGTTTGTTGAATATTGTTTTGTAGAGGAAGTGAATGGAGGAGGTGACACACTTTGTGTGTGAGGTGTGGCTTTCATTAAAGTTGTTGCTTTGGTTGTAGATCTCCCGTTACTCGCAAGTGAAAGTGTAATATTTCTCTTCATTTTTTAATCTCTTTTTGGATGAATACTGATATATGTGTAATTGAGATTAAGAATGGCATAAATAGTTAATTTTTTCAGCTTTAGAGAATATAGTTATAAACTAGATCTGAATCTGATTACAATAATTAAAGGTTCCCAACAGTTTTCTATACTCGCTGAGCCACCGAGTTTTGTACTTTTTCAGATTAACTTGGATTAACCTGCTAAATTTTACTGGAGTTTTCTGGTGTCTAATATTCTCTGTTTTTTTTAATTATATGGCCCTTAACATGTATTTCAAAGTCTTTGATTCAATACTCTTTATCTTATGTATGTCCAACCATGACATATATGACCGACATTATTTCATGAATACAAATATGCTTTTATACATGGACTAGCATTGTTGGGTTCAGTAACTATTACCATGTAAATTAGTTGGTTTAATTGTATGACACAAAGATTAGAGTGGATTTGATTTGCTAATATTTTGGATGGTTGTGTTTTTGTGGTTCAATTTTATGTTATTGACCTTGTATTTCATTTTTAGAGTTGTTAGGAAAGATTAGAGTGAAGTCGATCCATTAACTGTATATTTGGGCTTATAAATTAAGTTTCTTGTTTGATTTTAATTGGTCCACAACTTACATGGAAATTTGCTCTAACTATAGACTAATTTTTTTTTAATATACGAAACCATACTACCATAATAGTTTGTGGCTCAGGAATGAGGTCCTCATTTTGTCCTAATATTACTTTAAGGTTATTATTGCTAGCACTTTGTCCTAATATTACTTCAAAGTTAATTCATATTCCTTGCCTAGATTTAATTGTGCTACCTTGATATATTTTTTTTTTATTGCTTCAATTAGGTATCATATATTTGATTCTAAATGTATGCGACTTTCTGCATATGAACAGGTGGTATTCAATTTCAATTACCTCTTATGGAGTGAATGGGATGTGGTATGTTTATTTGTGATCCTGACAGGGATGATGCTTCTTTAGGTGAAAGCAATGACAAGCGTTCATAGAAAAGTAGCAAGTTGCATCATATATATACCTGAAGCTTATTATTAAGCATAGTCGGATGAAGAAACTTAGCTTATGGGGTTGTTCTGGCTTAGATGTGAGTCCCTCTACTTTATATTGACTGATTTGTCGTAATTGTCACACCTAGAATCATATCTGATTTAGTGAATATATAAAAGGTCGTCCCTATACTTAAATTGTTTAGAGCTCAATGACCTGAATCTTACCTCTTGTAGAAACTTACATCCAGGTTATTAATTCGAAATGTTAGATATACAATGGATGGTTTTTATTTTAGCCCTTTAATGTATATACATAAGCACTTTGTTACACTTAAATATATTCTCTGGATACCCAAATCAGGCTTCAAAGAGCTAGTGCTTTTTTGTACATGTAATTTCCATATTCTAATTTGTTTTTAGTTTGCATATAGATGCTATGTTATACTAAATTACTACTTACAGTCAGCTATTTTCTTTGTTCTTACAGGGAAAACAAAGCCTTTCGATTTGTTAATGAACTAATGGAAGAAGAGAAGTAAAGGGCTGGCAGAAATGAAATTCCAAACACAGAGTTAATGAGCATAAAATGCTGAATATTGAGAGTATGACTGAGTAATGTTTTGAAAAGAAACATGTAATTATTAACTTGCTGTAAATTTGTAAGTGATATTTGAATTTGTAGTTTTTGTGACATTGTGTACACTGTACAAGTAAATCTTACGAGTACTTTTAAAATTTCAATGAAATTTTCCTTTTTGTCATATTTATATAGATTCATATAAATAATAATAATTTTTATTATATTTTTATAATAATAATAATTATAATAATAATAATAATAATAATAATAATAATAGCCGTTGCGTTAGGCTCTCAAATGATATGGGACATATACCATTGTGTTAGCTTTTCTGTTGCATTAAATGTCGTAATCATGTTGTTTATAAGGTAGTAAGCTATTGCGACGGATAACTACTGTTGTTGCATTACGTATTGATCTAATACAACGGTTCATTGGCGTCGTTGCATTAGGTGTCAAATGTCGTTGCATTAGACCTATTGCCACACCAGCAGATGCCACAGTACAGGGCCGTTGCATTAGGCCTAATACAACGGATTTTGACGCCTAATGCGACGGATTTAGGGGTTGCATTAGCTAAAAAATGTAGTAGTGGTACAAATTTCCTTTAAGCATGCATAAAAGGCGTGATCAAGCAATAACAATAAATATCAAGCAACATAATAATCATTATAATAATAATAATAATAATAATAATAATAATAATAATAATAATAATAATAATAATAATAATAATAGTAAGATCCTAGGCATGATACTAACAAGATTAATAACAAACCCTAGCATGTCACTAGACAATAAAGATCAAATATATAGCCCTAACATGATACTAACATGTTATTAGGAAAGAAAATAAAAGGCATCATATATTTAATCATACTTGATATTAGGATTTCTAGTTGTTACCCTAAACATGATACTAGGAAGATCAAAATGCCCTAACATGACGCTAGGAATCATAATTACATCCTAAGCATGATTTCTACATCATAATATCAATAAAACAAATAAAACACTTACTTGGATGCCTCGTACCTCTTTCTAATAAAAAAATACACGCGTTAGTAACTTCAAAGAAAATAAAAACAAACAAACAATTAAATTAAATAATTGAAAGAGAGATTTGGGACCAAACCCTCAGAAATTAAAACCATTCACGTCTAGGGTGAAGGCAACTTCGAACAATGCTAGGTGTTTCTAGTGCTAATGTATGAGGAATTTTGTTTGTAAAAAGGTTGGTTTAGAAAAGAGAGAGAGAAAAAGCTTTAGCTTAGAGAGATAAGAGAATTAGAGAGTTGTTGATCTTTGATGAGAATTGGTTCTGAAAAACAGAGGTTTTAGGAGGTTATTTATAGAGAAAATCAACCAAATGGATAGAAAAACAAATCAGAGTTTCGACGAGGAAAAAAAAATGTCTGTCGTCAAGCGCTAATTAATTTTTTCACGCGTTTTCTTAATTCAGATAAAATTTAACCGTACAGAAGGGCAAAATCGTATTTTTCTTAAAAACACTCTTTTATTCTGATTAAAACTCTAAAAAGTCAACAAAAAGTCAATTTATCAATGCTGATTGAATTAGGAGTGAAAAGAACCTTCTAGAAGAATCTAGAAGACTAAAATCAGTCCTAATTGCATTAGGAATGACAAATCAATTTTAGGCCCTCCTCTAGATCATTGGGTCGCGCGCATATAAGGTTGAAACCGGGCCCAGTTTAGTAATTTGGCCATAACTTCCTCATTATTCATCGGAATTGGGCTTATAATACATCTTTGGAAAGCCCTTTTCAATTCCAATCCAACTACACCATTATTGGACCCATACTATAGACCAACCAAACTGTATTGGCTGTTTTCTTAAAATAGGTCTTCAAAAACAAAGAGAAGAGAAAAGAAATTAAAATTATCCGCAACACTACACTACAAGAAAATATATTAAATTTTGACGCTTTTGCCTTGACACTTTTGTAATGGGTCATAATTTTCCTCCGTCCACTATTACGTAATTTATACATTTTGACTAATTTTAGAGCCAAAATATATTGTGTCCCTCAAAAGGGTCATAATATTGAATGCAATGAAACGTGTCACCCAACTATCAATTACACATTTACACAACTAACCCGCTGAAATTAAAATTTCACCAAAATTTATAATCTAATATCCCGGGAAACTGTACACCTTATTCGCCGCTCAGATTTGTTGCCTAAAAACTTTGAATCTTCACAAAAAAATCACTAATTTCTTGATTTCAGTTAGCATATAATCATCTCAGCCCACTTCTTACTTTACCTCTTCAATTTTTTTTTCAATATATTTGAAGCGTATAGTATGATGTGAATTGCAGATTGCTTTAATACTCTTCATAAGTTGCCAAAAAGTTCTCTTAATTTAGTTTTGGGGTTAATTTGTATTGTGAGTTTTGATTCATCGTTTCTATTGTTTGTTGGAGAAAATTTATCAAGATTCAGCCCAAAGATCTCGTAAGTTTTTTTTTTTTTTTTTTCCAATTTTTTTCTTTAATTATTATGTATGTTGATAGCTGCATGCATGATTATTATTATAATCTCCGATTATAGTTGAAGAATGGGTTGAATTAACGAATTAATTAAGTTATTGAATTGGTTAATTATATTCTAACTTTTTTATTGGTAAAGAATTGGATACCCATTTGCAATTGTTACTCGAAGTCTCGAATTATGCATATTTTTATTAAAAATTGTAACTTTTTGATAATTTTCAGATGTATACATATTTAATCAGTTGTTTAATTAAATGTTTACATATACATTGCTTTCAAACTTTAGATTCTTTTTTAAATTGAAACAAAATGCACAACTACAATTAATCAGCAGATTTTTGACCATATTAACGCACAGGTCATCAAAGGAGAAGCTGTGGTATTTGAAGTGCAAAGAAGTGGAAAATAAGAAGCTAAAAAGGCGGAGAAACGGCTTCAAGAATTGGAGGTGATGTACATAAGCACTGCCTAAATATAATATTGTTCTGGATGAAAATTTCAGTTGTGTATCTTTTAATGTCTATAGTTGGCTGTGAGTTTTGAGCTTAAGCTTTTATTAAATCCTTAGTTAATGAATAATTATTTGATTATTCATAATAGGTGATGGTCTATTACCTTCTTCGGCTAAATGGGATAACTATAAAAATAGAGATGTATGCTGACTTTGGTGACACTGATTGAAAAATATATCTCATATTCTTTTCTGGTGTAATTAGATATATTTAATAGTTTTCTTAAAGGTGATCAATTTCTAAGAACAGAGATGTATGTAGCAGTTAGTTTAGCAGACTGCTTGAATTCAGAGCTTTGAGCATGCTGGTATTATGTCTTATTAATTATGCCATCAATTTCGGCTTTTTTTTTTTTAAATCATGGAATGCTTGTTTACCATATCTGTGATTATTTCTTTGAGTATAAAAGTCATTACGCTAAACAATATTTGAGAAAAGATTCAATTAACTATTAAGAATTGAATCATGTTGTTCGTATAGTTGATCTTAAGGAGTTAAGATATGGACCCTTTGAAGGAGTAAGTCTATCATAAGTGTGATGCTGTATTACCCTTCCTTTTCACATGATGGCAAGAAAAACTATCAAGATTGTCCCCCCAATCTACATATATCTTCCACCAGTAGATCAAAAAACAGACCTCCCAAAGTACTTCAAATTAATTGCACCTCATAAATTAGCAACATCACATTCTAGTTCCACCTTTTGATAACCAAGACTCAAGGCAACCTGTAACCCCAATCTAGCAGCGAGAACTTCAGCCACCTCAATGAACTTCTACAGACTTCCCTACGCACCACCACTCTATGAACACAACCTGCAGCATCCCTAAAAACTGCCCCTAACCCCATGCCATTCTCCTCCAACATTACAGCGTCAGTTTTGATTTTTATTATACCTGGAGCGTGAGGAAGCTAATAACTTCTATAAATCACAGCTCTGGTAGCAGGAAGCCAGGAACATAGCAAACTCTCGAATTATATTTTTTAAAATCGAGAACAAGTTTCACAAAACCCATAACTCCTACTATAATTCACTGCTCCAAGTCTTACCAAACACCACTAAATTATGAAAAGCCCACGTATCCCAAACAAAAGCCACCAGAACCAGCATCTCATGTTTACCATATTTATCAAATGCCTAGTAAATTCGTTCAATGAGTATTTTTCTAACAACTTCAAACTCTCCCAATTTGATTCCACTACTGATGTGTATTTTTCTATGTTATCTCCCATGTCAACTTTGCATTTGAGTATTGAATTACCGTATTTGTTTTTGTTATCACTGTTTTCAATTGAAGTGTCTTTTGAGTTTTCTCCCCCCCCTATAATTTTTTTTTTGGTCACTCGAACATAATTCTTTATATTATATAATATATCATCTAATGTGTGGATATTGCTTGTATTTTTTTTTTCAGCATTCATCCTTTTGGATTCTTTTGGTCACTGCATGCTTAGTTTAGAAGACTCTTGAAGACAGCTATACCAAGGTATTACTCACATCTTATATGCTACTATTAAGCAAACTGAAGAAGGAATCTTGATCCATGAACAAAAATATATTAAGGAACTGATCAAGAAATACAAGCTTGACAATGCAAAAACCAACCGAACCCCCATGGGTGTTGCAACTAGATTGGATGAAGATCTATCTGGAACTTGTGTAGATCAAACATTGTATAGAGGTATGATTGGTTCTCTACTTTTTACTTAATAGCTAGTAGACCTAATATATCTTTTAGTGTAGGTCTATGTGACAGGTTCCAAGCAAATCCAAAGGAGTCCCACTTGATAGTAGTAAAGAGAATCCTTCGATATTTGAAAGGAATTGATGACTTAAGTCTCTTCTATCCTAGAAGTGAGTCTTTTGATTTAAATAGCTTTACTGATGCTGAATATGCAGGTGATTTGGTTAACAGAAAAAGTACTTCAGGTAAGGTACAGTTTTTGGGACCGTGTTTAGTTTCTTAGGGTTCCAAGAAGCAAAACATAGTTGCATTATCTACAACTAAAGCTGAATATATGGCAGAAGCAGCATGTTGTTCACAAATCATATGGATAAAGCAATAGGTTAGAGATTTTGGAATCATATTTGAATGCGTTCTTATTTATTATGACAATACCAGTGCTATATGTATTTCTAAGGATCCAGTTCAACACTCAAAGGTAAAACACATTCACATTAGGCATAACTTTCTAAAAGATAACGTGGAGTAAGGAAATATCAAGTTAAAATTTTGTCAAACTAAAAATCAAATTGCAGATATTCTGACCAAGCCCTTGAACAGTGAAAGATTTGAGAAATTGAGACTAGAACTGGGATGATCAAGCCGAATTAATTGCTTGTGAAGTTCCAAGATATGGAAAAATTAAAAATAGTGTAAATAGAGTAAAAAGAGAATCTAGTACAAATTTGGTGTGCTAAACATAGCTGAAGTGTCACCATTGAAGAGCTTCAAGAGGTTAGTTCACAAAACACTTGATTAATTACATTAGTAGTAATGTACACTGTATATGTGTTGAAAGTGTGTTCCAAATAAGCTATTTTCTAAAAAAGCGTGTTTTTGGAAAATTCATGGAATTTGGAAATAAAATAAATTTGGTAAAATTCATCCAGCCTATTTTTGTTAAATTGTTTTGATAAATTTTTTTCAATTAATGACTGCACAATAACTCATTCATATCCTTTACACAGCTTCAATTATTATAAAAGCATCTCTCACCTAACTTTCTACCACACTGTAAAATCAATTAAAACCCGATCAGTAAAAACCCATTTGTAGGGAATGATTTCAAGCATTAACCCCTAGCTTGAACCCCACTGTGATCATACACTAAAGTACGGTGGCGTCCAAAAGGGAAGAAGATAGAGCAAAATAGTCGCCAACAAGTTTTAGGAACTTGTAAACCGTTCACGAGGTGAAGGTTACACCCCTTAACGATCCAAGAGATCGTCAACTCCATAAGGTCTTGAACCAAATAAGGGTTCGGGGATGAAAGTACAAATCCAACCTAAAAGAGATTGAACCTGCCCTAATAATAGGCCTCTACTTTATTCTGATCGTATTCATGTGCGCTTTCTGACTAACGTGCAATCAATAGGATTAACCCTAAACCTGTTTATCTATGTTGGTTGAATATAATGCACAAATAAATCTATTATTGGCGATCACTTGAAATTATAATCATATTAACCCTAAACAAGATTATTAATTATCTTATTAAGCGTGATTACAAGTACCAAATTCCCTTTAAACATACAATAAAAGACGTGATCAAGCAATAAAAAATAAATATCAAGCAACATAATAATAATCAATTATGATAATAAAATTATAATCATCATCAAAATAATATAATCATAAAAATAATAATCATAATAATAATCGTCATATTAAAATAATAATCATCAAAATAATAATAATAACATTCATAATCATCATAAATTATAATCATGATAATCATAATCATGTTCATGTTAATATTAAAGCATAATAAAAATAGCAAGATCCTAGGCATGATACTTACAAGATTAATAACAAATCCTAGCATGTTACTAAGCATTTAAAAATCAAATCTTTAGCCCTAACATGATGTTAACAATCATAAATATTAGGAAGAGAATAAGAAGCATCGTAACAATTATATTTAATATTAAAGTTACCCTAGACATGATACTAGGAATATCATAATAACAATTTAAACATGATCATAACATCAATTAAAAATCATTAAAGTACTTACTTTGATGCCTCGTACCTCTTTCTAATAACAAAATACATAACTTCAAGGAAAATAATAAAGAAAAATTAAATTAAATAATTGAAAGAGAGATTTGGGACCAAACCCTCATAAATTAAACCTTTCACGTCTAGGACGAAGGCAACTTCGAATATGGCTAGGTGTTTCTAGATCTTGCGAATGCGGAATTTTGTATGTAAAAAGCAAGGTAGAAAAGAAAGAGAGAAAAATATGGTGAATGACTAAAAAGAATAAGAGAATTAATTGCGAATGAAAACTGGTTGTAGGTGAATGAAAACATAGCTTTTACGTCGTTATTTATAGAGAAAATCAACCAAAAAGATAAAATTAACAAAACAGAGTCAGGCGCACGCAAAACGAGATTGACGCCAGGAATTGGCCATTGGCGCCAGGCGCCTGACGCTAACGTCAGGTGCCAATGCCTGCCGTTAGGCGTCAATCCTGTTTTTGACGCGTTTTCTAAAATCAGATTAATTTTGCCGTACAGGAGGATAAAATCGTATCTTTTCCTCAAAATGTTCTTTGATTTTAATTAAAACTCTGAAAAGTCAACAAAAGTCAATTTATCAATGCTAATTGAATTAGGAATGAAAAGAACCTTCTAGAAGAATCTAGAAGACTAAAACCATTCCTAATTGCATTAGGAATGATAAAATATATTAGGCCCTCCTCTAGATCATTGGGCCGCACATAAGGCTCAAAATGGGCCTAGTTTAGTAAATTGGCCATAACTTCCTCAATATTCATCGGAATTGGGCTTATAATATATCGTTGGAAAGCTCTTGTCAAACCCCATCCAACTACACTACTATTGGACCCATATCATGGAACAACCAAACTGGATTGACTGTTTTCTTAAAATAAGTTTTCAAAAACAGAGAGAAGAGAAAAAAAATTAAAACTATCCGCAACACTAAACTTTCCACACTTTCACTTCATTCGATTAAGATTCGACGTGAAAGGCACTCATCAATGGGATTGGTTTTGGGGAGACACAAATGGGTGTCTACACCATTAAACTCTTTAAAACCTCCTAAACCCCCATCAATGGAAATGCAATCAAGCCAAGACTCCTCTGACAACTACAAAACTCCACCCCATATCGCTCCGAGCTTGAAGAAACCTCCCGTTTAGCCATGATAATCTATAAAGCATCGACAAAGGATGTCGAGGTAGCCGAAGAAGTTCCTAAAGCAAAAAATCCAACCTCATCAACCCAAAGACGAAGATCAAACTGAAGAAGTAAAATCGTCTGCATCAGCTCTTCTATAAAGACTAAGAGAGTGGAAAGAGAGTAAGGCAAAGGAGAAATCGCTAGAAGAGCACATTATTGAGGTGGATGATTTTGTTGAGGGGGGACTTCATAAATTAGATGAGGAACAAGAAGACATGGAGATCGATGATGATCAGAAATCACTGGAGAAGATATCAGGAAGGTATGTAGTTGGTTATAGGCTTGATTTAACTTGGATTAAGAAGTCTAGGTTTATGGAATTTCTAGATTTAATTCGTTTTCAAGGGTGGGAGGACATGTTGGTTAAAGCCTCGAATGATTTCATGTATCCAGCTGCAATGAATGAATATTGTTCTGAATTTACTGTGAAACAAGGAATAATTTTGAGTTTAGTCAATGAAGTGAAAGTTGAGTTTGATGTTGAAACCCTAGGAACAATTCTGAAAGTTCCAATTTAGGGTTATAAGATGTATGTAAAAGGGAAGTCGGTGGTGAAGGTAGGTAGCTTTCTAGGGGAAATTTGTGATGAAGGTAGGTAGCTTTCTAGGTATCAACACTTGGCTCATTGTTTTCCCAGTAAAAATAAAGTTAGATATGGTGCTTTGTTGTTTACTGTGTTTGAAGCCTTGGGATTGAAACTTAAAGGTGTTTATGGAGGACTGCAAGAGAAACCAGAGAATGTGATTAATGAAAAGACTTTGCAGGGGCCGAGCTTGTGTGTTGTTGGAGGGAAATTTCAAAAATTGGAAGAGAAAAAGGGTGAGTCAAGTGGGAAAAAGGGGGATGAGATCGTGTCTGGAGGTCCTGTGAGGAAAAGTAAAAGACTTTCTGCTAGTGCTTTTCCCGAAACTAGTATTAAGAAACCACTGGAACTTGATGCTGAGGATAACAATTTGGTGGCAAGGCAAACTTCTGAACTAACTGATAGGGCTGATATTGCTGAGAAGCAGTTAAAGGAGCAGTTAGGGAAGGTTCAGAAATTAGAAAGGATAATGCAGGGATTGGAAAAGGGTCTTAAGGAGAAGAAGGTGGAGTTCCAAAAGAAGATCAAGGAGATAGAAAACAAGATTGAAGCATTCACTGAGCAGCAGCAGGAAGATAACAAGAAAATTCTTGATTTGCTTCAGAGTTGATCTAATCTTCTTCTAATTAACCTGCATCCTATCTTCCCTCAACCTTAGCCTATTTCATCTTAGCCTACCGACTTACTGTCGTAGTCATGAACAATTTTAATTTTGTTTTGTGTTGAAAATATTTTGGTTTGTAATAATTTTGAACAATTTTGGCAGGATAATATTTTGTTTTTAGATGCATATTTGGAATTTAGCCTATACATGTGTATTGTTGTATGTTATGAACATGTATGCATTAAAGTAGAACTAACTAAAAGGAACTAGTTAGCGCTGCCTTCAGTTTCCCACATTCGATGAATTGCTTATGGGGCTGTGGCTAGATGCTTACTACCTTGAAAATACATGACTTTTTGATAATGCCAAAAGGGAGAAAAGAAGAAGCAAACTTGGAGGCTAAAGTTGTTTAGGGTTCCAGTTGAGAAAGTATCAAAACTTTCTTGTGATATAATGCTAGTAGTTACCAATAGCTTATTTTTATGTTTATTAGCTTTATGTTTATTTTGCTTTTCTTATTTTAGTCGTGTGTTTTATGTCAATAAATTTTAAAAAATTCAAAAATACGACCTTCTATTTGATTTAATCTTTCCATAGAGTTTGCTTAAGTTTGTCATCATCAAAAAGGGGAAAATTATTGAAGCTAGGTTTTGATGATGATAGACTTAACTTTAAGCAAACTAACAAAACTAATAAAGATTTTATAAGTGTGTAAATAGAACAGGTGAAGTAGACCAAGGTGGTGGAAGAGTATCCTAAAGCTGTGAAGACATGAAGAGACCTTTGAAAGGGTAATCATAATAGAAGAAGAGTTCTCTAACAAGAACTGAGTTCCTTAACAGGAACGTTCCCTAACAGGAACCTAAAGACAACAAGTTATGGAAGAACTTGGCATGTGAAGTTCTAGTTCAGAACTGGAGCACAAGTGACTGCAGGAACTTAGTCCTAGTCTGCGTGATACTCAAGCATTTGATTATACAAAATATTGGCAAAGCAATTTAGTTAAGATTTTATCTCTTAGAATTGCTGTAAATGTGTTAAGCAAGATTACACGTGAGACTTATTAGAAACGTGGCAAAGTGGCTTGGCAAACACCTTATAATAGGAAAGTTAAAAAGATGAGTTTTTAAGAAAAGATTTTCTAACATAATTTGTTTCTTAAAAACTAATTGTCAAAAGATATGATTCGATTGATAATCTATCTTTATCTAGTTTTTCAAAAAGATTTTCTCTAAGCTTGATTTACTTATAACTTTGGTTTGAGATTTAGTTAAAATTAACATAATTATCTTTTAAAAACCCTACTTTCTATACGAGTTGTTCTTGTATAAATAGTAGAGATCTCATTTCATAAGTTTTCTGTGAGTTCATGCGTGAAGAAATCATTTGAGCTTTAATTGTGTAATGTTGCCAAGGTTATAACTTTGTCACATTAGTTTCAGGTTTCATGCATAGCCTGCCTATCATATACTAGGTGTCATATATTTGTATTGGTTGGGTTATTGGGTGGGTGTGGGAATTTAACATCGCATACAATTTTGTAAGCTTCGAGTGTGTAGATGTGAGTGGTAGTACTTTAGGAGTACGAGTGAATCTAAGTGTGGAACTTAGATTGGGTAGGATAGGGTCTTACTGTGTAACAAGTTCATTCTGAAACTTGTGAGTAAAGGCCTGTTTATAATAGGTTGTAACTTGGTGTTTTCCCTATTATAGTGAATTGGTTTGGATCTGAAATCCCTTAAAAGGGTCGAGGTTTTACTTCCAGTTGGGCCCTGAAAGGTTTCCTTATAAAATCCTGTGTGCATTGCAAGTTCCTTTATATTGTGTTTTATATTCCGCAAAAGTAGTCACTAGGAACTCATATACAATTCACCCCCCTCCTTGTAGTGTTCGTCTCAGCTAACACGATACAACCGGGTGTATATAGCAAATTCTATTGAAATAGGCCTCAAAACACCCTCATCTCAAAAACTCTTAAGCTAAAACTCTTAAGCTAAGACAATTATTAGAGATGGATATGTTCTTGTTAATTCACATTGAAGAATGATGACCCAAGGCCTCTTTATGTAAAGTATAGAATTATATCTCATCTTCAAAGTTCTAGTATGTTTTTTTTTTATGCAAACTCAATTTATATATATATATATATGTGCTTGCTTTTGATCGGCTGTCACTATGTCAATATAACCTCACTATCATTGTTACTATCAATGTGTTAATTACTCCAAGTTCATATGTGCAAAAATTGAAATTATATCATATCACTTAAAAAATAAACAAAGAAAGACATAATATTTAAATAGGACTTATAATTTGCATATATTGAAATAGTATCATTGAAAAATCATGTCACTATGTTAATAAGACCTTAAAAGGCAAGCCGATTGAAAAGGTATGTTGTTTAGGTAAAATTCTGATAGATAAGACTAAGCTCAACTAAACAATAGCTAGATTAATGAGGATGCAAACGGTAATGTGGGTTCTAGGAATGAAGATAAACGATTTACGAGGAATGAACAAAGGGGAAAGGGAAGAAGAGACGCAAGATGATGATGCAGAATACCCCAAGAATAAGGGTAAAAACTGCGGGTGGCAATGAGTCCACCATTCCACTAGATAGATAATTTAATACAAGCACACTATAGCTTAAGAACATATTTGTAACGCTAATAGTTGGTAATTGCTATGAATGGTAAGGCATAGATTTCTTGTGATGCCTTTGTACAATGATTATCCTCCTGTTAATAACAAAGAAGTCTTCTTGAAATGCTTCAATGGCTCCTTCCCTAATTCCGTAAAATCTGGAGTTAGTTTCAAGGTTCAGCTCCGAATTTCATGCTATACTCCCCCTGTACTTATCCATTGTAGTTTCACTTATTCCTTATCATTAGTGAGTTGAGGTTTATGGTTCCTATTCTTATGACACTTACTCTCTTGACTCTTTCAACTTAGATGCTCTTGGAATGTACCATGGAAAAGTCTTCATTTGACTTCCTTTGATTACTTGAAACCAGACTATCGCCTTAATTGCAACCTGTAATCTGCAGCCTAGCAACCCGCGAACACATGAACCTGTAGTGATAATATAGGCATAACATTTTTCCCCCATCTTGACTTGTAACACCCCCAAATCTCCTTCTGCGGAAATACTAGTATAATACGTATAATTATACCATAGAGATATACTTAGGCATATTACCACCGCATAATTACGCAAGGCTACTCAAAATACTTAACTCTATAATAAAACTTGCAGAGAAAACTCAACTTTCTTTTATCAATACTTATAAAAAATATATCATTGTTATGAGTACTCAAAATAAAGACAATACCAACATTCCTAAACTAGGTGAAGCAAATCTCGGGACTCCCATGTGCATATTCATGACTTCACTTGAAAATAGTCCACACTTCTTACCATTACGGTAAACAGGTCGAACCAAAACTAATAGGAAATACGGATTAGCAAAATATGCTAAGTATGATAAGTGCAAGATATTGTAAACTCAATTTATTTGCAAACATGCTTTTAAAACCAATTCCAATTTGAAATTCCAAAACCAATTCCAAAAATACCAATTTGTAATTGCAAAACCAATTCCAATAATCCAATTTGAAATTCCAAACCAATTCCAAAAAAACCAATTTGAAATTCCAAAACCAAATCCAATAATTCCAATTTTAAATTCCAAAACCAATTCCAAAGATTTAATATATTTCAAAAAATTAATTCGATAAAACCAATTCCTCACCCAAGTGTGCATACCCCCCAAGCTAATCTTCTTATATTACAAGGCTATTCTTGAGGAAAGACTAGGTCATACAAAGTCTATAGTCTTATCAACCAAATCCGCATAGTGGGATTACCAACAACATGCTTGTAAAGCTTTAACAATGATCATAATTCAACAAATTCTTTTTTATTTTAACAATTCCAATATTATTCAAAACTCCTTTTTTATTCAATTCAATATGCTTTCAAAATCAAACTTTTTAATAAATACTTAAGAATTAAATCGCATAAAATAACTTTAAAAATCAATAACTCTTCCTTTGAAAAACCTTTTATTTAATTCATCAAACTTTTCAAATCAATTTCTTATTCAAACCATTCAAAACATGATAGGAAAATCAATCCTTCAAAAATATATTTATTAAAACAAATATTAAAATCAATACCTCCAAACATACTTTGTTTCATAAATCATAATTCGAATTAATTTAATTCAATCACCAATAAAATCATATAAAACATGGTATTCAAACCACTCACTATCAAAGGTATCTAGCCACCTAAATGTACCTTGATTCCGACTATCAATCAACGCTTCGCACTTTCAAAATCCAATCACGAATACACCTTGCAATTAACCATAAGTTTATCACAACTTCAAATATAATGTCCATGGACTATAATACTCTTTTGAAAATAATACTTTAATATAAAATTATAAATTTGAAATAGGTATTTATATTTTAGAAAACTAACCATGAGGAAAATAAAGGAGTAGGATTAAAGAGAATTGAATTTGCATTGGAAAGAATAGGCAGAACTTGCAAAGGTCATAACTCCTTCAATATAACTCTGAATAGGGTGATTCTTAAGCCTAACCTCAAGGATTTTTCGAGAGGAACAATTTTCTTGTGAAACATCAAAACCCCCTAAATAGAGAAAAAGATCCCAAAAATAAGGTTTTAATGTGTATGGACTGATTATGTATGAAAAGAGTAGAAAGAAAAGCATGAAAGGGTTTAGAGAAAAGAAGAGTAAGAGAGAAGAAGATCGAATTGGGTTTTAGTGTGAAGAATATGAGAGGTATGAGGGGGTATTTATAGGCTAACTCATGCAAGAATTACGGTAGGAAAACGTAGGAAGAATTATGGTAAAAAAAAATTAAGGAAATTATTACTTCAAGAATAGAGCTAAAGAAATATGGAAAGTTTAATATTAAAGTGACTAGAATAATAAAATTAAGGAAAGTATGTTGTCATAAAAAATAATATGCAAAAGGAGTTTACTTGGGGAATAATCAAGGATGAAATAAGGTAGGAAATAAGATGATCAAATATTTAGGAGATGGGAAATAAGAATTAAGGAGAAGTAATAGAATTAAGGAAATAAAGAATTAAGGTATGTAAGGAAATAAGAAAATTTAAGGAAGATAATTAAAATACAAAAATTTTCAAAATAATTTTGCTTAAAATTTAATATAGTGGCCGAAAATTTGAGCTTTCCCAAGCTCATATTTTCGGACTTCCCATGAAGTATTTAGGAAAATATTTTGCAAGTTTTTAAGGAATAGAAATGATTGTGTAAATAATATATTTTGTAGAAAATAATTAATTACAACATACCAACTTAAACTAACTTAATTAACCAAAGAAAAATTAGATTTTCTACACTTAGAAAATTTGAAATTACTACCAAATTAATTAGGATTTTCGGCCCTTTTAAATAAAAGGAAAATATGATTTTTGCTTAATTAAATATTTAAAATATATATAAATTATCCAGTTTTAAAAAATAAATAAATGGATAATAAATCTTATCCAAAATCCAAAAATAATAATTAACTTTGAAAATATTTTTGGCGCCAAAATTCAAATATCATTTTGGCTCCGAAATTCAAATAGTAGAATAAATTACTTAAAATACCCTTTTTATAAAATATAATTAATTAATTAATTAATTAGAAAATATGTCTCAAAAATATGGGGTATTATATAACTCTTAGATGTTCTAGATACATCTACGAGACAAGCTTAATTATTAATTCAAAAAAAATAAACTCGGAAACTAATGAAAAGATAAAAATTTCAAAAGATAATTCTAAGCTTTAGATCTATTAAAAGAAAGACGTTTTGAAAAGATAGTTCTTTCCCGTTGAAGCCCATTAAATTCATGCTTATAAATAGATGTCTAGAGTCTTCTTAAGTCAGAAACTTCAAACCAGTTTCAAAACAGAAGATCTAGGGTTTGCTACGAAAATTGGGGAATCAAATCTACATTTGCAAAGCGCGATTTAAACTAGGATTTCGCAGTAGTGGAGTCAAGCTTTACAAATTCGTTGTACCCTAGTATACTATTATTTCCTCTGTACTTTTAATTTCATTACTTTTGTTGTTTTTTCTTGAAAAATTTAGTTCGATTATGGTCAAAGTTAAGCAAGTAACTAAGAAAAAATGCCATAGACATTTAACTAGGAGCTTGAGAGAGAATTGGAGTAAGATGGGAAAGGCAAACGAGCAAGGATAAGCCCAATAGGATAACAGAGGCTGATTTGAAGGAATTAAAGAAGGTCGCTAGGTTCCCAGAGTTGTATGTTTGTGTTGGATTACGAATGTGCTAGCATGTTTATGATTAACTACAATTAACAATAATCGAAGAACGAAACAAAGTAAAACAAAGAACAAGAACAAACTTACCATGGGAAACCTGAATGTTAGGAGGAAACCCACCTATCCACTATGGAGTAACTTGATGATTATGATTACAAGCTCTCAATCTCTCTTGAAAGCTCACACCTCTCTTAATTCTCTCTTAAACCCTAAGAAGAATGAATTAATCTAAAAAGTCTTTTTTTCTTCTTAAATCTAACGTCATAACCTCATAAAATGGTATACATGAGTAAGTTAATTATGGTGACACAAAGAAAATTGGGCCTTCCTAAGTATGGACCTTCCTAGGTTGCCCCCAACTTACCGGCGTTGAGCTCTATGGTATTTTGAAATACTTTTCATAGAACCTTTTCTCCTACTTTGAACATCTTTAATCTTGCATTCTTGTTGAAGCTTGTTGCCACCATTTTCTGATAGGTATCCATCCTTATGTATGCTAAGTCTCTTCTTTTTTCAATTACGTCTAGGTCATGTGAAACCTCTTCGTTGTTTCGTTGTGGGTTAGCAGACCATATTTGGCTATTGGAGTTGTGACATCTGCAAGTAGTACTGCTTTGCATCCATACACCAGGGAGAACGAGGTTTGACTTGTAGCTGTCCTTGGTGTGATTATGTTAGCCTATAGGATCCTAGGAAACTCTTCTGCCCACTTTCCTTTCTTTGCTTTTAGCTATTCCTTTAAAGAACCAATGATTACTTTGTTGCTAGGATATTTAGCTTTTCCATTTGCTTGCGGATGTCTGGGTGTTAAAGTAATGAGAGTGATGTTCCATTTATCATAGATTGGGGCACTTATGAACTGAAAACCATCGTTGCAAACAATTTCGGATGGCAGGCCGAACCTACAGATAAAGATTATGTTGGTCTAGATGAAGTTGATTACTTCTTTGTCTTTCACCTTTTGATACGATTCTACTTCTATTCACTTAGAAAAGTAATCTGTTAGAGCTAACGTATTAACCTTTTGACTAGGGGTAGGTGGCAATTTTCCAATCATGTACATGCCCTATCTCATGAAAAGTCATGGGGTCAAAGTAGGATGTAAAGGTTCCACAGGGTTTATGAGTGATACCTGAGTGACGTTGACATCTTTCATACTTACTTACATACTTGTGTACGTCAATGCGCAATGTTGTCCACTAGTAATCGTAGGTTAATAATTCTGTTAGGTAGAGTTCTTCCACCTAAATGGGCTCCGTATTCACTATCGTGAAAATCTTTAAGTTTCTGCTTGCATCTATCTTCTTCAATCCTATGTTGTAGAACGTCCCTAGTTGAATTTTTGAACAAGACACTTTGGATGATCACGTACTTGGAATCTTTGAATATGAGTGTTCTTGCTTCAGCCTTGTTTTCAGGTAGGGTATTATGCTATAAGTAATTAAATATAGATTAAATCCCACTAATTTGGTTTACTATGGAGGCAATAGTGTTAGGTTCAATAGGTTAATCTTTGACAAGTTTGGACTGAATAGGCTTAGTGGTGCTTGAACTACTAGGTTCGGGTTTAGCGAAATTTGAGATGATAGATTTTGGCATATGTATTTCTGTGTTGATGGCAGGTGCTAGTAGGTGGATTAAGGGAATAGAGGAGAATTTGGATTTCTATACAACTGATCCCATGTTGGCTAGGGCGTCTTCTTGTGTATTATGGTCTCTGGGTATTTGTTTAATAAAGAAAGTAATGAATCAGGCTATTAAGGATTTGGCTAAGTCTCGGTGTAGAATAATCTTGGAATCTTTAGCTGCGAATTCGCCATTCATCTGACTTTCAACTAGGAAAGAATCAAAGAACACTTGCCACCTGGAAGCTTTGAGATATTTTGCTAGGTTCATTCTTGCAATCAAAGCCTTATATTTTACTTCATTGTTAGTAGCTTAGAATTCACAACAAATAAATTTTACCAACATATCCCCCTATGGCGACTTCAGCACTACACCTGCGTCTCGAAAGTTAGATGATCCATCTATATACATACTCTAGGTTCCTGGATTTGTAACTTGGGTAACCTACTTTACTTCTTGCTCTGCTTGCTGCTCCAAGTCAAGGATCAAGTCAACCGCAAACTCGGCTAGGGCTTGTAACTTTATTGTTGTTCTTGGCTCATATTTGATGGCGAAGCTGCTCAGTTCGATTATCCATATGCTTATTCGACCTGTCAATTTTGGTCTGCGTAGCACAGCCTTGATAGGATAGTAGTTTTCACCATTGTTGGGTGAGTTTCACAATAATGATGCAACTTCTTAGGAGCTACTATTAGTCCTAATACCAGGTTTTCAAGTGAAGATTATATGGTTTCAGCACAAAGGAGAGTTTTACTAATATAATAGACAGGTAACTGCTGACTTTTATCTTTTCTCACAACTTAGGTACTAACTGCAAGATAAAGATGTAAATCTCTCCTTCAGCAAGTTTAGAAAATAGAGGGGCGACATTAAATAGAGTTTCAATTCTTGTAGGGCCTTCTCATGGTTATCAGTCTAATCAAAACCTTTATTTTTCATTAAGGCATTGTAAAACAAATGACATTAATATGATGACCTCGAGATGAACCTATTTAATGCAGCTACTCTACTTGTCAATTTCTAGGTGATTGAAGATTAATAAATAATATCACGTACCTAGTATGGGCTAGCTTTGATTCCTCTTTGCGTTAGTAGCCTAGGAACTTATCCGCAGATACTCCAAATGAGCACTTCGATAGATTCAGCTTTATCTCATATCTTCTTAGTACGCTGAAAGCCTCATTCAGGTGGTCTACATGATTAGTTGCTTTCTTGGACTTCACCAATATGTCGTTGATGTAGACTTCCTTGGTGTCCTCCAACTGGTCTTTAACCATATTGTTGAATAATCTATGAGAAGTGGAACCAGTATTCTTCAACCCAAATAACATCACCTTGTTATAGTAGATTCCTTTATCTGTCATGAAGGCGGTCTTTACTTGATCATCTAGATGCATTAGGATTTGTTTGTATACTGAATACGGGTCCAAGAATGTGAGCAACTCATGCCTAGCTGTAGCATCTACCATAAGTTTCATGTGTGTGTGCACGAGCCAATTCAAGCTATAGTCCGCTCTTGCTTGAATTAATATGAAGTAGGGGGAATGCGTCCTTGAGGCATGCTTTATTTGAATCTGTGAAGTTGATGCCAACTCTCTAGGTTCCATACTTTTTACTAACGATGACCACGTTAGCTAGCCAATTTGGATACTTGACTTTTCTTATCTTTCCTGTATTTAGTAGTTTCTACACTTCTTCATTTATAATCTGATTTCGCTATGGTGTGAATTTTCTTTCTTTCTATTTCACTGGCTTCCTGTTGGGATCTACATTAAACTTGTTAGTGATGATTTCTGGGTTGATTCCTTTCATCCATGTCTCGGTGAGACCAAGAAAAGCAATCTGAATTTTTATTTAAGCACTTGATGATGGCCTCTCTCTGATGTGCAGGTAGCGCTGCTCCAATCTTCATTATTTGATCTGGCTTGGATTCATCCAGCACTACTTCATCTAATTGCATCTTATCTGGTCGCCCAGGTGCTGGATTCCGCTGTACTTGCTAGATTGAGGGCCCATGAGGCTTCATGGCAATCTAGTAGCATTATTTGGCTTGCTTTCTATCTCCTTTTACCATTGTTACCCCCCATGGACTTGGAAACTTCAAAAGCTGATGATAGGTTGATGGGATGTCTTTTATCTTATGGATCCGCGGGGTTCCAACTATCACATTATAGGTAGTCTTGCAATAAATCACATAGAACTTATGCATCATGCTCATCAAGCTAAGGTCGACAACTGAATTTCTCCAAGGGTATTCATGGTTTCACCACTAAACCCAACAAGAACTGTAGATCTCTTGGTGATATCTGACTATCTAATTCCAGCTTAATAACCAATAATCATGATGCCTTGGCTCATTGAATTTGCTTTCATCGAACACTATGTTCATTTCTTCTAACACCTTTTCTTCTTTATTGGGATAGGTTTGAGGGATATTGGAAGCTCACGTGCCAACCTTTGTTATATACTTTGCATTGGAATAGGTCATACCACTTATGCTTGGTCCTCCTGCTATGGCATTGATTACGACACTAGGGGGAGACAGACTAGGTAAGGCTTCCATTTTGAATTTAGATGTCTTCCCTTTCTTTTTAGGAGATCTTTCAGGTATCCCTTCTTGAGCAACCAAGCTACTTCTCTTTTTAACCCATTGCATTCATCGAACCTATGACCGTGGTCCCCATGATACTCACACCATCTAGTATTATCCTATTGGTGGTCTGGCTTGTCACTCTTTCTAGGCCACCTTACCGGTTGTCCGATGTCCTTTAGAGCATAAACTACTCCTACATCTATATTAAATTCGTATAATTGTATGTGAAGATGATCTTCTGGTTCTGGCCTACTAGGAGCCTTCACCTATCTTTGAATCTAACACAATACTTACGTTGTTGGCCTTGTTGCGCCTTGGATTGTCACGCTAGTTGTATGTCTGGGCTTAGAATATTGATTTCTGGAATACCCAATTGCTGACCTCTTGCTTGCTTATATTTTTCTACACAAACTTCACCATTGCTCTGATACTGACTTCTTCAAATGAGGCACAAGGATATCTTGTCAACTCATAATACAACCTGGATTCATAGTTAAGACTTTGCATAATGCTTCTATGGCAGTTAAATTATCGCAGTTTTTATGTTGACCATCTCTCTATTGAGCCTATTCATATATTGCTTGGTCGTCTCATTCTGTCTTTAGATGACTCAGTACTAGTCACTGCTTTATTTCTCCAACTTTCTGCTGGTTGCAAACTGATGGTAGAACTTATTCACCAAGCTAGAGAAGCTGCTAATAGATTTAAGCTTCAGGTTAATTATTCATTAGAGTGTAGGTCCAGATAAAGTAGCTCCAAAGGACTTGCAAATAGGTGGCTCAATAAGCTCCCATGGAATTGATAGTTGCGATATCTTTTTCTTGTATTGAGCCACATAATCTTAAGGGTTAGTAGTTCCATCGAACAACTTAAAGAAGACTAGGATATTCAGCTTTGGGGAATTCTAACTCGAGCAATCTCTTCCATGAAATGGGATTCAACAAATCCATCAGGGAATTCATAGGCTATAGGTTTTGGCGCACCTAGTAGCCAAGTGAAGAGCTTCATCATTTCCTAGTTCCAGGCCTCAATGAATGTTACTTTCTCATCCATAGAGTTAGCGTCTCTAGTAGAATCTTTTTCAGGCTTCTTAATCTTGTTATCCTCTCCATCAGATTCGTCTAATAAGATCAAGGAGAGTTCAGGAATATTTTCAGTTCTAACCCTCTTCTTCTTGTTGCTCTTGAAAGATTCAAACTCATTGTTTTAATTTTCCAAGGTCTTTTGATGCGATTGTTGTTGGTTATTATGTGGCTGATGTTTAGTCACCCACTTCAGCCATTTCATAATAAAATGACTGATGTGGATGACTAAACATCAACCACATTGACACTTTTATGCATCTATTAAACAATCTGATTTTGCACTACCTGGAACTAGCTAAGTTTGATCAATGGATTTACTTCGTTATATGACATTTGTTTCAAATTTTCTGGATATTCTATTGACAAATTGAATTGGGTTTTGCAGGTATTGCTATACTTCCTTGGTTCCATGCATACCTATATTAGAAGTGGAGGGGAGCGACTTCTTCCTAAGTGGTATACTGAAAAAGGTACTACAACTTCATCCTAGATATCACATTCAGTTGTGCTTCAGCTAATTAAGTCATGCCCTTGTTTACTTAGATATTACTTCCTCTGTTCCACAAATATTGCAACAAAAGGATGAATTACGCATCCTAAAGCACATTTTATATGTTAAATATCTATTATTATTTAAGTTTATAAATTCTAAAAAGTAGATATTGTGAAAGTATTTTACAAGACGAATCTAACAATACCTTACATGACTATATTTTACTTTACATATAAATTATAATTCATGGTCAAACAAGCATGATGAATAGTGCAAAAGTCCAGTTGTTGCACTATTGCAAATAATATTTTTTTTGCAGCGTTTTTAGCATGCTGCAATTTTTTTTATTTTATTTATTTTTTTTTTATTTTTTTTTTGTAGTGTTTTCTGTATGCTGCAAATAATATGGATTTATTGCGTCAGCCACATATGCAACACATCAAAATGCTAAAAATAATAATTCCTCCGTTCTTTTTACTTGACTTGTTTCTTTTATCACGCTTGCCAATGCACAACTTTAATCATCAATAACTTTTATTTCTCACTAATTAAAAATTATAAAAGTTATACAATGTGATAGCACTTATTTAGACGATTCTAACAAGATCTCACATGAACATGTTTTTTCCTTACATATAATTCACAAAAAATAGTAAAATGTGTATTGGTAAATAGTGTAAAAGTCAAAGCGAGTCAAGTAAAAAGGAATGAGGAAGTAGGTTTTAGGCGCGTTGCAAAAAAATTTATTTGCACTAGAAGCTATTTGGTTCTTAAATGATTTTTTTGGGTGAAGTATGTTTTTTCTGTTTATTGATGAGATATTTGCTTCGGGATAAGCAAAGATTTGGATATGACCGGGGGAGTTTGATATGTCTATTTTATATAGTGAGTTTAATATGTGAAGTGCCTTGTTGTGTGCGTGTTTCTTCATAGATTAGAGTTCATTTCTTACTTTGTTTATTCTAGGATTTTCTTCGTTTAGAATAAATACTCTATTTTTAAGCGAGATTAGGACGTCATTCATTAGTTAATTTCCATATTTTAGAGTTCAAGCTTTATTTCTTAGCTATTTGTTCTCTCAAGATCTTAGCTTATGTAATCCATAATTTTTGTTTATTTTGGTAACAATTCTTTTCTTTATTTATAGTAATTTTATTGCCTTGATTAATTATGTCTTGTTTAGTTGCTTTGCTTAGTTTAGATTTAATGCGTGTGAGTAGTTTATTTCTATTGTTCTTAGGGATCCGTAAATAATATGAATGGATGATTTATTGTTGTTCATTGTTAATGTTTTAGATTAATTTTCTATTGATTGAATTAAGTTATGCAATCAGATTTAGGCCTGATTTAATTGTATAAGTTAAGCATATTGATTCGAGATTCGATATATGAGAATTGATGTTTAGGCTTAGTTTTATTAGGGAGGTCAATTTATTATGCTTAAGTCAAGATTCAAGAGATGTGATTTAATACCGCTAGATTAATTTGTGATCGTAATACGTAGCAAGCCCTTTATAATTTGGTTGATTTGTGCATTGATAATTGATTGTTGTCCTTCGTCTAGGAGCATTATTCATTGGTGAACCGATGCCTAGGCTTTAGTTTATTGATATTTTTATATAATTTTTTATTGCGTTAGTTTAATTATTCCTTTTTGCATAATTAATATAAAATCACAACTTGATAGATTAAATTATATTAATTTTTTTTTTTTGGCAATTAAAGAGATTTTATTAATTACCAAGAGAAACAGTTAGAGAATACACCCAAACACCAAAAAAAACTGGTACAAGCACCAGAATAACCAAAAAAGCAATAAACAGCAAAACCAACAAAACACTAAACATAATTAACAAAAAAGCCTCATAGCATCACTGCATCTGCAAGCAACCTTGAATCTGATTTCTCTGAACATCTTAGCAGCAGAAATAGCTTTGTGGTTTTGATTGAAAACCTGATCATTCCTATACAGCCAGATAGCATATAAGCATTCAGCAAAAAACATCAAGAAGACCCGATGCTTAGCATTTGTCTTCTTAGCACTCTTTATAATCCAAGCAAGTTCATCAGTAAAGGACCCAGGAGCTCTATAAAACTGCAAATGATTTAGGATCATACCCCAAATCTAAGCAGAGAAATTGCACTGAAAAAATAAATGCTCCACAGTTTTAGTGGCACTATTACAAAGACAACACTCACCATTATCCACAATTCCCCAAGTAACTAATCTGTCTCTGGTAGGAAGTCTATTGTTGATAGCAAGCCAAGCAATAAATAAGCTTCTAGAAGAAGCTTTGTTTTGACACAAAACTCTACTCCAAGGAACTTTAATAAAATCACCTTGAAGATACTTGTACATTTCCTTGATATAGAATGACCCCTTCTTAACAAATCTGTCCCAACCACCAGCAGAGGCAATGACATGTGAACAGTCAAAGATTTTCCTGAGAGCCCAAGAGCAGTTAGCAGGGTAACTAATACTAAGGATATTTCTGTTCTTAGTATAGTATGCATCAATCCATTTCACCCAGAGCCTATCTTTCTTACAAGAAATAGCCCAAAGAAGCTTGCAGATAGCAGCTTTGTTCCACAGCACCATATCTTTAATATTCCAGCCCCCTGCAACTCTAGGTAGGCAAAGAGTGCTCCAAGAAACATGAGCTTTTTTTGAGGAAGCAGTGCTGCCAGTCCAAAGAAACAGTCTACAAATCTTCTAAATTTCTTTGATCACCTTTTTAGGCATAATAAAAATCTGGCACTAATAAGATTGTAAGCTTAAGAGAATAACTTTAACTAGTTGTAATCTCCCTGAGTAAGCTAAAGTCTTAGCAGTCCAAACCTTAGCTCTAGCAACCACCTTATCTATCAAAGGTTTACACTCAGCATAAGAAAGCTTTTTAGTGGCCAAGGGGACACCAAAGTATCTAAAAGGGAAGGTACCTGCAGGAATCTGCAACTCATTAAGAATTTGCTGCTGAATATTAGAACCAATACCTCCAATATAGATGTTACTTTTCTCCAAGTTAGCTTCTAAACCAGAAGCAGCAAAAAATTGCTTAAAAGCTTGAAAAAGCATTTTAGCAGAAATGATATCAGCTCTGTAAAACATCAAAAGATCATCTACAAACATTAAATGAGTAAGATTCAATTTTTCACACTTAGGGTGAAAGTTGAAATTAGAATCATGCTTCAACTGAGCCATATTCCTTGACAAATACTCCATTCCAATGGCAATGAGAAAGGGAGAAAGTGGATCTCCCTGTCTCAAACCTTTCTTAGCAGGGAAGGGAGGGCTAGGCTTCCCATTAATAAGAATACTGTAAGAAACAGAAGATAGGCAAGTAAAGATCCAGTCTAAGAAAAGATCAGGGAAACCAAGCTCTTGCATTACATTCCTCAAAAAAGTCCATTCAATGGAATCATAGGCTTTTTTAAAATCTACTTTAATCATGCATCAAGGAGAAACATGCTTCCTTGTATCGCCTTTGATAAGATCAGTAGCCAGCAGAATATTATCAGAAATATGCCTGCCAGGAATGAAGCCAGTTTGACAGTCACTCACAATACTACCAATCTCCAACTGAAGCCTAGTAGTTAAGATTTTAGCAATGATTTTATATAAGACTGAGCAGCAAGCAATAGGTCTAAAGTCTTTGATCCTAGTAGGATTAGGAACTTTAGGGACCAAAGTGACAGAAGTGCAATTAACTTGCTTGAGAATTTGCTTTTTGAGAAAAAAATCTTTGATAGCCAAGCAAATGTCATGTTTCATAACACTCCAAGTTTTCTTGAAAAAGAAAGCATTTAGACCATCAAGACCAGGAGCTTTATTCCCATCAATGCCCATCAAGGCATTCTCAATTTCAGCATCAGTAATAGAACTGGAGAGAAAAGCCCTTTGATCAGAAGAAAGCCTAGGACCAGATCTCATAGTAAGAAGATTGATCATAGGAAGAGAAGGAGCAGAAGACCCAAGAAGACCACCATAGAACCTGATAGCTTCATGCAGAATATCATCATGGCTTGTAAGCTTCATATTCTGATCATTGTAGAGAATAGAAATTCTGTTAATCCTATTCCTTTCTTTGATAGAATAATAAAAGAATTGATGATTAGAATCTCCAATCTGCAACCACTAAATTCTAGACTTTTTTCTCAAAGCTGACTCATTAATATTCAACCATTTCTTAAGAACTGCAACTTTATCACTTTCTTGCAGAAGAAGAGAAGCATCAGAATAGTCAAACTGTAATTGGGTTTGAATGTCATGCAGATCATTTCTAGCAAGATCAATTTTCTCATGAATACCCTTGAATTCCTCATTATGCAAGTTTTTGAGCTTATCCTTAATCATCTTCAATCTAGACCAGACAGAAAACATAAGAGTACCCTTAACTTCAGCACTCCAACAATTCTCAATGATGGACATAAAGCTATGATGATCAGCTAAAAAATAAAAGAATTTGAAGGGTCTCCCACCACCAACAACATTCTCAATACACGACAGTAAGATTGGACTGTGATCAGAAGTAGAAGGATTCAAATACTCAGTAACAACATCAGTTTTTGTCATCGTCCAATTAGAATTCCCTAAACACCAATCAATTCTGCTAGCAGTACTATTACTAACACCACCCTTATGCCAACAAAAATAATGGCCAATACTGTTAAGAACAGTAAGACCATAAGCAGTAACAAAATCAGAGAAATCTAGAATTTCATGCAGAGTGACAGCAGAGCCATTTATTCTATCAGTAAGATTCAACATAGTATTGAAATCACCCGAAATCAACCAAGTATGATTGTTCACAGAGTCAGCAATGTTGCCCAAATCCGACCACAAAAGTTTCCTAGTATCAACAGAATGCAGGCCATAAACAACAGAATAGAAAAAAGGATTCCCAGTAACATGTTCAGTGATCTCACAATGAATCACTTGAGTAGAAACAGAGCAAACAGAGACAGTAACAAAGCTAGGTTTCCAGCCTAACCAAATCCTACCCCAGTCACAACAAGAATAATTCATTTCCCATTGCCAATGCCTCCCAAACTTCTTAACATATTTACTACAGTTTTGAGGTTTTATTCTAGTTTCAAATAAAGCAATTACTTTGATATTATGAGTATTTATCAAATTCTTAACCTCAGTTACCTTAGCTGGGTCATTAAGACCCCTAACATTCCAGGTGCAAAGATTAATCATTCAAAATCTGGAGGTTCCCCAGGCACATCCTGAGCAAAAGTATCCCCAGTAACCACATTCTCAACCTCAGGTATAACAGAATTAAGAGCATTGAAACCATTAGCAGCTTGAATATGAATGCCCCTATTCTTTGTCTTCTTAGTAGCCACTCTCCAGCCAGCATCAGCACCAGACTGGGTATTAGCAATAATCTGGTGCTCATGAGTAATAGTAACAGGTCCTGGCTGAGCCTGCAAAGATGTTGGAGCTATAGCTTGCTGAGGTTGCACTTTCTTAGGCACCCAAACTTGCTTTTGGGGTGGCTTCTCAACAGCTATTGGAGCTTTACCATAAGCAGAACAGTCATGTCCTGTAATTTGGCACTTCTTACAATAAGATGGCTTCCAATCATAAACCACTTTTTGCTTAAACTCAACCCCTAGGTCATCCGCAATCCATACATGGTCTGGTAAAGTAGTAGTGACATCCATTTCAACCAAGACACGAGCAAATGAAACTCTCTGCTGTCTGGTAGTACAATCATCAGCAAACAGAGGAACACCTAAGGTGCTAGCAATCCTGCTCAAAGAATCAGCACTCCAGTAGTTTAAAGGAAGGTTAGGGAGTTTAATCCAGAGAAGTATGACCTTCAAAATCTCCTCATAGAAATAAAAATCTGAAGACCCCCTAATAATCAGAGGTTTATTTAAGAAAGTATATGGCCCTCCAGCTAAAATCACATCCCTATCTTCAATAGAATTAAATTGAGCAACGAAATAACCATCATCATGTAAGTAAACATTAGGCATTTGAGCATGATTCCAGACAGTAGTAATATACCTCTTAATTGCAGAAAGAGTTGGAGTATTGCCCACAACATACATGATAATTGAGGCAATCCACTTAGCATTCATTGTTTCAATCTCATTCTTCTGCATTTGCGCCACTTTCTTACCCTCTTTCACAGTTGGAGCAACAAATTGCAGAGATACACCTTTAATTGTCAAAGGAGATCGCTGAAAAAAACTTGTCCAAGTAGACTTCCTTGCACCATCCATATCCAGGCGTCGTTGCACCTGTCTACCATCCCCACCTTCCTTCTCAGTCACTTCTTGATCCATGACAGGAATCTCCCCCATAGTATTCAATCGATGAGTTTCATCTTCAACCTCAGGGATAAAACCAGCTCCAGATCCAGTAAACCCTAAATTCATTGTTCCATTGGTTTCATTATTCACCATTGGAATACCTAGGGTCCGATTTTGTTCCTTCATAAGCTCATGCTCCTCCCTTGTAATGAGTCCAGCACTTGCATGAACTAGAGGTGAACGAAAAAGTTCCACCCGACCTCCAAAACCATCATCAGCAAGCATTGAGCTCAACCCACCATTTCCACCAGATCTAGCTGCAGAACTACTAGGAGCACCTATTGATGATGATTCACCTTTCTCCGAAGAATTATTAGCAGTTGATTTCTTCTTTCTGCCCATCTATGAAGATCAGTGCATGATAGTGATCGCCCTAAACATGCACTAGAACCCTAGAGAGAGAAAGTATATTAATTTATTAAGAATAAAAGAACGTTGTTTCCCTTTGGATTAGACCCAACTACCCTTTCTGTTTTTAGTAAGAAAAGACTTAGGAATTACATTTGATTTTGTGATTTGACTTTATCCTATCAAACGCACCGCACCAACCACCACCTTGTGTCCTCACGCAGCTCCACCACTGGCGTCAGCAGCAGACAACCATTCTTTCCTCCCTGGCCCTCCGCGCCTCCCAGCCAAACGTCGATGTTTCCCCTTAGCTTCCTCGAAACCCCCTCCGACCCTCCCATGCAACCACCACAAAAACCCTTCTGACACTCCCATTATTTTGAATTACTCCTTCCCCAACCCTGAAACCCTGGCGGCTAGGGTTTTTGATGGTGGAGGACGAGTGTTTGGGGATTTTTTGGGACTGGGGGAGGTGAATTAAGGGAGTTGCGAGTGGTGGTGGTGGCAGCTGAAGTGTGCAAGAATCATTGGCCGGCTGTAGCCCATTCAACCGGGTTGTACAAGAATCGTCAGTGTTTTCCATGGTGGTTGAGCTGCGTGCCTAGACGCAACAGCCGAGCTTCTACCTGGCCGTGGCGGCAGGCTATTGTGGTGATTTGGCTACGCGCCTGGTTGCGGCAACGACATGCCGACAGTCTTTGTTGCATGCCTGGTTGATGCAACCTCTATTTTTTTTTTTAAAAAATAAACTAGGCTGGTTCGGGGTCGCCGTCAGCTGGCATGGGAAGAGGGGATTGGGCTGGCAGTTAGGTAGGTGAGGATCCTCTAGAGGAAGGGTGGCTAGAAGGTGGTAGGACGTTGGCTGGGACCCATTAATGGATACCATGATAGAAGTTAGACGGAGGTACCAAAAGCTATATTTTTAGAATTTAATAGGTACCAAGATAAAATTAAATTTTACATGGGTACTAAAAGTCAGCAAAGGCCATTTTTCTTAAGGTATTAAAAGTCAAAATTTCCTTAAAATAAAAAAAGAGGGAGAGGCAAACCAAGGCTGCATAACAATGGTGGCTACAAGGTGTTGATGGTTTTGGACGTGACGAGGGAGGAGGATGGAGGTTGACACAGTGGAGGTGGATAGGGTTTAATGGAACTAAAATAAAAAACAAAAGTACAAGAAACATACTAAGCGGCGGCCAACGACCCATAAGGGATAACGGTGAACCAGCGGTGGCGGCAGTGACGGAATCCGTTTTTCTTTCTCTCTCTTTCTCTCTCCATTGTTCTCTTTCTTCCTTTGTCTTTTTTTGTTTTGAATAAACGAGAGCTCAACACCTTTTTTTTAAAAAAAATCGACAATTTTCAACGGATTTTTTTTGTCGGAAATTCCTACTTCCAACGAAATTTTCCGATGGAGATTTAGTTTCAAGGGAAAATTTCGTCAAAAATAGTAATTTGTGACAGAAAAAATTTCGTTTGAAATTTCCAACAGATAAAAAGGAATTTCTGTCAGAGTATTAACAGATTAAATTCCGTTCGAAATTTGGAATTTTTCGACAGAACTTTGTGTGCGTCGAAAGGGTTCCTTTAAAAAAGACATATTTCTAATAGTGTAACTGTGTAAGTGGTTGAGCTTGATATGATTGTTGAGGAACTAGAAGTTGAGGAAAGTTAGGCATTTACAAATGCATAACAAGGAGTATTCATGTAATTATAGATATGTACAAACGAATGCATATTCTGGTATCATTGGATGATCAAATGGTACCACTGAATATACAGTAATACTATACATACACATAATGGTATTATATATGCATTCAGTTGTACAAATTTTTTGCATAAATAGTACCAATGAGGATTCAGTGGTACCATATAAACTTTTAGTGGAACAATCAACATGTGGTCCCCTATCACGTGATACAATCCGACCAAAAAATAGGTGGGGTCCACCTACAGACCTCTTTCTTCCTATCTCTCTCCTCTTTTCTCTCTCTATCATGTGTTTTAAAAATATTTTACTTAATGTTATGCATTTACAAATGCCTAAATTTCCTCCCTTTAAAATTCCTCATGATTGTTGCCTTTTTACCCTACTGAAGTGCTTATGTTTTTCACGTGTCGTGCATTTACTAGCCTACGTGTCACCTTAGGATTGAAGTACGTGGTGGGGTATTTATACCCCCAACACATTTATTCAAAAGCTTACCACATCACGTCTTTAGCCAATAACATGTAGGCAAAATTACACCCATTGACACTAACTTGTACCACTAGTTAGATTGACACCATTTTTAATAAAAATACGTAAATAACATAAATGATACATGAGTGGGTTTCTTACCAGAAATTAATCATCTAATATTCTAAAACAGGGTAAAGACTAATATAAACTCGGTCCACATTAATATTACTGTGGACCGAGCTTCCATCACGTGACTATCACAGATTCTTTTTTGGGAAGCTTCCTTTTAATTTCCTCTCTCCTCCTGACATATCATTTTCTCTCTCTTCTTTCTTCTTTTTCTCTCTCCTCCTTTGATGTTCTTCTCTGTACACTTCAACAATGGTGAAGGCGAGAGAAGAAAGTTTGTTAAAATCAATAATGGTGAAGGCGAGACGATCATCAAATTGGAGTAAACGAAGAGGATTACGATCATCAATTGGGCGGCCTTGCAAAGGTATTTAATTAGGTTTTTGATTAATTAGTTCAATTTTTGTGTAAATCTTCTGATTCTGTTTAATTTAACTTTAGATTTTCAATTATAGTGTTTAAATTTCATTTTTAAGAGGTATTTTAGTATTTGATTTGATTTTTAGGGTTTAGTTTTTACAATAGCTTAATTCTACTGGTTTTCCTCTCTCCAGAGTTCGTTGTTCGTAGTTTTAGTGTATTGGTTTTAGTCGAAAAGCTTTAGAAATTGCAGAATGTGTGCTTATGCGTGCAAATATAAGAAAACAATTACTGGACCAAATATTAATATAATTATAAGATATCAATTGTGATTATATCAATATAAATATGATTATAAGATATCAATTGTGATTATATCAATATAAAAGTGACTATATGAATATAAATATGATTAAAAACTAAAAATTAGATTATATCAATATAAAAATGATTATAAGATTACAATTATGATTATATAAGATATCAATTGTGATTATATCAATATAAAAGTGACTATATCAATATAAATATGATTATAAGATATCAGTTGTGATTATATCACATCTTTCATTAATAATAATGATCCTCATATTTATTTTGTATGTTTTATTTACAGAACCAAATCACGATACTGGAGAAACTACTGAACCAAATCATGATATCGGAGAAACTACTAAACCAAATCATGATATTGGAGAAATTACTGGAATTGGTGATTAGGTTGGAGTTCTTGACACTTCTAAGCTTCTAATGTCCAAAAAGAATGTGGTGGAATAGAAGATTCAGAGTTGATTATGTATAGGAGGCGTAAACTCAAAACGATGGTTTTTGAAACTGGTGAGAAATCTGGTGATGAAAACTTCGAGCTCTGATGATGAATTGTTAATGGCGTCGATGATGAAGAAGATGCATGAATTGTTTGGGGTTTTATGGGTTTAAGGGTTAGTGGGCTGGGCTGGAGACTTTTTACTGTCTTCTATTTGGTGGTTTGGGCACGTGTGACTTTGGGTCCACAATAAGTTTATTGTGGACCGGGTCCACCCAAGATGAATTGCTAAAACAGATTATTAAAACAGTATTTATTATTTCATGTGTAAATTGTTGTTTTAAAAAAGCTCCAAATTTCAATAACAAAACCCAAATTTTTTCTCTCTCCTCTTTCTTCATCCATTCATCTTCTTTGTTGATTATTCTTTTGTTTCCTCTTCATTGTATATTTTTCCTAGCCTTCATCATCATCTTTTGGTAGGGATTTGAAGTCAATGGTAAATTGTTGTAAATTAGTATGATATTTTTATCAAATTTGCTCAAAAATTAGTATGCTATTTTTACCAAATTAGAGCCAAAAACAGTACGATTGCTCACTAAGTCACCTTTTCGGAATTTTTTTACAACTCTTGAAAGTTTGCTGCTTCCAAAACTTGACCCCTCTAACAAATTCTTAGAACGATGTGATTGATGACTTGCATACGGATGTTAATTTGGACACCATTATTGAATCACCTCCAAATAGTTTTAATTGTGGGCTTGTGGCTGTTAATTTGTAAAATCTAGCAACGTAATTCAGATGATAACTCCTCACCATCTTTTATTTCTTCAATGATGTCTCATAGTTTTTATGGAAGAAAAGATGATGAAGATAAGAGCAACATAAGCAAAGAAAATGGATGAAGAAAGGAGGAATGGGAAAAAATTTGGGATTTCGTTATTTTAATTTGGGGCTTTCTTTAAAAAAAATAAATAAAAATTTGACGCATTAAACTTAATTACCGATTTGATAATCTATTTTAAAATACTACAAAATCTTTTAATAAAGTAAATGATAAATTTTTGGCAAGTGGACCCTACTTAGACATCGTTAATGTTATTCAGTTTTTTTTTAATCAAAGTTGGTATCAATTTAATTAGTGGTACAAGTTGGTGTCAATAATTGTAATTTTGCCTAACATGTACTTCATAGTCCATACAATATCTGACAACAACAAAAATATTTAATTGTACAAAGGCTTAAACTTGAAACCAACAAGTATACAATATTATCCTAAATATTTATTTATTATGCTTTTTACTCAACAAAAATAAAGCTAAGCTAGATTTACTATAGTTTAAAATTGTGCTAATTTATGTTCACTATTGATTATAAGACAATTAAATTTTGATCGTGAAATAAAATATCAAAATTGATGTATTAAATTTTAGTATTGAAAAATAATTGTCTTTTTATGTATTAATTTTTCTAATAAGATTTATTAAAAATAAACAATCAACATTTTTGGATGTATATACAAGATATATGACACGATTCTCCAAATATATATAATAAAATCCAATATAAAAAGAGTATTCAAGATCAGATAACTATCAAAAAATTAAGAAAAAAGTTAATTAAACCTACTCTATCATTACACATTATTATTATTATTATTAATTAATTAATTAATATGGAATTGTCATTGTCTAGTGCAGGAAAATAAATCATATTCATTAGCCATTACACAGTAATACAAATATCATACTTCATTCGTTTGTTTTTAATTGCACAACTTACCTTCCAAGGAAATATCAAAATGTTGCACAATTTTTATTTTAGGGAAATATCACAAATATTGCACCACTTGTCTTTTAAAGAATACAGTAATACAAATATCATACTTCATTGTTTTTAATTGCACAACTTACCTTCCAAGGAAATATCAAAATGTTGCACAATTTTTATTTTAGGGAAATATCACAAATATTGCACCACTTGTCTTTTAAAGAATACAGTAATACAAATATCATATGATAACATTAGATATTACAACGTATCATAGAGCTTATTTGTCGAAGTTTCTTAGCTAGAATATCACTCACTCCAATCCGATTCTTTTTATTATTTAAATTTGAAAAAAAAAAAAATCGGAGGAGTATGTACACAATACAATATTATTTAACGTACTTTAAGAGTCCTATATCATTTTTTACATCACTCACTTGTGTAACTATCCACGGCTTACCATCAGGGTATTGTAAAGTTATCGGTGGATTAATGACTTTTTTAACAGCATTCCGAATGCCTTTCGAAAGAGCTCCCCAATTATTCTCCAACGACAATATCTTATGATCGTTAGGAGCTGTAGTTACAATAGCTCTCCCCTGGCTGTACTTGAAACGTGCTGCCTCTGCAACCATTTGAATCGCGATAAGTAGAAACCGAGCTTCAGTTTTGCTATAACCTCCGGTCGTAGTATCCATCCCATAGACCTTATTCGTGAATGTTTTAAGGTTATCAAACCCTAACGGAAAACTTAACCGATTTGTACCAGCATTGCTTTCGATTTGATTGTAACTTTCTCCATATGTTATATTTATGAAATCTTGAACATTAGGAAAAACTTTATTTGCTTCATCAATGGTAGAAATTCCAAGATTTTTGAAGTAATGGCCGCGTACTTTGCCTCCAAATTTATCAGCGTAGGCCACTACATACAAATCGTTTCTACTCAAAGCAAGTGTAATGGATATTTCATTATTATCCTTTTTAGATTCAAGTTCTACCAAAATATATGTGTCTGGGTTGGTTGGTGCCCTGATCATCGGAATCCCCTCATACACTAAGCTTGGATCCTTAGCTTGGTTGCGTATACTTTGCAGAAGTGAATCGCTAAACATCGCCCGCAAATTACCATATAAAGCCCACAAATATGATTTGGTGTAACCATTATGCCCATTTTCTAAAATTGAAATAATCTCGGTTTAAAAAATGTGGAGCCGTACTGGCTCGCCGGGGGAGACCGGAGGGCATGCCGGAGATGCGGGGGACGCCGGAGGTACGTCGTCGTCGACGGAAAACGAGGTAAGTCACCGTTAAAATTCACGGTTTACCGTCGGAGTGGCTCCGGCGCCTAGGATGGACGCCCAAACCGTAGCCTGGACGTCCAAGCCAGACGCCAGAACCACCAGAGTGGCGTCCAGCCCAGACGCCCAGACCACCAGACTGGCGTCCTGGCCAGGCGCCACTCTACTGGCTAAGGCGGCCCTGCCAGGCGCCAGTCCAGTGGCTGTGGCAACCCTGGCAGACGCCACCCTTATAAATTAATTTTTTTTTTCTTTTTTGATTTTGTTGTTGTTTTTTATTTATTTTTTTTAAAAAAAAAAATCGAAAATGATTTTTTAAAAAAAATCGAAATGGGTTTTTTTTAAATTAATTTTGAAAGTTCGAAATAGGTTTTTTTAAAATTAAGTTTGAAAATTCGAAATGGTATATTTTTAAATTTAGTTTGAAAATTCGAATTGGGTTTTTATAAAAATTAAGTTTGATTATATATAATTATGCTTTTTTTTGTGTTAATTCTGTGTAAATATAGAAATTAAATGTATTATCCGTTAAATGTATTTATTGTAATATATAATTGATGCAGGATTATGGTGGAGACGGAAATGATTACAGTGGGATATTTGGACATGATGGTCCATTCGAAGAAGCTCAACAGGCGATTGATTGGGCAAAACAGGTTGCAATTGCAGCTGGATTTTGCTTGGTAGTAGTAACTCATAAATCTCAACGGGATGGTAGAATGGATCGCATTTTGAGATGTGACCGTTATCGCAAAAGAGAAGAAAGAGATTTTCGTACAGCCACTCGGTTTGATACAAAGCGGAAAGGTTGTGGGTGTGAGTTCAGAGTAAAGGTTCGACAACTACGGAGTCGTGACGGTTGGGAAGTGATTGGTTACTCTAAATGGGGGTATCACAACCATGAGATGATAGTATATGAAGAGGGTCATCGACAGCTGAGCGGCTTAAGTCCTGCTGCGAAACTAGTTGTGAAAGAAATGAGTGATGCTCAAGTCAAGCCTGCTAAAATATTAGCATTTGTGTTAGTGAAATTTCCAGAAGACCATCCAAACCGAAGACACATCTACAACGTCAGACAGCAACTCAAGTCGTGCGTCCTACGTGCACTGGGGTACAAACACCGCTGCAACACGGATGCGATCTTCACACCTCCGTGTTCCCAAACACCTAGCGCCTCGGTGTACAGTGCAGCCCTGTCCACCGCCAACAACTCCGCCAGCAAATCTGCCTGATCCGCATCAGCCACAGCACAAAGTCGTTTACCCTCAACACGAATCCCCAGAATGGCCTCGACGTCATGTAACATGATCGTCATCTCACCGAACGGAAGGTGGAAAGAGTTTGTATCCGGCTGCCATCGCTCAATGAAAGCCGTGATCAGCGTACTGTCAATCTTATCGTGAATGGTGGCAGGAACGTGATTCACCCCAGTGCCCTCCAGTCGCTCGAACATCTCGCTCTCCGCCGGCCAAGCCTCAGCCCATGTACGCAAAAAGCTACAAGTCTTTTCCCGGGTATGACATTTCAACAACCCCGTAACTGAAGGCCTCTCCTGGTCCTCCCAAATACGGGCAGCTATGTGTCCTAGAAAGCTAGGAATCACACTCCCGTCAACAGGCCCACCGGGCACCTCACTCCTAACAACCCAAGAATCATTACCGGCCCTCCACCGTTTCCTGCTTGCCCCATATACAGTGGACGCAGATGATGTGCCAGATCTACTAACAAACCTACCACCCCTACCCTTACGCACCTCCACCATATGTGTCTCGTACATGTCATCAACCCTCTGACTGAATGGACCGTAATCATCATACGGTCCACTGCCATCGTCCACATCCTCATCCTCATCTGCGCCCTCCTCCTGCTCCTCCTCCTGGTCACCCTCCTCAGCATCATCATCGTCATCGTCATCCTCATCCCGACGGTGGATCCGTTCTCTACGAGCTGAGGCCGAAATACCACGGGATCTGACATGTCTATGCCCCGACCTCTCCACTGAATAGCTTCTACTAAGAAGCTCTACATTCTTCCCCGCACCATGACGACCCAGTGAATTCTACACAAAATTTTAAAATATATAAACATACAAAAATTTATACGAAAAATAGCTACCACTACCCAAATCAAATAAACTAAAAACATACTAACAAATTAACATAATAAAGAAATTAACAAAACAATTAAATAAAAATAATAGAATAAAAAATACACTTAGAAAGGAAATAAAACCAACACAGAAGAATATATATAAACATAAATAATTCATTCCCAATTAAAATAAATTAACTAACCAAAAACAATATCAATAATAAAATTTAAAATAAATTAACTAACCAAAAACAATATCAATGTCACAAAAAAAATATAAAACAAATCAAAATAGAGAATAAAAATAAAAATGTACAAAAAAAACAAACAAATAATTGTAAACAAAATATAAACATAGAAAAAATACAACAAAATTGAAAAAATTTATAAAAATAAACAACAAAATATAAAAATAATTCAAAAAGATATTACACAAAAAAACAAAAAAAAAATAAAAATAATATTTTAAAACAAATATATAAAAAAAAAAGGGGGGGCGCCTTGGCTGGACGCCCAGCCAGCGGTGGTGGCGCCAGCTGCAGACGCCGCCACCAGTGGGCTGGCGCCTGGGCTGGACGCTACAGCCACGGCTGCGGCGCCTTGAATAAACGCCACAACCGTGGCTATGGCGTCCAGCCCAGGCGCCAACCTACTGGTGTCGGCGTCTGCAGCTAGCGCCACCACCGCTGGCTGGGCGTCCAGCCAGGGCGCCCCACCTCCGTCACGGCGGTTTTCCCTTTTTTTTTTTTTACAAATTGTACCTTGCCTACTTGGGACCTCCTTCCCTCCGCCGCCGCCGCCAATTCCTTGCCTTGCCGCCTCGACATTGCCGTTGTTTGAAATTTTTTTTTTAGAGAGGTTGAAAGAAGATGAGCGATGAGAGTGTGAGTGTTTTTTTTTAGGTCAAGGGCAATATTGTCAAATCAAGTGAATTTTGTGGGCTTTATGTAGTAATTTGTGGGCGATGTTTAACAAATCCCTTGCAGAAAGGTGTTAGTAAGTATTCTGTGTTGGTTTTGGTTCGAGTTTGAAGGTTATATCGGCTGCATTAACCTGCTGAAGGATAATCCATATAGCTATTGCTAGAACAAGCCATGCTTTCTTGTTTCCTTCTTGCATTTTTACCTAGTAAGTTACTCCAAAAAAAAAAAAAAAAAAATAATTATGTTAGCACTATTTTATTACGAAGTCTATGGATATGATCAGGAAATCAAGATGTGAGGAGAAAAGAATAGTGCATTAGAGACCGTAAAAAGTGATTGGTACAATAATGGTTTTTAATTTTTAGTCAACAAAGTTCATTTTGTAGAAATTGTTTATTTTTTTTTATTTTTTTGACAACAGAAATTGTATAAACTAAGGACCAAATTAAAGTATAGTATATAAAGATCCTAATTAATAAATAAATAAATAAATAATAATAAAGAGGGAAGAGTATGGAGATTAGAATAACTTACAACGAAACTAAGCCAAAGCTTGTGTTGAGTGAAATAAAATATTGATGTGTATAACCACTAACTATAGTAGAGAGAAATGAAAGGTAAAAAATTAAGTAAAGATCAAATGTGCGTAGGTTAGAGGAAAAGAGATTGTCTCTTTATATACGACATAGTGCATATTCAATTGTTCACATTTACTGAACTGAGCTGAACTGAACTGATTGGAGTTGAACTAAAATGAACTGAGCTAAAATGAATATTTATGAGAGAAAGAAATTAGAAGCCGAACTGAACTGAACTGATTTGAACTGATTAGAGCTAAACCGAACTAATTGGAAAGGGGACTACTGTTGTTTCTCAATAGTCAATATATGCAAAGTTACTTTTGACTTTATGCATTATTCATTTAATTTTTACTAAACTTTTTACCTTACCTATATAATATTGTTGGACGCTTCAAAATTTTGCATAATTTTCAGTGTTTCATTATTGGGAAATTTTACACTATTTATCTGAATTACTAAGACCGATCAATGTTAGTGATTTATAAATAGTGTTTCATATAGTTTTGTGATTACTTATTGAAATCATTTTAATAAATACTCGGTATCAGCATACTTATTAATATATAAAGATATTATTGGTCAAAGTTTGATATCGGGTAAATTGAAAATAAAGTATATCCGGTGAATTGAAAACAAAATTTTTAAACTGAATTGAAATAAAGCGGGGAGCAATTTTTTAAAATATTTTTTTACTTAATGCATACTGTAATAATGATTAACATATTAGGTTTAAAGTGTCAATTATTGTGGAGCAAAGAGAGTAATATGGATTTGGGAATGAGAAGAAAACGAGAAACAAGCTAAGAGGGCCCTATATAATTGACTAGGTTGGAATTTTTGGATTAGAATTTCGAACAAAATAAGAATGAGTAATAAATACTTTAATACTGCATACGAGGACACGAGGTACCTAAATTCATAATCATACGTTACTTTCAGAAATTTCAATGCATGTGAAACGGTACGTTTGATTTATCTTGTTTGTTTTTATCTGCTCAATCATGGAAGCTAATACTCTGTATTATTGCTAAATAACAACGCAATGAATCTAAAGCAATAAGCCAATAATGGTGGCCCTTATGATTGAGATACATTAGGTTTTGTCTATGTTTGACATCAAATAAATTTACTTACATTAAGTATAGCTTAGTCTAGTGATAAAGTTTGTATCTCATCTAGTGGAATAAAACCTCATTATTTGAGTCACTCTAGGCTAGAGATTCTCTTACCCTTCTCCCCACTCTAAAAGTGTCTAGCCCGTTAACCGACTTAATTCGAATCGGGAAGACATGTGAAAGGTTTCAGCCTGGTAGGGCCTTCTCTTTATCAACCAAAAAAAATATTTACATATAAGAATAATTTGAAAATTTGCTTCGGACTATGTATCATAACTTGAAATAAAAGGCGTATGTTTTTTCTTTTTTGAAACAAACGCTAATTAGGGCATGTTCTCATTGACTAGACTCAGTTGAACTGAACTGAATTGAATTGAATATTTTATAAGAGAAGGAAATTAGGAGCTGAACTGATGAACTGAATTGAACTTATTAGAGCTGAACTGAACTGAACTGAAAATAATCGTATGAGAATAAGCCCTTAGTGCTTTTATTTAGAACTTGTTGCCCTATCGTGCGCGATAGTCCAAAATGGAAAATATCGGAGGTTGATATTGTCAATCGTATTGCTGTTGTGGAAAATAATGGCTTATTTGTTGTAATGAGACTTTGAGAAGTTCGGATGAATTGTTTTGGTAGAGTGTTTTTTAAAAAACTTAAAAAGTAGGAATAATATGTATTCCATAAAATAACTTTCAAAAAAGAAGTGACGTGACAATAATGATATTTTCGTGTGTCAAATTAATAATGTGTAAGTAAGTTGTGGGTAATTGTAAACCATTCGCTAGTTGTAATTATCTTAAGAGTGGAAAGTTACGAATATTTTTTTTTTTTTTTTTATAATAAGAGAATAAAAGTTCTAAAGACCCAAGTGAATTTTTGCGATAATTTTTTGGTACGTTGATTTTGAACTAATTAGATGTATGTAATATATTTTTAGCTATAATAACTACAATAACTATAGTTGATTTTGTCCCGTACAAAAAAAAAAAAAAAAAAAAAAAAAACAAACTATAGTTGATTGACCCATATAATTATAATAACTATCATATATTATTAGTTTTTATATTATCATCATATAACTAATATATAAAGCTAAACTTTTAGCCAGGGGACGAGACATCGACACTTGGCGTTCCAACTTTTTGCCAAGTGTCGTGCCACGTAGGATAGAGTTATATAAAATTCAATTTGTAGGATAAAAAAGTTAGTTTAGAATTTTATTTTCAATCAACTTTGGATATAATTTTAGGATAAAATTGTTAATTTAGAGTTTTATTTTTGATAAAGTACGAATATTTCATATGTACAAATTGAATTATAATTTTATTCAAAAAATATTTAGATTATAACTCTCATAAATTATCATATAAATTTATTTTTTGTATCATTATAGTTTTTAGAGCGAAGGAATTAGTTCAAAATGTACCACATCCATGGGTTATAATATATTCTAATCAATTAAAATAATATACTTCACAATCTAATATAATTTTATTATTGTGTGTAGACCTGTTAATCAGGTCGGGTTACGAGTCATTTCAGACAGGGTCAAGAAATGTTTTTCACCAGTATTATTATTATTAGTCATTACATGTCTACAAGTTTAAATCGTTACAAAAATACGTCAATTGCTAAATAATTTTGTATCAATGATATATTTTAAAATTTGACATATAGATTAAAATATATCTTAAAATTTAATAACAACCCGGGCATCACACGGGCACAAAACTAGTTATATATTATAATGATAACCTAATTTATATATTATCCTAATATATTTTGACCCATTTTTAATTATAATAACTATAGTTGATTTTGACCCATTTAATTATAATAACTATAGTTGATTTTGACCCATTTAATTATAATAACTATAATAACTATAGTTGATTTTGATCCATTTGATACGGATAATATTATAATGATAACCTAATTTATATATTATCCCATTTAACGTAATATAATTATCACCTCTGTGTTTATGATAACCTAATTTATCAATTTATATTATAATGTTGACTATCCATTATAACTCATTATATTATATTGATCGGGTGTCAATTTGTAATGGCATTAGGTTGATATCCGGTTAGAGGCCTCATTATATATACGGATAATGTGTTTGCAGTGGGCCGGGGTTCATCTTTTTATTTGCAGGTGCTCGACAAACGAAAATGGAAAATATCGGGTGTCAATATTGTTAATCGTACTTCTATTCGGTTTTGTATTTATGAAAAATAAAATATTTTAATTTATGTAAAGTTGAGGTAAATTTTATTTTATTTTATTTTATTTTATTTTTTTGACCGGAGAGGTGAATTATTTTGTTATATTGAAACATAATATTATAGAAGCATAATATATAATATATTTTTTTTTTTTATTAAAAAGAGCTTGTTATCTGTTTTCTTAAAGGCCATTCACAAAGAAAGCTACATAATATCATAGAGAACAAATTCAAAATGTGGGTATTTTTAAAGGATAATGATTTATAGATTTCTAAATTTTGTTTAATAATTTGGTTAGCATTTTATATCTGAATTTGGATGACTAAGGAGAAAACTTAATTCACCCACTAGGTAGTCTACCCATGTGAGTTGTCAAATAATGTGGCATTGCTTGTAATATGTGGCATGTACATGTCATTGAAAGGGATAAAAACACAATTAATGCTTTGTCGGAGTAAAGAGGAGAATATTTTGGTATTTGTGGCTTTTGTTGTTCCTTCTCTCCCAATGACTGATATCAAGCTACTAAACTAATGATTCAACAGGTTGCATGGTGAATAAATGAGAATCCCTTGGCACCATTAATTTTCATTCTAATTTTTTTTTTTTTTAGAAAGATTAATTGGTAGAATTGGCCTACCCCTTTATCATACTAGTGGAGACAACTCTATTTTATATGACCATGACTTAGACCATCTCCAATGGTGAGACTCAACTTTAAGTATTGAAATACAGTACAAAATGAGTTGTTTTTACCTCCAATGGTGAGATAATATCCACTTCTCAATTTGGCAACTCATGTTAAGTCTAACTTTTCAATGGTGAGACTCTCTAAAATATACAAATGTCACTTTCAATTTATGAAACATCAATTATTGTAAGAATAAAAAATAATGAAAAAAGGTAAAACTTAAATAAATTACAAAATATATTAGAATATTGATAAGGGCCTACACTTTTTGTCAAATGAGACTCAAAGTAGAGTATCTAAACTTAGCAACTTTCTTTTAGAGTTGCTAAGTTTAGATACCAACTTATTGGTATACATTGCAAAAATACTCTCTCTCTCCTAAAAATACTCACTTGAGTCTCACCATTGGAGAGGGCCTTAAAGAGGTATTTCTTATACAATCAACTTTGTTTCTTATGATAATATTAATTTCTATTATCAGTTGATATATAATTGAAGTATATTCAAGAATGAAGTTGTATCAGTTGTTCTTCGGGTGCTTTTGGGAGGAACATTTGTTATATTAATTCTTATCAAGATACATTTGTTAATATTAATTCTTATGAAGATACATTTGTTAAGGAACATTGCTTCGGGCTCTTCACATCTTCAAAGATTTGAATAGAGAGTATCTCCGGAGTTTTTAAAATAGAAGATACGAGTACAACGTATAATATATTCTTAAAATTATATCTTATGAAATATATTCTTAAAGGGTGAACCTTCATAGCAAAGAAAACTTTATGTCATGATTTCTTATGTTATCAATATGAAAAATTGTTTATATTTTATCATACATAAAGTTGTTTCATGCATAATTATTAAAATATAGGGCATGTTCACATTAATTGAACTGAGCTGAACTAAACTGATTGGAGTTGAACTTGAACTGATTGGAGCTGAACTGCTGAAGTGAACTGAGCTAAAATGAATATTTTATGAGAGAAGGAAATTAGGAGTTGAACTGAACTAAACTGAACTGATTGGAGCTGAACTTAACTGAACTGAACTGAAATTAAGTGACAATGGATTACAAAATAAAAGTATACACATATGATAAGGGAAGTTAATGCTTAAGTTAAATATACTCATATGAAAAACCAATATGGAACATTAGATTGAAAAAGATGTTATTAATATATACATGTTCATTTGTTTGTTGACTTGCATTCTTCTTGTATTTCGTAGTTTGTTTGTCATAGTCATACCCTTTTCCATGACTTGGTTTTTTCCCTTTACTCTAAGATCTTCTGGATCTTTGACATTTTGTTGATTATCTACATTTTCCCTTTGATCATCTCCATCAACTTCACCTCTAAGTGAGGGGTGTCTTCCATAAACTTTACCAAGTGTACTCACTATCCGCCAAGGTAGTTCTTGAGATTCTTCAACCAATTAATGCTTTCACTTGTGGCCTCAATTTAACCAAATTCTCCAAAATAAAAGAGTATGGTTTATCATCAATTGTTGCCATAGAGGCATTTTCCGCAAATTCCTTATGCAATGCTAAATAGCTCTTTGCATGTGGATTTTTGTCTGTGTAAAATATCGCACTACAATTTCTGTGTAGTCCTTAACCAAGTCTTTTCTCCATCGATTTAAGATATACTTTTCAGGAACACATAATATATCCTCCTCATGATATACACGAACCACATGGCAACACATGATCCCTCTAAATTCAAAGTTTCTACAATCACTCTTCACATCATATAAATCATGGTCAAAGGTCACTTTAAATTTTTGTATGCATGGCCATTTAGCCTTCTTGGTCACTACATCATAGACACAAACACTTCCATTATCATGGGATTTAGTTGCACTTGTATATGTAACCATACGCACTTGTTCTTGAAACTCTTCAAATTTTTTTGAGATATAAAGACGTTGAAATACACTCTCGCTCACAAATTCGGTGAAGCATAGGGTTGGCTTATTCATTGAACGAAATGTTTCATTTTCCTCCTCATTGGCTCGTTTTCCTAATGCAAGACAATATTTCTCAACAAATTCTTTCAAGGTAGTATTAAGGTTCACAAATGCTTTGAAAAAAAAAATCAGCTCTCACTACGTTGTGTACTAGACATTCCAACCCAAAAGTCATTTTTGAAATATATGGGAACCCACCGACGTCTTAGATTAAACATCTCGTTAAACCAATTAATTTGTTGTAACTTATGCTTTTCAATAACATCCTTCCATTTTTTCTCAAACTCTTCAACATGAAGAGAATCATGGAGAGCCCGACGCAGCTCTCTACGGATTATATCTCTATCTTCATGAAAATTCAAGTGCTTTTTTTGCAATTCTCATAATATGCCAAATGCACCATCAATGTTTTGTGTTTGGAAATACCTCCCTAATAGCACTCCCTGAGGTAATTAGAACATTTAATTTTTCAAAACAACATCAAGGTAGATACTATCACTAATATAGACAAACTATAGCTACTAATTACCAACAAACACCACATATATAATTTATTATAAAATAAAGCAAGATTAATTAGTATAATATTATGCCTATCACTATGAAAATACACTTTTTTTTTTAAGGAAAAAGGAGATATATATATATTAAAACTTAATCATTCACAATAAGTTTGGGTAATATAATGTTGCTATCAATCGCAGCTACACACAACAAAACCAAATAAAAGCTTAGCAAAATAAACAAACTATTTACTGTATAAATTATTAATCCATGCATGCAAATATATATGCACAACAAGTTATTTACTGTACACAATATTAATCCATGCATGCAAATATATAAATGAAAAAGTTATGCAAGTTATTTATAAAGTGGTAGGAAGTTTACCTATAGCCATGCATTGATCTGTGACAATACCATTTAGAGCTTTTCCCAACATACAAGCTAGCCAGGTCTTAAACAACCAAATATAATTTTTCGTGTCCTGACCCGAAATTAGAGCACACCCAAGCAATATCGATTGACCATGATGATTCACTCCTATAAAAGGACAAAAAGACATCCTATACCTATTTCTTAAGTATGTCGTATCAAATGATACCACATCTCCAAAATCACGATTTGCAGCTCTACATCTCTCATCCGCCCAAAATACATTTGGTGTACCATCGCTTGTGTCATACTTGTAGAAATTTTTTTTGTCTTTGGTAGACATATCCATGAAATGCTTCTCCATAGCAGAAAAGTCTCCTTCTTCAAGGCACAAACGTCTATGCTTAGAAACCAAATTTCTACAATCTTTCTCAGAGAAGGGAACTGCACCAAATCCCCGCTACTTTTGTCAAATGTAGCTGTAATTTTAACATTACAACCGGTAACTTCACTTCGTGTAGGCTTTGATGGATTCTTCCCCCTAGGAACAAACTTTCCTTCTTTCTTACATACTAGCCTCAACCTTGTGCAATCATACTTATTACCACATTCAGTACCTTTGACATTTTCTCTACTTCTGATTTTCATTTGGAACCCATTTTGTTTTCCAAATTCATGATAATACCCAATGACATCTTCATAAGACGCAAAAATCATCCCTACATTTAGAGGAGCAAGTTTTTCTAGGTTTAGGATGACTTTCATTAATTCCATTTGTATCATCATCATCTCTCAACACATCAACATTTTCATTCACTTCGTCACGAATAAAATCTGGTTCCGAATTAATATCAAAGTCCATATCGGAACTATCGTATTCACTGTCTTCAACTTGATACTCTATATTAAGATCTATTGTTGATGGTAATACTTTAGCAATACGACTCTCATCCATTTTCAAATTTCTGCATACAATATATATTATAATTAGTCAATCATTATTAAAGGGAGAAATTGATAGTTTTTTTTTTCATATTTTTTTTAAAATAATGTATCTGTTTACTTGAATAATATTTCAACAGTCAAAGGCTTTTCTTTTTGTTAAAAAATTCTAAGATACACGTTATTATTCTTATAATTTTTTTTTTTTTTTGCAAACCCTATCAATTGTACTATATATATATATATATATATATATATATATATATATATATATATATATATATATATATATATATATATATATATATATATATACTTCCATCATATAATATACTAGTAGAATACACAGATTAATTCCTCTCAATCTCTTATATTTTTCTTTATTTTACAACACGTTATCAGCACCATCGCTAAGCAAAATCAATCATAATTGATAATACTATCCAATTAACTGGACGAAAATATGAGGGAAATCAGTCATCCGAAAATATGAGGGAAATCAATCATCATTGAGGTTAGTCTTTTGTATTTATTGGATTAATTAGTATGAAATTTATCATGAACTCATCACCATTTTTGTGTTACGGTTGAACAATATTCCGATTTATAAACATGTACGTTATCGATTAATGCAAAGTATATATATATATATATATATATATATATATATATATATATATAGAGGAAGGCTCATGTAAGAACCCTCCTTTATATAAGAACCCATTATATATAAGAACTAATCTGGACCGTACAATTAGTTTGATCTGACCGCTGAAAATGAATGATTAGTAATGGCATTTTAGTAATTTTTGCTGTTCTTTTCCCTTTCTTTCTCCTCATTCACGGTTCTTTCCTTTTTTTTTTGGGCTTTGAACATTAAGCTCTCTCTCTCCTCTCATACATTACAAATTTACAACTCTTTCTCTCTCCTCTCATACATTACAACTCTCTCTCTTCTCATACTTTTGGATGCAAATTCCTTCAAGAAATTAAGGTTTGTTATTCAATTTTTATAATTTTGATAATTCTTTTAGTTAATTTATTTATTGATATCTATTCTTTGCGAATTTTTGTTGATTTTTTTTTATTTTGGCGAATTTGTGTGAAATTTTATTTTTCATATTATTTGTGGATATGCAATTCATCAATTCGAAAATCAGCAAAAATCTGTTTTTTTTTTTCTTTTTGCGATTTCATCATTCATTTTTTTTTATTATTGAGATTAATGTAAGTTTATGTCGATTTTATCTTCTTTTTTTTTTTTTTTTTTTGCGAATTTTCTTGAGTTTTTTTCATTAATTTCATCAATTTCATTTTCTAGTTTTCTCTTTCTTCTTCGATTTTTCATTTCCAGATTTTTTCAATGTTATATGTTTTTTTGTTTTTTTTTTCCTACTTTCGAGCAATTATTTTTTGTTTTTTTCGATTTTATCTATTTTTTTTTTTTGCGAATTTTCTTCAGTTTTTTTTCATTAATTTTCTGTTTTTTTTGTGATTTTTCATTTCCAGATTGTTCTGTTTTTTCCTTTGCTTGAGTTTTTTTTTTCATATTTTTGTTTTTTAATGGATTTTAATTTCTAGTTGCTTTTTTGCTACAATATGTGTTTTTTTAAATAGGTTTTTGCATATTGATGGATTTAGATGGTGTTCAACCTAATTATCCTTCTTCTTGTGTTACTCATTCAGGTAATTTTATTGTTTTTAATGTTTTAATTTCAATTTACTTACATGTTCTAAAGTTTCTTTACTATGTTCTAAAGTTTATCGGTAATGTTCTAAAGTTTTCTCTATATGTTCCCATCCGAATGATAAGTGCAAATGCCATGTTCCGTTGCCTATTGAACTCCTTTTAGAATGCAGAATACATCGGAGTATGAAAGAGTGGTTGATGAAGGATTATAAAAAGTAGTACGTGTGGGTAAACAATATTGATCATTATTGAGGAAGTTAATTAATTTGATAAATAAAAAATATCTAATCCATTTTAAATAATTTGTAATGATTCAAAGTAAACTGTGGGTAAACAATATCGATCATTATTGGATAATGCCACAACAACCTCAAGGCTCGTCTTGGAGCTGGGCATTGGGGGCTTGGGAGTTGGGAATGCTACTTTATCCTAGCAATCTGACATAGGGATAGTTGATGCATGTCACTGCCACTGGAATCACCAAACCATGGCCCCACCAATCTGACATAGGGAGTAGGGAATCCTACTTTATCTTTATATTCTAAAACTTTCATTCTATGTTCTAAAGTTTACCTTCTAGTTTTAAATTTTACTTTTTATGTTCTAATGTTTACTTTCATTGTATGTTCTAAAGTTAACCTTTTAGTTTAATTTTTTTACTTTATTCTAAATTTTATTATGTATGTTATAAAGTAATTCACTATGTTCTAAAGCAATATGTTATAAGTATGTCCCTAATTTACTATGTTCTAAAGGTTATCCTTGATGTTCTAAAGTTTTCTCTGTATGTTCTAAAGTTTTCTATGTATCTTTCTCTTTATATTATAAAGTTTTTTATTATGTGCTAATGTTTTCTTCATATTCTATGACTTTCATTGTATGTTCTAATGTTTACTTTCATGTTCTAATGCAGTTGGTGATATTTATCGTACTCCAGAGGTTGTTGGATCATTTAGCCCTGGTGGTACCACTAAGGAATGGATTCCAAATGTTCCCAAGGAGTTAAAACCCAGTTTGGGTATGATATTTAAAGATCCTGAAGAGGGTCTTAGTTTTTATAAAGCATATGCAAATGCCGCTGGGTTTACTTCTAGGAAATCTACTACTAAAAGGAAGAAGAATAACAAAGATATAATTGCTTTTCAATATGGAGTTTGCAATAAGGAAGGTTTTAGGGCAATAAGAAAACCTATTGCTCAACAAACAGTTTATGAAGAAGGAAAAGTTCATATTACTAGGAAACGTTTAGTCACTCGTGTAGGATGCAATGCTCACATATGTATGAGATATGATGCTGGAAAGTATGTTGTAACTCATTTCAAAGAAGAACATAATCATCCTTTATATACTCCAAGTTGTGCAAAATTTCAGAAGGATAATAGAAAAATGCATATTATGCATAAAAAGTTGATTGTTGATAATTCAAAGGTGATTTATTTTTATGTACTAAATAATGTTTTTTTTTGTTTTGATTTACTATGTTCTAAAGTTAATTCTTAATCTTAATAATATTTTTTTTTTCTAACAGGTAAATGTTGGTCCTGTGAGGTCTTATACTATGATGAAAGAATTAGCTGGATCACATGATAATGTTGGTGCATCTAAACAAGATTTCAAAAATTTTTATAGAGATTTGAAGGCTTATATTGATGGATCAGATGCCCAAATGTTTGTGGATAATTTTCAAAATAAGAAAGTGCTCTGGAGTGCATTTTTTTTTTCCTATGATGTTGATGAAGAAGATAGACTTTGTAGAGCTTTATGGGCTGATCCAATCTGTCGAAAAAATTATGCACTTTTTGGTGATATGGTTTCTTTTGATACCACATTCAAAACAAACAGGTGATGTTTTAAATATAAATTTCTTTCATAATGTAATTAATATTTTACTTTTACATATTAATTTTTTAAACATATGTTCTTATATTCTAAATATCATGCCTTGTGTTCCTAAACAATTATCCATCATGTTTTGATGTTCTAAACAAATATTCTTTATGTTCTAAACTATGTATGCCTTATGTTCTAAACATATATTGCTAATGTTCTACCTTATGCTTTAAAATATATCCATCATGCTTTTATGCTTTAAACATTATGCTTTTGTGTTTTACACTTTATTCTTTGTGTTCTAAACTAATATCCATCATGTTCTAAACATTATGTCTATATGTTCTAAAGTTTACTTATAAGTTTTTAAAGCTTTACTGTATATTTTTAGTTTAGTGTTTATGTTTTAGAGTAATTCACTATGTTTTAAAACAACTATATTACTGCCAAGTTTAATAATTAAAGTAAATTACTATCCTCTAAAGTTTATCCTTAATGTTCTAAAGTATACCTCTATGTTCTAAAGTATATCTCTATGTTCTACAATTTACCTCTATGTTCTAAAGTTTACCTCTATTTTCTGCATAAATAATTTGTGTATGTTACAGATATAATATGATCTTTGGTCCATTTACTGGAGTTGATCATCATAAAAAATGTGTTACTTTTGCGGCTTCTTTTGTAGCTCATGAGGATATATCATCTTTTGAATGGGTTTTCAAAACTTTTCTTAAAGCAATGGGAAATAACGAGCCTGTGTGTTTGATTACCGATCAAGACCCTGCAATGAAAGTTGCTGTTCGTAATGTTTTTCAAACTACAGAACATAGGTTTTGTATGTGGCATATTATGAAAAAGGTGCCTGAAAAAGTAGGTCGGGCGATTGCCCAAGACACTGATTTCTTGAAAAAACTGTGTTCATGTGTTTGGCATTTAGAGATTGAGCCGGCAGAATTTGAAGAAAAGTGGAACAAAGTTATTTCAGAATTCCATTTGAACGATCATGAATGGTTGGCATACATGTACAACATACGTGATATGTGGATTCCAGCGTATTTCAGAGATTTATTTTTGGGTGGCATTATGAGAACCACATCTAGATCAGAAAGTGAAAATAATTTTTTCACTATGTTCACAAATCCCCATCTCACTTTGATTGAGTTCTACATGAGGTAATAAGTAATTGTCTATATATGTTCTAAAGTTACTCTTTATGTTCTAAAGTTTTCCTTGTATGCTCTAAAGTTTTCTTTTTATGCTTTATAGTTTTACTATTTATTTTATAATTTTCTTTTATGTTTTCTTTTTCTCTTTATGTTTTAATAATATTTAGATCATAATAAACATGTCATGTATATTTATATGTTCTAATGTAATTCACTCTATGTTCTACAATTATCTTCTATGTTTTAAAGTTAATTTCTATTTTCTATAGGTTTGAATGTGCATTGGATGCTCAAAGGCACACTCAAAATAAAATGGATAATGATTCGAAGAATAAGCGTCCGGAGTGTAAGACTCCAATTCCTTTAGAGAAAGATGCTTCTGAATTGTTTACAACAACAATTTTCTATGAATTTCAATATGAGCTTGAAATTGGATGTTTTAATTGTGGTGTTGAGGAGATGAAGAAGGACAATGAGCTTTACATTTTCAATTTGAGGGAAGGAACTAGAAGGAGGACTTTTGATGTTGTTTTTGATCCAACTACCTTTGATACCAAGTGTTTTTGTAAAAAATTTGAACGTGATGGTGTGCCTTGTAGGCATATGATTTGGGTGTGGAAGGCAAGGATGTTAGAAAAAATTCCCAAGGCCTACATTCTAAATAGATGGTGTACAATGGCTTATAAGAAGACCATTTTTGATTTAGAGGGTAATGTGTTGGAGGAATGTATTAATGCAGTAGATAAGAAAATGTTATTAAGTGATTTGTGGTCTGAAATTCATGCTTGTGTGAGTTTAGTGCAAAACAATGAAGATGATCTTAGTGATCTTGTCAAAAAACTTCGAGCCATGAGGGTAGATTTGGAACAGAAGAAAACAAATGGAAGCAACAATCTTTCGAGCAAAGTTAAAGACATTGAAATGCTTATTGGAGCTAGTCTACCTTCTAATGTTTTAATCAAACCTCCTAAAATTTCGAAGAACAAAGGCACGGGGGTTCATGTTCCAAATCAGGTCAATGTTCCAAATGATGTCCATGTTCCAAATCAGGTTCATGTTCCAAATCACGTAAATGTTCCAAATGATGTCCATGTTCCAAATGATGTCCATGTTCCAAATGAGGTTCATGTTCCAAATAGTGACAAAAGAATGAAGAGTGACAGAGAAAAGTCTATTGAACAAAGTCAAAAGAAGAAGAGATTATGTAGAGCATGTGGGGAGCTTGGTTATCATGATAGTCGTAATTGCCCTGGAAAAGTCAAGTGATATTGTAAGTAAACTTTATTTTTAATTTTCTTATATTTATTTTGTTCTAAAGTAATTATGTTTTAAGCAAGTTTAGAACATAAAGTTATTCATATATGTTCTAAAGTAATTCAATATGTTCTAAAGTGTTTTCTCTTTGTTCTAAAGTTACTTTTCTATGTTCTAAAGTGTTTTCTCTATGTTCTAATGTTTATTCTTTCTGTTTTAGTGTAATTTAATATGCTCTAATGTTTAGAATATAAAGTTATTCATTTTGTTCTAAAGTTTTCCTTTATATTTTAACTTTTCTCTTTATGTTCAAAATATTTTCTTTATATGTTCTAAAGTTTTCTTTATATGTTTTAAAGGTTTCTTTAAATGTTGTAAAGTTTTTACTCTATATAATATCATGTGTTCTAAACTAATAGAAATGGCATGTTATAACATTTTTTAATGCTAAATTATGTGCTTATGTTCTAATATTGTTTTATTTTTTTTTTCTTTACAGGTTGGTGAATATACTATTAATCCAGTTGCATGAGATGTTATATATTTAGAAACAATATCTCATTTACTAGCACGTAAAATATTATTCATGTAATTCTTAAAATATAAGAACTCAATTTATTTACTTTTAGAAACAATATATTTTTATTTCTTTTTTGTCCAATTATTATTCAGAGTATCTCTACTAGTGTTTTTCTTATCAATTTTTATGTTAATTAAAGTTGATTATAATGTTTTATAACATCTCCCGTCTTTTCATCTTCCCCCCTTTTCGTAATTATAAGTTGTTTTATTAAGTCAATTTGAACTACGAGTAATGATAGTACAAGCATTTTAGATACCTTTATTAAACAACATTTAGTTGAATCTTGCTTTAATCAACTTTTATTTATTAAAGTTTCTTAACATTGATTTACATATGCCTTCTTAGATATGCACTAAAGAGTGTATGCATTGTATTCAAAAGGAAAAATAAAGCAAAAGTAATGGATTAGAAGCAGCCAGTTTAGAACATAAGCAAATACTTTAGAACATAGATAAAAATAATTAGAAGATTAGCAAAATCAATAATTTGGACATGTAATAAGAAAAAAGTACAACATAATAAGATATAATTAGAATCAAGTTACCAATTGAATGCTTTGGAATCTTGTTACTTTGGCTGTTGTCATTTCTTGTTACTTTTTTTTAATTTTCTTATGTTCTAATGTTCTACACTTTAAGTTTTAAGTCAAAATTAATATATAATAATATATTCTAATATCCTAACTTTATAAGCATATAATTATTAAAACATAATCAAAAATACTTTAGAACATACCCATATAATTTAGAACATGAATATAATTTAGCATATAAGTTTATATGATATATTTTATATTAAAATTTTAGCATTTAATATGATTCAACAATATATTTCTTGTAACAGGTAAATACATAGAACATAAAAAATTACTGTTATATTCTTTGCAAATATCTCTCTACAAATATAAACTTAAGATCTTAACAATCATATATCCATTTTGTTCTCCTTTGACCACTTTTTTGATCTCCTAATCACTTTGTTCCGTTCTTCATTTACTTCTGCTGTTATTATCTTCCCACAATACTCCACTCTTAATTTTTTCATTTGGTCAAACTGCAAAAAAAAAAAAAAAAAGAGTAACTTTTAGAACATAAACAGAAATACTTTAGAACATAAGCATATAATAGAACATGAATATAATTTAGCATATAAGTATAAATAAATATAATAAACCATAATATATCTAAACAATAACCAAACCAAACCACAACACTAAAACCATAACACCAAAACCATAAACGAAACTAATTTAAAACATGTATCTTATGTTTTAAACTTACATTGTCTAATTCTAGTCCTGAATTCCATTGTTTTACAGATTCTCCTTCATATGTTTCCATGTGCTTCAACAGGAACACTCCACAATCATGTTTGTTCTTATTGCTCTTCCATGACATACTCAAGTTTCTTGTTTTGAAGGAGGATACAAAGTCACTCTTTATATTTGAGTCAATTGAGTGAACGAAATCAGCAAATGCATTCAACTGAAAAATTGGATAAACTTTAGAACATATAAGGTAAACTTTAGAACATAAAGAAAAACTGTAGAACATATAAGGCAAAAGTTAGAACAAAAGTATAATTAAAAAAATGTAAACTTGATGTCTTACCATTAATCTATGGTAATTTCCATATTTATTGTGAAAAGGAATATTTGGTGGAAGAAATCTGTTGTCAATCAAATCAAATGTTCCTTCCACAAAGTTGACACACAGCAAATAGTAGTGATCTAGTAAAACGACCGGGAAGAAAACCTAATAGATAAACAGAATTAGAACATAGATAAGCAAAATTAGAACATAAGCATGCATTTTAGAACATAAGCATATAGATTAGAACACAAGCATATAATTTTTATAACATGTAGTTTAGAACATAAGTAAGTAGTTTAGAAGATAAATAAGTAGTTTAGAACATAAGTAGATACTTTAAAACATAGATAAAAATAATTAGAACATAAACAAAACCAATAATTAGAACATATAATAAGAAAAAAGTACAACATAATAAGATACCAAATTACCAATTGAATGCTTTTGAAGCTTGTTACTTCGGTCGTTGTCATTTCTTGTTGCATTCTATCAAACAAAGCCTTCATTCTATCATCTTGCCTTTCATTTGATTTGAAGTATTTTTCTGTACAACGTATGAGCTGAAAAAGAAAAAGAAATTAAAACATAAGTAATTAGAACATAGGTGCATAGTATAATCTATATGAGAAACAAAAAGAATCTACTCTTAGAACATAGTTATAATTTTAAGTTCGAAAACATACATAGCATTCAGTACTGAAAAAGAATCTACTCTTCTTGTCTACACCACGTCTTTTATTTTCAAAATTCAATAGGCAAACATAAGCATCCACAACATTGTTCAACATGTGCTTATCTTCTATGAGACTATGAATCTCATCTCTCGTAATCGTTGTCCCCATGTTATCAGCATACAAAAGCTCCCTAAAATCAGAACAATAAAATCAGAACATAAGCATGTAGTTTAGAACATAAGCATGTAGTTTAGAACATAAACACATAATTTAAAACATAAGAATATAGTTTAGAACATAAGTACCTATTTTAGAACATAAGCATATAGTTTTACACATGTACTTTATAACATAATCTCGTAGCTTAGAACACGCAGTTTAGAACATAAGAATGAAGTTTAGAACATAATTTATAGCTTAGATCATAAGCATATAGCTTAGAACATAAGCATATAGCTTAGAACATAAGCATATAATTTTAAAGTTTTAAAGTCTTACTTATTATCTCCTTGAGCAAACGCATACTCAGCTACCTTTCTATTGTCCACATTCTTGAAAAGTTTTTCATGTTCAACCATGAAAGGTGAACGCAAGTACATTGGAAGCTTATCCTTTCCTCTTTTTTTCCGTGTCTTTTCTTCTCCTTTTTCTTCTCCTTGTTTCCTACTTAATTCAATTAAAAAATATCACATAGATAACAAAAACCATAACTAAATCAAACGAAAATTTATTGATAACAAAAACCATAACCAAATCAAACCAAAATTTATTATTACCAAGTTCTAAATTAAAATTTAACTAAACCATAACCAACATTTGTTTTAAAGTTTACAAAATGATTACCCTTTCTTGTTCTCATTTTTTTCTTCTTTGTTCTTCTCTTCATTCTTGCTTCCTTCATTTTCTTTCTTCTCCTCTTGATTCTCCTGTTTTTCCTCCTTTTTCTTCTTCCCCTTTTCTTCTCTCTTCTCCTCTTGGATCTCCTCTTTTTCCTCCTTTTTCTTCTTCCCCTTTTCTTCTCTCTTCTGCTCTTGGATCTCCTTTTTTTCCTCCTCTTTCTTCTTCCCCTTTTCTTCTTTCTTCTCTTCTTTTTCCTCTTCTTTCTTCTTCTCCTTTTCTTCTTTCTTCTCCTCTTTTTCCTCTTCTTTCTTCTCCTCTTTTTCCTCTTCTTGCTTCTCCTCTTCATCCAATGTAGGTGGATGATCTGGATTTAGAAAAGCACAATTTAGAACATTTGCTGTCACTTCTTCGTAAGTGAGTTCTGCTTCATTATCTTCTTGATTTTCTGGGACATCAAACCATAAGTAGAAACAATAAGGACACAACATAGAAATAGTTGGAAAAAATTTAGAACATTAGAAATAACTAGAATATAACCAGAAAAATTTAGAACACAAGAAGTAACTTTAGAACATAACTAATTTACAACATAATTATATTATTTAGAACATATGCACATAATTAAGAACATAATCATACAATTTAGAACATATGCACATAATTTAGAGCATAACTAATTTCAAACATAATCATATTATTTAAAAAATATGCACATAATTTAGAGCATAACTAATTTAGAACATAATCATATTATTTAGAACATATGCACATAATTTAGAACATAATCATATTATTAGAGCATATGCACATAATTTAGTACATAATCATATAATTTAGAGCATATGCACATAATTTAGAACATAAGAAAGTAGTTTAAAACATAAGCATCTGATTTAGAAAAAATTTAGAACATCAGAAATAACTTTAGAACATAACAGAAAAAATTTATAACATAAGAAGTAATTTTAAAACAAATCTAGTAATATTATTTCAAAAGAAAAAAGTTTGAAAATAATGTAAAACTACCAACTGCTGGTGAGGGGGTCAATAACTTGAAACTTGGAGGAGTTATATCAAAAGGTTGCTTCTTTTTTGGAGGAATTGGGGTTTTTGGTGACTCCTCATTCCTTTTCTCTTTCTTCTCAATTTTTTCCTCCTCGTTTCTCTCTTTTCTGTACTGCTCTTTTTCTTCTTCTTTTGATCCCAAATCTTCATAGCAATTACACCATAAAAATTAAGTATTATAGTAAATAGCAAAAAATAATTAGAAAATAAAAAGTAACTTTAGAACATAAGAAATATATACAATTAGGAGACAACCTAGAAATAGTTAGAATATAAAAAATTAAGAATTAACTTTAAAGCATAACCAGAAAAAATTTAGAGCATAAGAAGTAATATTAGAACATATCTAGTAAATATTAGTACATAAAAAATGAATTTGAAAATAATGTGAAATTACCAACTACTGGTGAGGGAATCAACAAGTTTTTGTCTTTATTCTCTTCATTTCTCTCTTCTTTGTTCTTATCTTTTTCCTCTTCCTTTGATCTCAAATCTGCTTAACAATTAGAACATAACTAATTTAGTACATAACTAATTTAGAACATAACTAATGTAGAACATAATTATATAATTTAGAACATAAGCATGTGATTTAAGCGCATGTTTTAGAACATAAAAAAGTACTTTAAAACATAAGCATCTAATATAGAACATAAGTATAATTTGGAAATTAAGCATGTACATGTGAAATTACCAACTGTCGGTGACTTTGGTGACCTTGTTTCCTCGAATTTCTTCCATGCCTTATCCATAACCATATCCAATTCTTCAATAAATGCTGGTTCATCGAAGACATGTTGATCTTGGCTGAGTATAGAAGGGCTTTTCTTTTCTTCTTGGTTCACGAATGTCTATAAAATAAGAAATTATAATTTAGAACATAATATGCATAATATTTATATAAATTTATTATACTTTAGAACATAAGCTGAAAATACTTTAGAACACAACCAGAAAATACTTTAGAACATAATTATAATACCTTTGTTGTGTACTTGCACCATATGTTGTCTATGAGATGTTGCATTTTTCCTGTTGTTTCTTCCTCAACAAAAAGATCTTTTGCTTGTTCTAACATGCCATACATCTCTTTAACATTCGAGGCAAGTGTTTTTGCCAAATCTCCAAATTTGCTCAAAAAGCCCTTCATTAGAACACAAAAATATTTTAGAACATAAAGGACATAACATGGATAATTTAACAGAAAAGGATTAAATGGAGCATAAAATATAATTTACAATATAAACTAAATCATACCATCATGTCATTTCGAGAAGTTGTAGAACTAGAACCTATTGATGATTTTTCCATTCTCTTCTCTTTTTCCTTTTGTTTTGGTTGTTTCTTTTTTCCTTTTGGTGCCTTCTAGTATATAAATTATAAAATTTAGAAAACAACAACATAAAGTGTAGTGTTTAAACATAAACATATACAAATATCATACCACAATTGATTCTATTCTTTCCAAGAGTTTTCCATATCCAAATCCATGATCTTTTTCAAACTTATATCTCACTTGAATCCTTTCCTTTGTCCACACCGAAATTAGTGGACATTTTCTTGGTTTTTCTAACCCTCCTCTTTGTAGACGATCAAAATAGAATACCTATTTAGTACATGTTAAGAATTAATTAGAATATTTTTCACACATTTTCAACATAACAAGAATAATATATATACATAATGGTAAGAATTTAAAACTTACCATTAGAAAAGGTAAAGGACCTGTAAAGTAAGAATTTCCCTTCTTCCATACACTTACAGAATCTTTCAAGTGCTCAATCACAAATGTGCACCAATCCAATTCAGCAATTTTCTTTACATCCATACAACTATACAAGAATTTAATGTATAGTTGTGGGTTGTTTGTTGATCGAATGCAACAATTGACAACACATACCACAAAGTTCCAAAGAAATTCATCAGAAACTGATTTTTCCTTCTTCAATTCTTGAATTCTGTCAATCAATCTCTTGTTGGTTGGACTTCCCTTTTAGAGGTAAAAAAAAACATATAAATTAAAACCTATGGAGATAATAGATCTATTTTAAAGCAAAAAACACTTTAGAACATAAGCAAAGCACTTTAAAACATACAATTTATAACATAAAATTCATACTTTAGAACATAAAATTTAAAACATAACCACATTATATCATCATACTTTTTTGAGGCCAAACTTGCTTCTCCAAGCTTTTAGAAACTTGCTCCATTTCAGATTTGACTCATCATTTGGTTGCTCAATCCTTTTGCCTCCCAATGGCAACCCATAAGCCAAATGAACATCAATTGCCTCCAAAAAGATTTCTTGTTTTCTCTTTGGTAACATCAAACAACATCTCTCCGTGTCAAAATTCGTAACCAAGTTTTCTGTCAACCTAGAATTATAATGAAAAATGTAAGATTTAAAGCACAATACAGCTATATTTAGAATATAATAGTCAATCTTTAGAACATAGAAGATTAAAACATTTAGTATAATATTTAAACTTTTGAACATAATTTAGAACATTATATAATAAAAAAAGTCTATTTTAGAACATAATAAACATACATTAGAACATAACAAAAAATTAATTTAGAACATTAGTGTATAGCAATTCAAACATGAGAGTTCATAATTTTAGAATACAAGAAGTAACTTTAAAACATAAGTAATTTACAACATAATCATATTATTTAGAACATATGCACATAATGTAGAACATAATCATACAATTTAGAACATATGCACATAATTTAGAACATAGCTAATTTCGAACATAATCATATTATTTAGAACATATGCACAAAATTTAGAGCATAACTAATTTAGAACATAATCTTATAATTTAGAACATTAGTGTATAGCAATTCAAACATGACAAATCATAATTTTGAACATAACATTGATAATACTTATGATTTTAGAATATGATTTTAGAACATAACATTCTACTACTTACGTAGAATTAATATGGATTGGTAAATCCAATTCCAAAAAGCCTCCAAAACCAATGTTCCGAATAGCTTGCTTTTGTTTTTCCGAAAGATTTATCAACACATCCTTCATGAATTGAGTAGGAGGTACTCTTTGATAAGGTTGCCTCTTAACTAGTTTATCTTGCTCATTAGCTTCTACTACTTGGACATCCTCACCATCTTCTTCTTTTTCAATCTTTCTTTTCTTCTTCTTCACATCCTCACCATGAATAGATAAACATAATTAGAACATAGATAAGCAAAATTAGAACATAAGCGTGCACTTTAGAACATAAAAATAAAGATTGTAAAGATTAAAGAGTATTATTACCTGAGTTTGATTTTTTTTATCGATTTTTTGTTCCTCCTCACTATCATCTTCCATCTCCTCTTTTTCATCTTTCTCTTTCATCTTTACATCACCCTTATTATCATCCTCACCATCATCTTTACTATCATTATTCTTGTCATCATCCTCTACATTATTACCCTCTTCTTCTTTTTGATCTTTTCCTTCTTCTTGTTCTTTTTCTCTTCCTTCCTTTTTTTGCAATTTTCGAGGTGGTTGAAGCCTTGTTGGAAGTTTTCTATGTCTTATAGCAACACTTTTACTTTCAATATGCTTCTCAAATTCCGATCTATCAATTACTTCCGCTTCAACGTTTTCAACTTTCCTTTAAAAACAATTAAAAATAATTAGAATACAACTAACATTAAATAGAGTGCAAATATAAAGGGATAAGATGAACATAAACTATAATGGATACATATTAGAACATAATACAAATCTTCAGAACATAAGAGAAAATTTTAGAACATAATGGAAAACTTTAGAACATAATGGAAAACTTTAGAACATAATACAAATCTTTAGAACTTAAGGGAAAACTTTAGAACATATTGGAAAACTTTAGAACAAAATTTAAAACATAATAGGTAAAGTTTAGAACATTAGTTTAATTACCTTTTTCTTACATAAGTAATTTCTTCTTCTTGTATATTAGTAACTCCTCCTTCTGATTTTGCTTCATTTTGGCCTTGCATTTTGCTGCAATTTTAAGAAATAAAAAACATTAGTAACATTCCAACATTATTATTATATTTTTGAACATAGGAATAATTTAAAATATGCTGAAAAATAGTTTAGAACATGCTAAAAAAGAGTTTAGAACATGCTGGAGAGTGAAAAACCCAAAATAGAATGAGTAAACTAGAAATTTAAAAGACAAATGAAACAGAAACATGATAAGGTTTGATTGAGTTTATTTTCAGCCCATGTTCTAAATTATTTCAACCTATGTTATAATTTTTTCCTATGTTCCAAATTTTTCTACCTATGTTCTAAAGTTTATTTTCAGCCCTGCAATCACAAGTTCACTACCAACAACCCCTAACCAATTAGCTGCTGCTGCATAAATCAACCACCACACTACAACCCCTACAAACAGGGGCAATCGCACCAACATCACCAATTTTGAAAAAAAGTTTGTGAATTGGGCATGACAGAATTTTATATTGTACACTATATCTGATTGTTCTGCAAAACCTTTCAGAACTAATTAATCTTCAGTCTGACATCTGACAAATGTTTAACATTATTAAATCAAATCCCATGTAAATGTAATTTCATCTTCTCAGGCTTCTCTGTTATTTTGTCCATTTTATAGCTAAAAACCAAATCCTACTAAATTAATAGATTATGTAATACTAAGTACTGTAAGGACTTAGAGGGTCAGAGCCCACATTTTTGGTGTAGTGGGAGAGGGTTTTATACTTTTACAGTTTTTATTTACTCTACGAAGTACTATATGCATTGTTCTTTTAGGTTAGCCAGGCTAGCCGCTATCGAAAAAATCAGCAAAAATCGAACACTAAATTCGAACTATAGATCCAGAAAAATAAGAAAAAATAGAACATAGAGAATAAGCCAGATTTGTTTTTAGACATGACTAATTGATGCAAGCAGAATAAGTAATGCCAAGTTGTTCAAGCTATGCTTGCTCATTAATCTTCATACCACCATATGACAACAATAGCCACCATCCATACCACCATATGCAACAAAATCTTCATACAAACATGGCTTCTCCTCTCAATGACAACAATAGCCACCAAATCAAGGCAACATGTACAGCAATCCCGGTCACTCGTATTGTGTCCATTGGTAATCCAAAAGATGACTCAGACTCACTACTCATCAAACTCAAAGTCGATTTCAAGCCATTAAATAACATTGACGGAAGAGTGTTATCACACATATCCATCAACAACAAATACCAGATACATATCCATCAACAAGAAAAAAAACAATGATTTTAAGAAATACTGGACATTCATATTCATAGCTATAATTTCGCTTACTAACGAAATCGAGCATTTAGCAGACATTTTAAAAAAAACGCAAATATCAACTCACGAAATATCAAAAACAAATCAAAAAAACCATAAAAATCGAAAACAGAAAAACCATTAAAATCGAAAAAATCATCGAAAAATCGAACTAAAAAAACATAAAAACGCAAATATCAAATCACGAAATCGCAAAATCAAATCAAATAGTCGGAAAACATAAAATCGCAAAAATCAAAACAATAAATTGCAAAATGTACTTGAACAACATGCTAAGTTCATGGAAATTTGAACAAAATCGAAAAAAAAAAACGCAAAATCAAATCAAAAAATCGGAAAACATAAAATCGCAAAAAGCAAACCAAAAAATCGCAAAATCTACTTGAACAACATGCTAAGTTCATGGAAATTTGAACAAAATCGAAAAAAAAAACATACCTGAGTCGAAAATCCTTCAAATTGCAATTTCTATGGAGATTTTTAAGGGTTTGCAAAAGAGAATGAGATGAGCACGAAGAGAGAGAAAGTTAGAGGAGAGAGAAAATTTTGATCGGGTGGTAGGGCCGTAGGGGGTATGAGGAAAAATACGTGTTTTAATCTTAACCGTCTAAATTACCTTAATCCTACGGCTGAGATTGGTTCTTATATAACTAGGGTTCTTATATAAGGAGGGGTTCTTACCGGATCCCTCCCCTATATATATATATATATATATATATATATATATATATATATATATATATATATATATATATATATATATATATTGGTATGCGACACTGGTTATATTTGTTGTATGGAGTTTAATAGATGCTTAAATTTATTAAAAAATAATTATTTATTTATTATTGTATAATCTCCTTATATGCTTGAGGAATGCAATTTGATAACCCTGCATTGAAGGTGTTGCAAAATGCTAACTGGCCAGCCAATACTAAGAATTAGGGAGTATTACTTTATTCACTATGATTCCATGATTATTATGCTTGATTGTATGCTATTGATTTAGGATTATCATTGCTACCTTATTATAATAAACTATGGCTTATTAAGCATGCATTATTGGATGATGGTGAATTTATTGAATTGGTGGAAGTTTTTTTTTTTTTTTTTTTTATGTCTCGTATTATTTTTTCTGTGATAAACTTTGGTAAATAATAAATAAATTGTGTCATGATCATTGTCAATCCTTCGTACAACTACTACATATTATACATAGCAAGCATCTCTGGTAAGCCTATTAGTAGATAGTTACATGAACTCAATTTGGAGGTTGCATTGTTAAATTATGATAGGATGTTAAAGTTGTGCTTTTCTTTAATGCGTAGTAATGAGACGCGGCTTGAAATATTTATATGATGATTGATATTATTATTTGTGTACTATTATTTCAACTTGATTTTAATTGTTAGTGATATTTGTTGTCTTTGAGATTAATGAAATGTTGAGTATATATGAACTATTGATGTAGAGTATCCATCATTATGCCCATTTTTAGGTTCAATGATATTGTATAATTTTGGTTTTCAACCTTATATATAATTATATATTTTTTTTCAATCTTACTAGTAATAAAGAGTTAATGTATTATACTAGTACAAACCAAGTTGTCTCATCTATAATGAGAGGATTGCAAGTGAAACTTGTATTTCACTAGAAACATGACGTTAGATTAGGACTAATTTATTTTGTTCAATTGTAAATATGTGTTTAAAATCATATTATATGTATTATTTTGTTTGATCAATATACAAGTCAAAACTTGATTTATTGGTAAAACAAGCATAAACAAATATCCTCATAATTATTTACATATGATAATTCTTGTACAGTCAATTATAGTTAGCATTCTTATCTCCTAGCATACTTATCACTTTAAGTTGTTATATTTGTAATTATCTTTAGCTAGGTTGTTCTCTCTATAAAGTACTAAAGCATATATGCCAATCTTCTATTTCACTAGAATTAAACATTGTATTTGTCCAAGAGTATGTATATATTATTTTTGTTACAGATTTTACTTTGGGTCTATCTTGATTGAATCAAGTGATTGCATCATGTTAATACAGTTCTTGGTTGAAGATTGTTTCATAGTGAAATAGTCCAATAGTGAAGTACCAAATAGCACTATTATATAATAATATTGAAAAGAGTTATAATTAGAAATAATGAATTTTATATTTATATGGATTTAAAATTCCCCAAACTTTATAAAGAAAATATATATATATATATACTTGTATGCAATTTCATATGTAGTATCCAAAGAAGAAATAACTAAGAATATATTATGTTAATGCTATTCCTCTTGCTTCACATGTAATGTTGAAATATTGACGCATGGATGTGTAATTAAATTTGATTATATACCTATTAATGAAAAGCATGATTACAACCTAAACTAAGTAAAGAAAGCAGAATTACACGGTAGAACATTGGGGGTCGGACTATAAAACTTCTTACGTCTAGGAAACCAAGTGTACTCTTTGTCAAAAAAAATAAATAAATAAAATAAAATAAAAATTTGATTATATACCTATACTATATACATGAAGTTGGATTATGATAATGATAAATAAATTAAACATGAAATACTTATGCATATGTACCTGAAGTTCCTTTTGAATGAGAGTTCCTCTGATTGAAAAGAAGCAAGTTTGTATGATTTTTTCATGATTACTATTTATTGAAAAGTTCGATTAGAATTGCAAACATATTTACTTGTACATATCAACTATTGGACCAAGAAATAATATTTATGAATTTATAAAATGATGTTGTGAGAAACTTTACATATGATCGACGTTTTCTTATGCTCATATATAAAAGAAGTTTTTTTTAAGATGAATGTAATTGGCAAGAGGAACATGATTAAGTGTTCTATAATTAAGCATAATATTATCTAAACATATTTTTGCTAAAGGAAAACGTTACTTGATACATGACATTGCCAAAAGAATTTATGGCTTAAAAGGTGCAGGGATTTAAAGGTTGTTGGATTGATTCATATATATTAATGGCTAGTTTGATACATACATTAACTTAAATATCTACGATTTATTTAATAGAAGAGGCCTCAATATTTTAAAATTATACCATCATGAAGATGGATATAAATAAATGTCATTGATCATATACTATTTGTAAATGCATGCTCCAATTAAATTTGATGTCCTAGAAGGACAACATCAGTTGTTGATGAACCTATAGCACGCCTGAAGCGTGATAGATCAATGGGTTCTAAAGAAAATTAAGTATCTTTGATAAGGAAAGGATCGGAGCTACATACTATTGACAATGACAAATTTGAGGAAGTGATAAATCTCATTACATTTCTAGAAGAAATCACTTTTAGTAAAATTCATATGTCTCGTGATTATATAAAAGAATCCTGAAGACCAAAGTATGAAATATCCAACAAGATTAATATGTATCAAGATTATAGTCAAAACTCCAGCAGAGTATGATTAATTATTGTATAAAATATTAGTTGATTGTCTTGCCAATGGTATAAAGAAACACATGTTGGTGTTCAAATATCACATCATATTCATGACCATGCATAAAGTAAGTTTAATAAAGTGATCACTAGTGTTGGAAATCTGACCAGACTTCAAATTTAGAGAAGTGATTGGATGTGATAATTAAATTAGGCCATTCGGGTTTAATAATTACCCGTTATGAGAACTTGAATTTTCATTTGATAATGTGCTGACACTCACTCAATGTTAAATATATGAACTAAATTGAATGGCAAGACATAACATTGAGATTGAGCTATATTTGGATTGTGATTTTTAATAATTTATGTTAAAAGAGAAGTTCAAGAGATAATACATTGGTTTTTTCTGAATAATTGGTGACCAAAAATTCACTAGAATAATTTATATGTTGAAAAATATTAGGTGATCAGAAGCTCACCATGTACAAGTTATATGTGAAAAATTTTAAGTAACTAGTATCCTACTATCAATGTTTTTAGTGATCCCGAAGATCACCACTTAGAGAAATTACAAGAAAGTTTATATTTGTATTACAATTCTCTTGATTGGGGCTATTGTATGTCAGCACATAAGAAATAGAATACAAAAATAGACAACTGCACAATTTATTACCCACTATTAATATTGATCTCTAGAAGAGAACCAAATTTCATTATTCTCCAGAAGAGATAGAACTTTATTGAATATATATGATTATCCTACGAGATGAAATTTGACGCACATGAAATTATATTCTAAGTTGGTGAAGAATTGCCCCAATATTTGAGATATTTTACCAACTTAGGGGAAAGAATTGAAGTAAGTTGGCAAAAATTATAAAGCTATAATTAGTTGATTCCTCTAATGATACTTTGTGAAGTTACATGCCAACTTTTGTATTAACATATGTTGCACATCTATGATTTGATTTGTATACTGTTATGACCCATCTAGAGGCATAGAGAGACACATTTTGATTATATTGATAATGATATTATGTGCATACATTAAGATAGATCTTGCCAATTTTTCTTTAAACCACTACACCTGAAGTGTATTTTGTATGATCGGTTCCAATATAAACATGTGATATATGGCAAGATAGTGCAGTTGATACTTTTAAAGTATAATAATAGTATATTAATACCATAGTGTGAGAAACACCCTTGATAGGTGGTATAGATATCTGAATTATTATAATAGATGGCCTATTATGTAAGAAAAGTTATGATGGTACCAATGAAAAATGTATTCAGATATTATTGTCAAAATAGCATATAAATTAAAATTGTACCTTGAGGAATTATATGATGATACCGGTATATGATGGAACCGATAAATAATGCATATGCATGATATAATGGACTAGCGATTAAGGGATCTGGAATATATGTCCATTTTAATGTCGACATAATGATAATAATAAAAGTTTATGATGGACCAAAAGTCCAAAGAAATATGGATTTTTAAAATCCAGACTGTACAGTGTCTTGCATTATTTCGAGTCTTATGTATGTTCATATGCATGTGTGAGTCATAGGTTATTGGATTATTCATTACATATGTTCGAAGTTGTAAATGCATAATTCATTTTATAATTTGTTTATTATGTTATCATGTTTTTATATATCATATTGCATGCTTTAATTTCTATATAATAATTGTGGTGTATGTCAATGTTCATTCAAAGTATAGTAAGACATATTTACAACTTTGATGGAAAATTAGAAAGAAATACTTTATGTTACAATGGGCTTACACTTGTGATGAAGTTATTGATGACGTCGATTGAATAACATATTATGAATCATGTAAGAAGAGTTTTTGAAGAACTTATGCACGACACATTTAAATATTCAGCCCTACAAAGTTTATATCATGAATATTGCAATTCAATTATTATCAAACTCTTGATAAGTCAATGTGACTACTGACATCTCAACCTAAAGATTGAGCATATGAAAGTTAGTGAGAATTACTATTTGTATTTGCAAGAGAACTATCAAGTCAATTGTGAATATTCTAAAGAATATCAACGGGATGCTTATGCGTGAAACAATTTTATTATGGTCTAGAAGAACCATGATAAATGTATATAATTACATGTGTTATATTATAATTCATATGAAATTGAAGAATACATTAATGATATCAAGTTTTGTCATCATATTATTATTAATGAAGTTTGATCAAATAATGATCATCAATTTCTATCATTAACGACTTCCAGAAGAAGTCATAATCGTATTAGTTTAATTTTTAAATCAACTACTAAACAGATCGAGATTTGAAATAATGATATTAGAGATAAACACATGTATGGTGAAATGAAGACACTTCACATGTTCACGTGAAGACTTGAAGAATTGAAGATGCAACTTCAGTTTTAGAGAATCGAAGGTCAACTAATGATATTTCACTTACTACATATGAGAAGATATCCAAACATATTGGATTCATTGTTGCGTTACTAGAAGATATCAAGTTATGTATTCATCGGGGGGAGAAAATACACGATGCACTCTTTTTCCCTTGACCATGGTTTTGTCCCACATTGGGTTTTCCTGGTAAGGTTTTTAATGAGGCAGCATCTCGAGCGTATTACGAAGAATGTTGTACTCTTTTTCCTTCATTAGGTTTTTATCCCACATGGTTTTCCTAATAAGGTTTTGACGAGGCACAGTCTTCGATAATGGACATTCAAGGGGGAGTGTTATGAAATATTGTGTTGATGACCATTATACTTCTTATATCATCCGGAATATTCTAGATGTAGGGTTTATTCTTATCTAAACCTATTTGTGGATATCCATCCTGTATCATTCTAGAACTCTCTAGATTTTAAGGCTTATTATTCTCCAAGAAAACCCTATCAATTGTACTGTATATATATATATATATGTATACTTCCATCATATAATATACAAGTAGAATACACAGATTAATTCCTCTCAATCTCTTATATTTTTCTTTATTTTACAACAAGAAAACAAAATAAAACAACCTAAAAGTCTAAGCAGGGGGTTTGACGTATGAGACAAGGGAATTGAAAGTTATTCTTATAATATTTAGTTTTCATTGTAATACTTATCTCATATTACTTGCTTTTATTATGTAGATATTTTAAGAATTTGTTTCCTATTATCTTGTTCAATAATATAACTATATGTTTTTTAAAAAAAAAATCCAATTTTGTAAATTTTTTTTATTGTTTGATTAAAAAAATCGTTTCACAAAAAAATATCGTGTAAAAAAAAACAAAATCGTTTACAATGTTTTCTAATATATATCATAAATAAAATGTTATAGAATAACTATCAAATAACCGATTTTTTAAACTAGTATTATTTAGATTATAATTAAAATATTGACTATAAAAAAAATCGTTCTTAATAATTTAAGTTATCACATAAGTATATGATTAAATATGAACTATATTTGCTTTCAAGAAGATTATTTCATACCACAAAAAATTGATTGATTATGACATAAAAAACAGTTTACGTACTAACCTGTGATAAACTCCTTTAATATTGTTATTGGAAGGACATCATCACTTGAAGCCAAATCACAGAATAATTGTTTTGATTGAAGCTTGGATAATTATGGAGTATACTTTTTTGATATGGAAAAATATGCAAGACTTTGTCAATAAAGAAGAATAGTTAGCACCTTCTTGTTGTACTCATGAAGAATGAAAATGGTCTTTTTTTTTTAAAAAAAATAAATTATTTTGTGTTGTACAGTAAATTAAAACTTCAGTTTTAATGATTTAGATTTAGAAAATTGGAATGCATTTGTTTCAAAAAAATTGGAATGCATAAAATATGTTGTCTAGTTCTCTGTATTATGCTTATTGGAAAATTAAATTGCATTAATGATTTTATAGTGTTAAAAGTGGGTCAAATAAACAGTTTTTTTTATAAAAAAATTACACTTCATTGCCACGTCAGTTCCACATCAACCGGGTAAACTACCCAGTGGGTAGGTGTATCCATGCCCGATGACTAAGTATATGCATTTTGAGATTTTAAACTCTAACAAATTCCAATGGGAAATTGAAGTCATGTGAATTGACTAATAAGCAAATAAAATTTTAGAGGCACTTCCCAATAATCAATTTGATAAGACTATTCATAATATTGAATTCTATTAATCAATTGCATATAAACTGTGACCTTTAGTTAGGGGTGTTCAAATCCGGGTACCCGGGTTTTCGGGTACCCGAATACCCAGGTACCCGGAGTTTCGGGTACTTACTAATCTGTCCCATGTCCTGACCCCAATATCTCGGGTACCCGGATTCCGGGTACCCGAATTATTCGGGTCGGGACAAAGGGTACCCGGATTATTCGGGTCGGGACAAAGGGTACCCGGATCTCTTTTTATTTTTTTAAAAAATAATTTTTTACTTAATTTTATGTAATTATACCTGCTATGATTTTCTTGTAAAAAAAAAATACCTGCTGTGATTTAATTTATTTTACTAAAAAACATGCTGCATTTTTTTTGTAAAATTTTTTGTAAAAATTCCAGATTTCTTTTTTGTAAAAATTCCAGATTTCTAGTGACTAACTTTTACAAGAAAAAAAAAACTTGTTCTCTGTAAAACTTGTTCTGCTAGAGTGCTAGATGAATGTATTTCCAGAATTACTAGATGCATGTAAGTTGTTTATAAACCAATTATAATCACAAATTAAAAAACAAAAAAAAAAAAAAAAACCCAAAAAAATCAACCACAGATCATAAATCTCAAACTTTTACACCCTCATGAATGACAAAACCATAATTAATTAATAAAAAAATAATAAAATCAATTCAAATTGATAATTATAATTGTCCAATTGAACCCTAAAAAATTAATTGAAATTTTTTTTGGGCTGTAGAGGCGCGGATCCGTCAAACATCAAGCGAGCGGCCACCGAAAAGGAGATGAGATGACATCTAAGAACAAACAACTAGCAGAAATCCTACCGTTTTCACTCGCAATTTACTTCCTCGCAATTTCAAGCATGATAATTTCTCCTCCTTTGTTCAGAGAAGAGAATTCCTGCGCCTCATCGTGGAGAAGATTATGCTCACACCTCGCCGGAGTAGCTTTGTTGTCGTGGAGTTGCGCTGTGAGATAGTCATGGTCTGAGAAAAGGTGTGAGGCTGCCGTGACTCCGTGAGATAGTGAGGAAAAATGAAAGAGAAAGAAGGTTGAACCAAGAAAGGAAGAGGGGATGGTGGCTGCAAATGCAATCAGTAAACCCTAGTTTAGGAGTTCTATAAAAAAGCTTATATACTTACATTATATTGAATTTCAGACAGTTAAAAAAAAAAAGGTGCGGGTCAAGCGGGTACTTGTGTAACTTGATTTTTGTCCCATGACCCGTTCCGTGACCCGAAGATTTTACCGGGTCGGATACTCGACCTGAATAAATTGGGGAAAAATTTTAAAATACCCGTCGGGTATCTTCCGGGTAGTCGGTCGGACAAGCGGGTCGGGTTTTTTTTTAACACCCCTACCTTTAGTGCTTATTCTAGAAATCAGTTTTTTTTTTTTTTTTTTTTTTTTTTTTTTTTTTTTTTTTTTCAGTTAGCTTTAAGGCATTTAAATTTTAGTCAGTGTGAAACTTTGGCTGTTCAATTTTGCAATTAGTATCACATTATTAAATTGGTTCAAAATATGGTCATTGTTCATGAATTTATGTTTAATTGTTGTTACTGTCATCAAAATTCACTATCATAAAGGAAATACAGCTTGGCCGTTCGGATCGAGCTGTTACAGGTACAATTGTTAATATTTTCCTCATTTTTTTCTTCAATTCTTGATAATTACTCTCATTTTCTATCCTATTTCTTTAATCTGTGTTTTTTAAAGACTTTGATTTAAGGTTCGATCTTAACTTTTTTGTATCGATATTGTTTGATTGATCATCTTTATCTTAATTTTATGCTGTTGATTCATGTCAAAAATTAGTTTTTTTTACTCAAAAAGTTGAAGTGATTATTTGTTGACAAAATGAGTATTTATTCTCAGTTTATTTCACATTAAAATGGTTAGCATAGTTTTGCAATAGTCTGGTTAGGAATGAAGAAAAACAAGGTGAGTGCTCTAACAACATACTTTTATGTGTTCCTTACTTGTCAGTGTTGTTGTTTGAGATTTGTTTGAATACCATATAATTATCACTTGTTAGTCTTTTATATATGTAGTAAATCTGAAAATGCAATTGATTAGGATTGGATTATGTTGTAAGCGTTTAGATTTTGCGTGTTTAACTTTTTGAATGAGACATGCATTTCGCTGGACACATATGTATGTAGCATGTTTATGCTTTGTTTTCAATTTATAAAATAATGTATTAATTAGTTTCATAATTACATGAACTATGCGTCTGTACAGAAATTTGCCGAGCCATTTGTTGTTTTTTCAAGATGACTGTAGCCTGTAGGCAAGAGTGGTATTGCAAGGACTTTTCATAGGCTGTACACTATGCCCTTGTGTGTGTGTGTGTTTTTTTTTTTTTGTAGTTTTTCTTTTTTGAGGTGTGTGTCTCCATCTTTTTTTGTTGTGTTGCTGATGTTTGTTATGTATCTTGCAGGAGTTACCAGACAGTTGGACTGCTATGTTGGCTGGTGTGTTTATTCAGTGGAAGTCATGCACGGGAGTAATAGTCGAGTGTGAAATGTTAAACTGCTCAAAGTCACCAAAAGAACCAGAGAGTACATGTGCTTAGATTTTGGGTGGGAAGTGTTTGTAAACGATAATCACATACGTAATGGTGAGGTTATTAGGTTTACTATAGTGGAAATCGGACCTTTTATGTACGGATATTTTCATCCTTAATGGTTGAAAGTTTGGTTCTCTTGAACCTTTGCAAAATAGTGCATCAAACTGTGGAATTGAAGGTGTTGATGATTTTAGAGAATACTTGGGTATTGGGAATAAGCCATGGTTTCCTTAGGTGATTAAACCAGCATGTTTTGCAAGAGATTACTTGGTTTGTAACTTCTTTGCTATGCTTTAATCATGTCAACCATATGTCGGAATTTGCAATAGTGTTTGTAGACACCCAATTGTGTCTCCCCAAAACCAAACCCAGTGATGAATACCTTTCACGTCGAACCATAATCGAATGAAGTGAAAGTGTGAAAAGTCAAGTGTTGCCGTTAGTTTTTATTAAAATCCTTCTTTCTGTTTCCGAAAACCTGCTCTATTTTATAAAAACGTCCAATCCAACTTAGTTTAGTCCATGATAAGGGTCCAATAATAATATAGTTGGATGGGGATTGAAAAGACCTTTCCAACGATATATTATAAGCCCAATTCCGATGAATAATGAGGAAATTATGGCCAAAATACTAAATTGGGCCCAAACCCGATTTTACCTACGACCCAATAATCATGAGGAGGGTCCAAAGGTTTAATCCTATTCCTAAAATAATTAGGATTGATTAGAATCTTCTATAAGTTTCTAAAATATCTTAATTATCCTTTTTTGAAAAGATAAGATTAAGGAATTTGATTTAAATATAAACTTTCCTTTTTTAAAACTTTCCTTTTTTTAAAGTCCTAATTCTATTCGAATTTAAACATGTTCAAAGACAGTCAGATTTTATTTTCGTGCCTCAAATTTTTTTTCCAAATTTTATATGATTGGATAAATCTTGAAATTATCTTTCCAATGATATATTATAATATTAATTCTGAGTTATAACGAAAAAGATATGAAAGAAATACGAAACTCTATCCAAAACTGACACCGTCCTACTATTTCGGCTATATCTTTTTATCTACAAAATATTGTAATCTGATTCTAATTGGGTTGGAAATTAGACTTAAAGAGCTTTCCAACGACATATTATATGACTTATTTGGACTTCTGGATCAAAAGATATGATAAAAACAAAATTCGCAAAAACTGATGTCTACGAGTTTTATTTCGATTCGAATTTAGATTCTTTTCTTAATTTTTCGACCCTCTTTTTTCCTATAAATAGAGGTCATATCTCCCCTTTTTCAAATCAAAAATCTACAATCAACAACCATCATAATTCTCTCTATTCTCTCTCTAAGAAATATAGCTTATTCTTTCCCTCTTGTTTTTCTAAACTAGCTTTTACAAACACAATACCGCATTCACAAGATCTTGAAACATCTAGCCAAGTTCGAAGTTGCCTTCGCCCTAGACGTGAAAGGTTTATACTTTTCTGAGGGTTTGGTCCCAAATCCAGTCTAAACTTTTTAGTTCTTTCTTTTAATTATTTAATTTAATTCTTTAATTCTTTATTTTATTGAAGTTTACTAACGTGTGTAATTTGTTATTAGAAAGAGGTACGAGGCTTCATATTAAGTAATTAGATTACTCTCTTTCAATGTAGAAAGCATGCTTAAATTTGTTCAATTCCTAGTATCATGTTAGGATGTTTTTAATGCTTTCTAGAATCATGTTTAGGGTGCCTCTTATTATTTCTAATATCATGTTATCATGTTAGTACCATGTTAGGTTTAAATCTTTGATTTTTAATGTTTAGTGACATGCTAGGTTTTGTTATTAATCTTGTTAGTATCATGCCAGGATCTTGCTATTATATTTAAGCTTTATTATTAACATGATTTTTATTGTTATTATTATCATGATTATGATTATTATTCTTATTGATAATTATTATGTTGCTTGACATTATACATTATTGTTATTGCTTGATCACACCTTTTATGCATGTTTAAAGGAAATTTGTACTTGAAATCACGCTTAATAAGATAATTAATAATTTATTTTAGGCTAATATGATTTTAATTTAAGTGATCGCCAATAATAGCTTTGTTCGTGCATTAATATTCAACCAGCATAGATTAAACAGGTTTAAGGTTAATATAATGTTTGCACGTTAGTCAAAAAGCGCACATGAATACGAGTAGAATAAAGTAGAGGCCTATTTTATAGGGCGGATCCTTTCTTTTGTAGATTGGATTTGTACCCTCATCCCTGAACCCTACTTGGTTCAAGACCTTATTGAGTTGACGATCTCATGGATCGTTAAGGGGTGTAACCTTCACCTCGTGATTGGTTTACAAGTTCCTAAAACTTGTTGGCGACTCTTTTGCTATCTTTTCCTTCCCTTTGGACGCCACCATACTTAAATGTATGATCACAGTGGGGTTCAAGCTTGGGGTTATGATGCTTGAAATATTCCCTACAGTGTTCTAATGAGTTTTTTCTTTTGATATGTGTAGGATGTTCCTGTAACGTTTGGTAATCATGTCTTTCTGATGTAAACACGCAGACACAAATTCAGGTTTGTTATGGTAGCAAAACATGGAATGCTTATGTTCAGATTTGCTCCAAGGTCAATGGTAACATTTACAGTAGAATAATGAATGGAATCTCACAAGCTAAGTGTTCTCAGATGGGGATTTAGAAGCTGGCAAAATTGGTGTTGTATTTTTGCAAAGCAATGATCTAATTGTCTTAGAAATAATGTTTCATTAATGCGTAATTGTGTTATGTGTTATGATTAAGCTTGTGAGTACAAAGACTTGTTTGTCATTTACTTTTGCTCCCATCTTTAGTCATAGGAATAGGTTGATTGTATTTATTTGATGGAATTTATGTTAAGGAGTCTGTAGACAATATTTTGCAAAGTTATTGCAAAGCTACTTTGACAAAATTTTACACCCAGTATTATCCATATTGGAGTATTACGTGCAATTGTTAGGATATTATGAATCTAACACAAATCTACCAATACTGAACTTTTTTGTTAAATGTGCTACTAATTAGATAATTTTTCCTTGTTCCATCTTTCAACAAGCTTAAAAAATTATAAAACTTTCAAAATTCCAAATCCTTCTTATCTTTGATCCATCCTTTTAAAAGCTCTGAAAATTATAGTTTGCACTTTATCCTTTTTTTTCTCTTTTCCCTGAACTCATCTCTTCCAATCTGTCTCGCTCTTTTTCACTTAGTTTCTCTCTTTTTTGTGGCCTAGCCCCTTTCCTTTTTTGAATTGTTTTCTTTATCTCTTAGTTGCTCCCTTCCTCTCCCCCTCTCTCTCTCTTTCTCTGACTTTCTTCCTCTCTTTCTTTTTCTCTCTTTCTCCCTATACTTCTTCTCTAACCCTTTTATTTCTAGGCTCCTTTCTCTTCCCTCCTTTATCTTTATGTCTATCTTTTTCTCTCTACACTTGTATCAACATACAAAAAAGAACTTATTTTTTAATTTAACACGATTATACCATAATGTTGAACTTGTATATTGAATATGCAATAATTTAGAGGACTTGTCCTTGTTTTATCTTCTAAAAGGCTTTTATAATTTTTTAAAGCTTTGAAAATTCCCAATGTTTGTTATATTTTTTCTATTCTCTAAAATGTTTTGAAAATTATAGGTCTTTATGGCTAGACATCGTAGTGAAACTAAAGGTCAAAAGACTCGGCTGCTTAGTAATCACTTCATAGCACCAATTGAGGCTGAACCAGATTCGCCAAAGAAGAAACATGTCCTTATGGCTAGACATGATAGTAGGACTAAAGGTCAAAAGATTCAGTTGCTTAGTAATCACTTCATAGGAGTAATCACTTCAAAAGATTGAGTTTTTCCTTCTCCTTTTTTAGCAGCCCAGTTACTCAAACCGTCTTCACCGACACGTTCAGCATTACTCTTTGGTTGTCTCCAAGAGGATTTTTCATTGCTCTTTTCCTTCTAAAAGTTCCAATTTCCAAACCCACCAACTCCACTTTTCTTTTGTGAATTCCAGCTACATGCATAAATAAGGAGACATTTTAAAAATTGGCTTCTTCAGAACCCTAACTTGATGAATATTCAAATTTTTATCAGAATCCCATGAAGTTTGAGAATTTCATTCTTCTTTTTAGCATCCCAGTTTCTCAGATCGCCTTCACCGACACTTTTAGCATTACTCTTTGGTTGTCTTCAAGAGGATTTTTCATTGTTATCTTTCTTCTATAAGTCCCAACTTCTAGACCCACTAGGCCAACTTCACTTTTGTTCTCTAATTTCCAAGTATATGCAGCTTCATGCCTTTGGTCTGCCTTCCTTTTAGTCTCCAAAGAGGTGGAAACACCATCTTCATTGGCTTTACCGGCGCCCCATCCACAAGGACTTGTATTACAATTTTGCTTGCTAGAATTCCATCCATCAGCACTACTTTCATTATTCTTATCTTGAAGAATTTGGTTTCCTCCTAGAATCTTGTTTCTCACTATCCTTTCCAAAGTTGGCCTCTTCGGAACCCCAACTTAATGATTACCCAAACTTCTTATCAAAATCTCATGAAGATTGAGACTTTCCTTCTCATTTTTAAGCATCCTAGTTACTTAGACCCTCTACATTGACACTTTCAGCATTATTCTTTGGTTATTTCCAAGTGCATTTTGCATTGTTCTTTTTCTTATAAAAGTCCCAACTTCCAAATCCACTAACTCCACTTTCATTCTCTGACTACCACCAACATTCAGCTCCATGCTTGCAGTCTTCCTTCCTTTTAGTCCTCCAAGAGCTGGAAACACCATCTTCATTGGCTTTACTAGTGCCCCATCCACAAGGACTTGTATTACAATTTTTCTAAGAATCTCATGAAGATTGAGACATTCCTTCTCATTTTTAGGCATCCCATGTACTTAGACCGTCTTCACCGACACTTTCAACATTACTTTTTGGTTGTTTCCAAGAGAATTTTGCATTATTCTTTTTCTTCTGAAAGTCCCAACTTCAAGATCTACCAACTCCATTTTTCTTCTCTAATTTCCAACTATATGCAACTTCATGCCTGCGCTCTGCCTTCCTTTTAGTCCCCCAAGAGCTGGTAATACCATCTCCGTTGGCTTTACTAGTGCCCCATCCTCAAGGACTTGTATTGCAATTTTGCTTGCTAGAACTCCACCCATCAGCATTACCTCCATTGTTCTTATCTTGAAGAAGTTTGTTTCCCCTTAATTCCTATTTCTCACTGACCTTTCTAAAGTTGGCTTCTTCATAACACCAACTGGATGAATACCCAAACTTCTTATCAGAATCTCATGAAAACTGAGACTTACCTTCTTATTTTTAAGCATCCCAAGACCATCTTCACCGACACTTTTAGCATTACTCTTTTGTTGTCTGCAAGAGGAGTTTGCATTGTTCTTTTCCTTTTCAAAAGTCCCAACTTCTAGACCCACCAACTCCATTTTCCTTCTCTGAATTCTAACTACATGCATAAATAAAGAGACCTTTCCAAAGTTGGCTTCTTTAGAACCCTAACCTGATGAATATCCAAATTTTTTTTTTTATCAAAATCCCATGAAATTTGAGGATTTCACTCTTCTTTTTAGCATCCTAGTTACTCAGACCGTCTTCACCGATACTTTTAACATTACTATTTGATTGGTTGTCTTTAAGAGGATTTTAAATTGTTATCTATCTTCTGAAAGTCTCAACTTCCAGACTTACCAACTCCATTTTTCTTCTCTGATTTCCAACTGCATGCAGCTTCATGCCTGTGGCCTACCTTCCTTTTAGTTCTCCAAGACCTAGGAACACCATCTTCATTTTCTTTACCAGTGCTCCATCCAGGAGGACTTGTATTACAATTTTGCTTGCTAGAACTCCATCCATCAGCACTACTTCCATTGTTCTTATTCTAAAGAATTTGGTTTCCCTCTAGTATGTTGTTTCTCACTGTCTTTTCCAAAGTTAGCCTCTAACATCCTAGCTACACAGATCGTCTTCACCGACAGTATCAACATTACTCTTTGGTTGTCTCCAAGAGGATTTTGCGTTGTTCTCTTTCTTCTGAAAATACCAACTTCCAAACCCACCACCCCATCAGCACTACTTTCATTGTTCATGTCATTAGAAAATTCCTTCTTCCAAGTTGAAGAGTTTGGTTTCCCCCAAGAGTCCTGTTTTACATTGTTCTTTCCAAGTTGGATTCTTCAGAATCCCAACCTAATGGATACCAGATTTTTTATTAGAATCCCATGAGGATTGAGACTTTCCCTCTCCTTTTTTTAGCATCTTATTTACTCAGACCGTCTTAATCGACACTTTTAGCATTACTCTTTGGTTGTCTCCAAGAGTATCAGCATTACTCTTTGGTTGTCCAAGTGGATTTTGCATTGTTCCTTTTCTTCTAAAAGTCACAACTTCTTTGCTTAAACCTCTACTCTAATCAAAAGACAAATATGGAAAATACAAGGTGTCGATATTGTCGACGTTAATTCGGTAACCTTTATCAATAAACCAATCTTATAAATTAAACATTAAATTATACGCTTCTCTCAAACCATAGAATTTATGTTCAGGACACTATCATGCTAATAACTTCACACCCAAGCCACAACAAAAGCTTCAACTCTGTGGTGATTCCAGGAAATTTTTGTTATGGGTTCGGACACTTCGTATATTAAATAATATAATTCAAAATTTATTACGCTAATAATTTGCGTATGCATAAATATTAAAAATAACTTAACAAAATATCAAATTTTAAAACAATCAAAATTTTTTTTGATTAAATTAAAGTTATTTTTCAAATAAAAAATAATCTATCAATTAATTACTCTTTAGTCTTTAACTATATAAAAAAAATTGAAGTACAATGAATGGGACTAAATTTTTTAGGCTTGTTGGATAAGTCTTGGTAAATTGGGTATTGGGCACTCACTAGGAACAAAAATGGTTGTGGGAAGAATTGAACGCGCGACCACTGACATTTGAAGATAGGTTTCTATCGCTGAGCTACAAGACGCGTATTTAACATTAGCGCGTTGAAATATATTTAAATGGTTTTAATATATAAAAAATCTGATTAGTTTTATACCAAGTCCAGTATGGATTCAGCTGAACCCACTAAACCCATACTGGAATCACCACTACCTCAACTAATAATAAACCAATCTACTAAAAAATAAAACATTAATTTGTGCTTCTCTAAACCCATAGAATTTATATTCAAGACACTATCATGTTAATGAACTTAAATTTAATAGCAATATAAACTACATGCAACAATCAGAGGAATCTAAATCATTTCAAACCTTTACCAATAAACTAATCTAACAAATGAAACATTAATTTGTTCTTCTCTCAAACCATAGAATTTATATTCAAGACTCTTCTCCTCCATTTATTCTCGCTCTTTCCCTCCCAACCTCTTTCTCTTCTCCTGTCCTACCTCCTCTCTCTTATGAATTGCTCACTTTGTCTTATGGCTGCACTCGCTGTTTCTCGGCCCCTGCCCTCTATCTTTTTCTCTTACAACCCTTTTATTTTCCTAGTTCTTTTTTCTCCTTTTCTCTTTCCCCCTTTATCTTTATATCTCTCTTTCTCTCACTATATGGTTGTACAAACATTTTAAAAAATTCTTACTCGTGAATCTAACACGATTGTACAATGATGTTGAACTTTTATGTTAAATATGCTACTAATTAGATGACCTGTCCTTGTTCCATCTTCTAAAAGGCTTTGAACATTATAAAAGGCTTTTTAAATTCCCAATCCTTCTTTTCCTTGTTCCATCCTCTAAAATGCTTTATAAATTATAGGTTGCACTTTATCTCTCTTTCTCTTTTCTTCTACTCCTTTTCCGAAATTTTTCTCGTTCTTTTACTCATGTCTTCCTTTTCTTTCCCCCTCTCTCTTAAAGATAGCCCACTATATCTTTTGGCTGCCCTTTCTCTCTTTCGACCCCTCTTTCTCTCTCTCTCTCTCTCTCTCTCTCTCTCTACCTATCTCTCTCTCTCTCTCTCTCTCTCTCTCTACCTATCTCTCTCTCTCTTTCTCTCTCTCTCTCTCTCTCTCTCTCTCTCTCTCTCTCTCTCTCTCTCTCTCTCTCTCTCTCTCTCTCTCTCTCTCTCTCTCTCTTCCTCTCTCATCCGACCCTTCTATTTCCTGGTTCCTTTCCTTCCTTCTTTTACCTTCATTATCTTTATATTTTTCTTTCTCTTTTATGGTTGTACAAACATAAAACAAAAGTACTTAATTATGAATCTAATACAATTCTACTATAATGTTTAACTTTTATGTCAAATGTGCTACTAATTAGATCGATGATTTGTCCTTATTTGATCCTCTAATAGGTTTTGAAAGTTATAAAAAGCTTTAAAAATCCTTCTTATCCTTGTTTCATCTTCTTAAAGACTTTGAAAATTATAGGTTCCACTTTAACCAACCTTCTTCTTGCTCTTTTCTACCGACTCCTCTCCCCCAATTTTTCTCGTTGTTTTCCTCTCGACCTCTTTCTCTTTTCCTAGCCTACCCCCTCTCTCTTTTGAATTTCCCTTTTTGTCTTTCGGCTTCACTTTCTCTTTCTCGCCCCCCCTCCTCTCCTTCTCTCTCTTCCAACCCTTCTATTTCCTTGTTCCTTTCTCTCCTTATCTCTCTCACCCTCTATCTTTATATCTCTCTTTCTTTCCCTATAATTTTACAAACATTTCAAAAAATACTTACTCATTAATCTAACACGATTCTACTATAATTTTAAACTTTTATGTTAAATGTGGTACTAATTAGATGAGTTGTTCTTGGTATAACGTGAATACCTAAAGCACCAATAGAACTATCATAGATTACTGATCAATTTGATTGAAAGTCTTTTGTGACTAACAAAAATTATTTGTTCTGTTACAATTGAACTTAAACTTTGAAATTTGCAGTTCACTCAGTTGTCAATGAACTCGAGGACTCTACCGAAATAAAACATGTTGTTCGAACAACACTTGGACTCTGTTCTTTTGTGTATGTTATGATAAGTTTATTCGGGTTTCTTCTGTTTGACGATGGAACTCTGGATAATGTCCTTGCAAACTATGATATTGACCTTGGTATACGTACCATATGGTGGCGTGTTGAATGATGTTGTTCGTGTCATCTATGTTGCACGTACACTTGAAATTCAAGTGGCGGATGTAGAATATTTAGTGTGGAGTGGCACTAAATTAAAAAAAATAAATAAAATGCTTGTATAAGGGCTTGAACATAAGACTTTTAGTCCAAACTCAATGCATTAGCACTATGACAACGCTAATTTGATGTTATTATTGCATAAAATTGTATTTTACCTATAATATTACATATATACTTAAATAAATAAAAATTAGGCTTGATGCTTGTTTTCCCATTGTCTTCTATCCATTAAGGCTCAATATTGACGACCTTTTCTTCCCCTCATCAAGTCCTCTAGTTAACAGCAACAAGAGATTTTCACTTATTATCGCAGTGCTTATAACTCTCATAGTTCTGAGAGCTACTGTTAGGGCCTATTATTGTGTATAGTGTATAGTTATCGGGCCTATCTCATGAGCCCTAATCTATTTGCTAGGTTGTATATATACTCTACTCTACACTCTAATGAAACTACGGAAAATTATTTCGTGACATGGTATCAGAGCCAAAATCATTCTAATTTCTGCTACTACTTCTGCCTCGGAGGTTGCTGATACGAGCCTCTCCTCTGAATCATCTCTTGATCTTGGTCGTGGTCAACGACATAGATATCCCCCGGGTTGGCATCGGGATTATGTTGCACATACTATTTCTGTTCCGAATCCATCTATCTCTCCCAGTTCATCGACCACTCCAAGCTCCTCAAGTACTCCCTATCCCTTAGCACATTTTGTGAATTGTGATAAATTTTCTGTGCGACACCGTGTATTTATTGCAACTATTGATACGATGGTTGAGCCTCGTAATTTCAAGCAGGCAATGCAAGATGAGGGGTGGAAAGCGGCTATGCAAACAGAAATTGATGCATTAGAAAAAAATGGCACATGGGTAATGGAAAAATTGCCTCCGGGTAAGAAAGTTCTTGGGTGTCGGTAGGTTTACAAGGTCAAAATTAATTCCGATGGCACACTCGAGAGATTGAAGGCTCGTCTTGTTATCTTTGGTAATCATCAGGTTGAGGGTATTGATTACAATGAGACTTTTGCTCCCGTTGCTAAAATGGTCAGTGTAGACACCCATTTGTGTCTCCCCAAAACCAAACCCAGTGATGAATAACCTTTCACGTCGAACCATAATCGAGTGAGGTGAAAGTGTGGAAAGTTAAGTGTTGCGGTTTAGTTTTATTAATTCTCTTCCCTCTGTTTTCGCAAACAACCTTATTTTATTGTAAATAGCCAATCCAATTTAGTTTGGTTTGTAATAAGGGTCAAATAATAGTGTAATTGGATGGGCTTCGCAAAGATCTTTCCAACGATATATTATGAGCCCAATTCCGATGAATATTGTGGAAGTTATGGCCAAAATACTAAACTGGGCCCAGTTTGTTATTTACATACGACACAATAATCTAGAGGAGGGACCAATGTTAATTATTGTTCCTAAAATTATTAGGATTAATTATAATTTTCTAAAAGTTTCTAGAAGGTTCTTTTAAATTCTATAGAGTTAGGATTAATAATTATTTCAAGATGGATTTTTATTTGGAATAAAATATTATTATTTTATTATATTATTATTATTTTAATCATACGTTTTTAGCTTCTGTACGGATTCCGTAGATCAAATTTGGTTAAAGATCGGATTCTGCGTGGAAAGCGCGTGAAAGCCAGGTTGTCGCCAAACGTCAAGTCTGTCGCCTGGCCACAGACCTTGTCGCCTCGCGACAGAGTGTATTTCTGGCGACAACGTGTAGTTTTATTCCTTATCAAATTCTGTCAATTTTCGGACTATTTTTCTTATAAATAGGGTCCTCGACCTCCATTTTCAACAATCAACTCTCATCAAGGGTTACTTGATTTCTTCTCTCTCTTTCTAAACCAACCTTTTTAAACACAATACCGCATTCGCAAGACTTAGAAACATCTAGCCAAGTTCGAAGTCGCCTTCGCCCTAGACGTGCAAGGTTTATAATTTTCTGAGGGTTTGGTCCCAAATCCAGTCTAAACTTTTTAACTCTTTCTTTAAATTATTTAATTTAATTATTTAATTCTTTTTCATTGAAGTTTACTAACGCGTGTATTTTGTTATTAGAAAGAGGTACGAGGTTTCAAAGTAAGTAGATTAGCTTACTCTCTACTTTATTGCAATGTAGAAAGCATGTTTATTATTTATTAATTCCTAGTAACATGTTAGGATGTTTTTAATGCTTTCTAGTATCATGTTTAGGGTGCCTCTTATTATTTCTAATATCATGTTATCATGTTAATACCATGTTAGGTTTAAAGATTTGATCTTTAATGTTTAGTGACATGCTAGGATTTGTTATTAATCTTGTTAGTATCATGCCTAGGATCTTGCTATTATTATTAAGCTTTATTATTAGCATGATTATGATTATTATGATGATGATTATTATTATGTTGATTGATATATATTTTATTGTTATTGCTTGATCACGTCTTTTATGCTTGTTTAAAGGGAATTTGTACTTGAAATCACGCTTAATAAGATAATTAATAATTTGGTTTAGGCTAATGTGATTTTATGATTTTAATTCAAGTGATCGCCAATAATAGTTTTATTTGTGCATTAATATTCAACCAACATAGATAAACAGGTTTAGGGTTAACCTATTGTTTGCATGTTAGTCAGAAAGCGCACATGAATACGAGTAGAATAAAGTAGAGGCCTATTTTATAGGGCGGGTTCCTTCTTTTGTAGATTGGATTCGTACCCTCATCCCCGAACCCTATTTTGTTCAAGACCTTATGGAGTTGATGATCTCCTGGATCGTTAAGGGGTGTAACCTTCACCTCGTGATTGGTTTACAAGTTCCTAAAACTTGTTGGCGACTACTTTTCTCTCTTTTCTTTCCCTTTGGACGCCACCATGCTAAAATGTATGATCACAGTGGGGTTCAAGATTGGGGTTATAGTGCTTGAAATATTCCGTACAGTTTTTGGTGACTCCACTGGGGAGGATTTCTATTTTAATTCCTGAAATTTATTTTGGCAATTACTTAGAATGAGCGGATGAGACTCGAAAAGTTCTAAGTTTTTATGTGCGTAATTTTGATTAACATTATTGTCATATGCATAAAAAAGGTCCTCATTGGATAGACCATCCGAAATGAGTAAAAAACATAGGATTTTACACGTAAGAAATTTGAGATATATCTTTCACAACTAGAATCGAAATAATACTGCGAAATCTGGAAAATTCTAAGAACACAGATACCTGCCGAGGCATGTAGGAACTAGCGTCTAGAAAACAGGGCTTGTCGCCTGTAAAGAGCTTTTGTCGCCTGGCGACAGTTCTATCGCTTGGCGACAGAGGCTATTTTGCGGCGACAGTCCCTGTAGTCTAGCGCCAAGTTCTTCCAATACCAAGCTAGAACTCTGCCTTCTTGTTTTGACCATTTCTAGCACTTCTGGCTCGATTCTACTTCCTGATTGAGTTTTTCTCACTTTTCTGAAACCCATATGTGTTCTACATATGTCCATAACCCTCTGGGGGTTCATGCTCCATCTACCCAATCAAACACTCCTAGCAACGACGGGTACATCCGAGTTAGTGAATCCACCAAACCGTGGAAGCAAGTTTTTAGCTTGCAGGGTCCCATCCATACACGCCAGCCCTTCCAAAGGTAAGACTTCCGCGCGATGCATCCGGACTCATAACCATGGACCCTCTTTGACTAACCCTTATCCCTGAACTTTAGAGAACTAGAGCCATGGTTAGGTTGCAAACTCATTGCATCATATTGTGACTACGTGAACTACTTGTGCATTTTTTCTTGTGCATACTATATATGTGCTAACCGTTTGTTTGACTTGTGTTTAAGTCTAAATAAACCAATTAATGACTAAAAAGGACTTTGTCTAAATTAATTAATTAATTAATTTGACTAATTAAAGGCTAATAAATTAATCAACTTGACTTAGTACGACTTTAGGCATGTCCCCTTAGAGTAAAATTACTCGAAATAGTCCAGATTAATGTTCCAGCAATGGCGCAAAAATCTGAGCTGTGGCGCCTCTGTTTACTGTCTGTCGCCTGGAGACATCTCTGTCGTTTGGCGACAGGCTTTAAACAGTGGCGACAGTTCTGTTGTTATAGCGACAGTCCAGTTTCTTACTCGAGTCATCACGACAAGTCTAATAAAACAGTCTACTAATCAGTTTCACCGATTTATTAATAATTTGAACCATGTTTAAGTCTTTAATTGAGTCTAGGCACTGAGTCCTTTGTTCATACAAGAGAGTCAAAGCATGTCACTCGCACACACTTATAAAGCACACACTTAACATGTTCGTTACACCATGACCATGTCTAGAGAGTCTTGAATGCGTGTTTTCCGTCATTTTTTTAGGGGGGTAAGTCGGATATTAATCCTCCAATTAACCACTTGTTTGAACCCAATCCCCAAAAAAAAATATGCACCCTATTTTTTTTTTTCTTTTTAAACAATAAAATCAAAGTCAGTTTGAGTCGAGTCATTAAAACGAATATGGTTTAATTTACAGCGCGTGGACAAGAAAGGAAGGGCGTCTAATCAAGGACAACACTTTCGTTCAAGTAGCACTTTTTGATAAGCCAATTGGTAGGAAAAGGAAAGCTAAGAAGATAATGGCAAGTCAAGAAGAACTCAATGAGGTTAGGGGAGAGGTAGCTAACCTGGCTGAGATGTTGAAGGGTCTAACTCTTCAAATCAATGACCCTACAAGACAACAACAAATGGAGCTCATTCAGGAAAGTCTGAGCAAGCTGTCCAATGACTATAGATTCCAAGGGATTAGCTCGCTAGGGGTCTCAGTGGACAAGGACCTTCTTCCGCAGAAGTTCAATGCCAACGACATCCCGAAATTCAAGCCGATGGACAACCCTTATTTTCATTTAAGAGCTTTTGAAACTGTAATGAATATTAAGGGAATAGATAAGAAAACGTTTCATTCTATGTTTTCTTTATCTTTAGAAATTGTGTGTCAACAATGGTACTTTTCTCTTGACAAAGAGAAAACCTCTAGTTGGGAGTCCATTGTAAGTGCTTTCATTGATAGGTATAAATGCAATATTCAAGTTGAAACCGATCATAGGGAACTTGAAATATTAAAACAAAAATAAAATGAAAGCTTTACTTCTTTCTTTAACAAATGGAGGGAAACTTCTGCAAGAATGGTTGAGGTGCCCAGTGAAAAAGAGTCTGTAAGGATGTTCATTAAGAACCTCCAAGAAAAATACTCAAAGCACCTTAAGTACCAAAATAATCTACACAATTTCAAGGTCGTCTATGACATTAGTATTAATATCAAAGACGACCTGGCTAAACAAAAAGATGCTAACAACCATAACTCCAACAGTGGATGGAAAGGCAAGAAGAACGATAATCCTTCTTCTTCCAAAACCACCCACTCAAATAATGTTGGCACCTTTAATCTAAATGAAGTCCTAGCTATGAATAATAATCAAGGACAAAAGAAATCGTTTAGGAAGAACTATACTCCTATCGGTATGAGTTAAGACACCGCGTTCGATCGCCTACACGCAAAAGATCTTATAACTCCTATTGGACCATTTGGGGACCCACCTGTCGAAAGGAGAACGGCTAGCTGGAACCCAAATGCACACTGTAAGTAACATCAAGGTAGGGGCCATCCCACGGAAAGTTGTTGGAGGCTAAAGGAAGCCATCCAAGATCTAATCGATAGCAACAAACTTCCATTGCCCCCTGCAAGAAAAAAGCCAAGTATCAATACCACACCACTATCGGATTCTTTGGCCATTTCCGATGAAGAAAGTCAAGTAGACCCATCCAGCCTTATTAAACCTGTTGAGACTATTGAAGAAGAGGAAATATTTGAGGATGCTAATGACTCTTTCCCTTATGGACAAGAACCTGCAACTAAACAGGAAGTATACATGCTTATGCAGGTTATGTCAGAAGCAAACAGGTTAATGTACCAAGCCACGCAATGAGCTACTCAAGAATAGACCTCCACCAAGGGAGAAGAAACCCTTGTCCCTCCAAGTTATAGACACTCCCAAAAGGAACAATAGGCCATACACTCCAATTGGGACATCTTACACAAATATGTTCAAAATGCTCTCCGAGAATGGTAAGATTCAACCTCTCGAACCGAGACCATTTGAATCACTTAAGAGGACAGATAGGTATTACTGTCCATATCATCAATCAGGGGGACATACAATAGAAAATTGTTTCAAGTTCAAAGAGTTGGTTCAACGACTGATTGATGACAAGAAGCTAGTCCAACTCCCGCAAGATGCTACAATTAATGGAGTGTGGGACAGTGATGATGAGGATGTCTACCTCAAGGATTTCAAAGAAACTCCACTTTCAACGATATATCCAGTAGGTGACATTTGGGACGAGGAGGATTCACCTATAGATGTCCTCACAAGGTCTGGGAGAATGCACCTCCCATTACAACACAACCTATACCTACTATTCAACAAGTTCCCATACCCATCATAGAGGACAACGATGTTGTCAAGCAATTAAAGAAGACCAAGGTCGAAATGAACATATGGAAACTTTTAGCTACATCCCGAGAACATAGAGTTACGGTTATGGATGATTTAGCTAAAGCAGGCATAGATTCGGACACCACTCCTGAGGGGTTGGCTAAATTCCTAACGAGTGATCTCCCAAGTCCCATCAACTTGATCACTTTCTCCGACAAGGATTTACCGCCAGAAGGTGTTAAGCATAACAAGGCTCTTAACCTCACAGTAATCTGCAAGAGGATGAACGTCCTTATGACTCTTGTAGATAATGGATCGGTAATCAATGTTTGCCCACTTAGAATTGTGAGGATGTTAGGAATAAGAGATGAGGATTTATCCCCATAAACGCAAGGAATGAGAGCCTACGATAACTCACGCCGCCAAGCATTGGGTATAATTACCATGAATATAACGGCGGGAGCAATCGAGCATGCTACTACGTTCCAAGTGGTAGACATTAAAGCATCTTTCAATCTACTATTGGGACGCCCTTGGCTTCATGACCTAAAGGTCGTCCCTTCATCTCTTCATCAACAAGTAAAAGCCATAGTTGGAGGAATACCGATTACAATCGATGCTTCACCTATGAGAATCAAAACAGTAGAAAATCCACTAATTAATGTGGAACATGATGAGGATAATGAATACTTGTGGGGCTTTAATGAAGAGGTCTCCTTGATAGAGGAAGATGAAAGGACCCCTCTTCACTATGACCTCCACTCAAACATGGTGACCAATGCTATCTTAAGAAAACAAGGACACTTTCCCTGGAATGACTCTAGGAAAGAAGAAAGAGATAGCCAAGCATATGGGACTACCTGGCCTTCCCAAGCTAGACACTTTCGGACTTGGTTTCGAACCAACTCTCGAAGACCTTAAGCGAGCCCAGGAAAAATCAAAAGCACATAGGAACGCTCGCACACAAAAGAAAGTAATGCCAATGGATCGATACCCTCTTACCTTAAATGGACAGTTCATAACAGAAGGAGAGGATTATCCATCCTATGAATTTCCCGAACCCTTTGTTGTAAATGGAATAAGACAACCGGGGTTTGAAATATTCTTGGATTGTTACTTTCTAGAAGAGATCCCAACTCCTAGCTATAAGGAGAAAGCACCCCCTTGCTTTGAATTTAATGTCATGGGACTCCTCTTTGGGCGAGAAAAGAATGAGCCAAGATACGTGGAAGATAATTCTTCACTCATTCAAACGGTCCTACAAAGTGAAAATTTTGACCCTTCAAAGTTTATCACTCTAGTAGAAGATCTAGTGCAAGGATGGCGCAAGATAATAAAGGTGACTACTGCAAATGGAAAGAAGATCTCCATAACTACAGGACAATGGCCAATGTTCGAAGAATCGTCTGAGTCAGAGTCCGAGTCGGAGTCCTCCCCTATCGAGTCCTCTAAATCTCTAGTTGTAGCACCTCCATCTTCTATTTCTACTCCTAGGATAGTTAGTGATCAAGTCCTAAGGGACATCTCCTTATTTGATGTAATGATTTCTTAATTTAATAATATGTCTTCTTCCCCTTATTCTTCGTGTTTTTCTTTAACTCAAGATGATAAGCATTGCTTAACTAATGATGAAAATGACAAAGAAATTATTAAAGAAATGGAAACACTTGAAAATAAGACACCAATAATTGAAGATACTGAAACGGTTGACATCTCAAATGATCCAACCACTAAAAGAGAAATTAAAATCGGACTTACACTAAACAAAGATGAAAGAACCGATTTAATTAATCTACTTAAAGAATTTATCGATGTATTTGCTTGGTCATATGAAGATATGCCAGGCATTAATAGAGAAATAGCTCAACACACCATACCATTAATTCCAGGATTGAAACCTGTAAAACAAAAGTTACGTCGAATGAAACCCGACGTAGCTCTTAAAATAAAAGAAGGAGTACAAAAACAAATAACTGCATGTTTTATCAGGGTATCCAAATACCCTGAATGGGTCGCGAATGTGGTCCCAGTTCCGAAAAAAGATGGTAGGGTTCGAATGTGTGTCGACTATCGAGATCTAAATAAGGCAACCACACATCGATATTTTGGTAGATAATACAGCGAATCACGCACTTCTCTCGTTTATGGATTGATACGCTGGGTACAACCAAATTCTCATGGCCGAAGAAGACATGGAGAAAACAACATTTATAACACCTTGGGGAACTTACTGTTACACGGTAATTCCATTCGGGTTGAAAAACGCGGGTGCTACTTACCAACGAGCAGCGACTACCCTACTCCATGACATGATGCACAAGGAAGTGGAAGTATATGTGGACGACATGATTGTAAAGTCCAAAGACCGTTCAGGACTTCAAGTAGCCTTAAGAAAGTTCTTCTAAAGGTTAAGGAAATACAACATGAGGTTAAACCCATCCAAATGTGCTTTCGGAGTAACCTCAGGAAAACTCTTGGGATATGTCATAAGCTCTAGAGGAATAGAGATAGACCCAACCAAGATCAAGGCAATCATGTCAATGCCACCGCCCAAAACCGAAAAACAAATTCGGGGATTTATTGGCCGGTTGCAATACATAAGTAGGTTCATATCTAAGTTAACCACGATATGTGAACCAATATTCAAAAAGCTCAAGAAAAATGTGCCAGTCATATGGGACGATGAGTGTCTAAAAGCCTTTGAGAAGATCAAAGCCTATCTCGCCAATCCTCCCGTATTAGCCCCATCACTCCCAGGAATACCTCTAAGGTTGTACTTAACAGTCACCAAGGAAACAATGGGGGCTATGCTCGCACAAGAAGTAGAAGACAAAGAAAATGCCATCTACTACCTAAGGAAAAAGATTCTCGAATATGAAACACGCTATACACCACTTGAGAAATTGTGCCTCGCATTGGTGTGGGCCACAACCAAGTTAAGACACTACATGCTCGTCCACACAGTCTTTGTAGTGTCAGAATGGATCCTCTCAAGTACTTATTCGAGAAATCTACGCTTAACAGACGCATTTCAAGGTGGATAGTTAACCTAGCCCAGTTTGATATAAGGTTCATGCCTCAAAAGGCCATTAAGGATCTGTGGTCTCGGATTTCCTAGCGGATTTCCCAATAGAAGATTCAACACCAATGCATGATAATGAATTCCCAGATGAGGATTTGATGGTGACAGAAGATGATACATGGACTCTATACTTTGATGGAGCCTCAAACTAAAAGGGATGTGGCGTAGGAGTCCTACTAGTATCACCTAAAAGGAACACGTTCCCATCTCAATAAAGCTAGACTTCGACGTTACCAATAATGCTGCAGAATATGAAGCATGCATGGTAGGCCTCGTAACGGCTCTAGCATTAGGTGTGAAGAAACTTCGAATTTTCGGAGATTCCTCTTTAATCATCAACCAAATCTCCAAAAGATGGAAGGTTAGGAGCGAAAGCTTAGCTCCTTACCAAACATACTTGGAAACCCTCACTGATCAACTGGAAAAGGTAGAATACACATATCTACCTAGAGAAGAAAATCAATTCGCCGATGCCTTGGCAAGACTAGCCTCAATGGTTAGAATTCCTAAGGAAATTGAGCAAATGCCTTTAAACATAGAAAAAAGGCATAAACCGGCATATATCCAAGCCATAGAAGACGATGAAGTAGTCCAAGAAGAAGAACAAGAAGAAGAAGAGCCGTGGTATACCGATATACTCAATTATGTCACCAAAGGAGAATACCCTCCTCATGCTAACAAAAGAGCAAAACGAGCCTTAAGACTTTTGGCTTCCCAGTACGTGCTCATAGGAGATGATTTACACAAAAGGATACCTAAAGGTCGAGCTCTATTATGCGTAGGTAAAAGGGACGCTCAAAGAGCTATGAGAATAGTCCATGAAGGAATATGTGGAACACATGTTAATGGCAAAATGCTAGTCCAAAAGATAATGCAAGAAGGATACTATTGGACTACCATGAATAGGGACTGTCATCAATATGTAAAAAGATGCCCTAAATGCCAAATCTATGCAAATTTGCAACACATTCCTCCATCCCTCCTCTACACATGCACTTCACCATGGCCCTTCTCAACATGGGGAATTGACATAATTGGAAAAATTACACCTCCTGGAACAGGAGGTCATGAATACATTTTGGTCGCAATTGATTACTTCACAAAGTGGGTTGAAGCTAAATCATATGCTAAACTCACTGCAAAACATGTACCACTCTTTATCGAAAGAAACATAATTTGCCGATGTGGAGTCCCACATGAGATGATAAGTGGCAATGGAACTCACTTTCAAGCCGAATGTGAAGAATTGCTACAAAAATATGGTATTCAACATCATCATTCTTCCCCTTATAGGCCTCAAGCAAATGAAGCAGTTGAGGCAGCCAATAAAAATTTAAAGACTATCATCGAGAAAATGACCCAAACATCAACAGGAAATACACCATTCACCTTAGTTTATGGAATGGATGTCGTACAACTTGTGGAATTAGAAATACCTTCTCTACGCATCGCGTTAGAAAGTAAACTCGATGAAGTTGAATGGACTAGAGCACGATATGAAGAGCTAATTCTACTTGACGAAAAGCGACTAGAAGCTCTACATGATACCCAATGTTATCAAACTCGTATGGCTAGACACTTCAACAAAAGGTCAAGACTAGAAATATCAAGGTTGGAGACTTGGTATTAAAAGCACTAAGGAAAATTTTTTTGGACCCAAGAGGCAAGTTTAGGCCTAATTGGTCCGGACCATACATTGTCAAAACAATCTTGTCAGGAGGCGCGGCTAAATTAACTGACATGGATGGCAATGAATTTTCAAACATGACAAATCTTGACAAACTTAAGAAGTACTACCTATAAATACTTGAGTAGCACACTCAAGAGAGCTACGTTTGGCCTGATTCATTAGGAAAGGATACGTAGGCAACCCTTTAAAGGGTGCGGCCACTTTAAATTTTAAAATTTTCGCATCCCAGCATCGACAAAAGTATGACTGCAAGAAAACAAGTCTGTCGCCATAAAATGGACTCTGTCGCCAGGAAACAGAAAGAATATTCCGGCGACAGACTCAGAAAGGGTAGCGCCAGTTTTCTGCAAGCATCTGGGCAAGTTTGGTGCATTCTGGAAATTTTTTCGACTTCCGTACTCGAAGAAATCTTCCGGAAAAAAAATATTTTAAATTTTAAAGTTAATTTAATTAAAAGCTGAAATTACATTAATAAATAAAAATTACATTATTGATGAAATAAATCTTAAAGAAATTAACTTAAACAAATTTAAATTGTCTAATAAATCATAAGAAAAGCAATGCTCTAATCGTTCTTTTCTTTCTTAATTCTTTTCCATTTCTTGTCCGCATCCTCTTCTTCATCCATTACTTTTGCTAGGAGATACCCATTAGAATTTCTACATTCTATTTTGGTGTAGATGGTCTCTCCCTCAGCCAAAACTCCATGCTTCTTCTCTACCCAAACTTTCTTTTCTGTAGAGTCAACTTTTCTTTTCCCTTTGTCTCTGTTAGAGCTCTTCTTCTTAGGCATGATAGGAGTCTTAAACTCAACTTTTTCACCTAGGCGTTCCTTAGCGGGAATTTTCTTGTCTCCCAGACGAGTCTTCACATTGGTCTTCTCTACTTTGACTTGATCCTTTTGAGATCTCCCATCTAGCCATTGCTTCATACTATTGGACAAAGAAGGTGGAACCTTATGGGTAATTACCTCCCATAAAGATCTAGCACACCAATACTTGTCAAAACGCTCAACTTCTTGTGAAACAGGGAATTTATAAGGACGGTGAAGATCTCCTATAGGGATAGTTTGTACAATTCCATATTGTCTCTTTACTCTACAGGGATAATAGAAGGTCAATTTCGACAAGCTAAGAAGACGACAAAAGGGTTGATTATTACAACCAATCATCTTCTCAAGCTTCCACCAAGGAATGACCCAGTTTACGGAAAAGTCACCAGCGGCAAACACCTTGCCCCACTCACGGCGACCCATCTTTAAAGAGAAACGCTTCTTTCGCTAAACAAAGCAAATGGGAGTATACTTATCAATATCATCAGGAGGACTAATAAATCCTAGTCTCTCCATGAGCCATATGTGTAAAAATTCAATGCACATAATTAGTATTACTATACAAAAATAAATTTTTAATTTCTGTAATTAAGAATATTATTTTTCTACCTGTAATAAAATTGGAGAACCTCGAAGGGGAGCTTTTGGATTCCTTTTCAATTCATCAAGACCCAGCATAGTCTCTCCAACAATTAATGGCATTGGATTTCTCCCATATTCAATTTGTTCTAATATGGATATGATAATAGTTTGGCCCTCATTATTTTTACCCCTAGTAAGGAGATATTGGCTAAGCATGCAAAAGAGGAAGGCTCTTCTTCTATAAACATGGAAAGATTCAGAGCGTGGTCTATCAAAGTAAAAACGTGCAAATTCTTTTAAATCAACATTATTACCATGCACTATGTTTTTTAGATCTTTACCCCTAAGATCAAGAAAACACTCATAATCTTTGTAATAATACTCACTCACCCTAGGCATTACCGCAAGATTTAAGGAAGGGAAGCCTAGAATGGCACCAAATTCTTCCGGTAAAGGGGATATTTCATCATAAAATAATCTAAAACAATGGGTATTAGAATCCCAATATTTTAAGGCGGTATGAATAAAGTCTATGTCAAGATCTACCCCCTTTATGCCATAAATACCCCCATGTGAAAAAAGTCAAGTTCTTTTCTCTCTTTAGCAGTTAAAGAACGACACCACTCACGTGTGAAATCACAAAAGTTTTTCTTAATTAAAGACATGATTAATTGTTAATTTAATTAATTATTAATATGTTCGAATTATACAGAAAACGTCAGATCTGGGGGATATTTATAAGCAATTTTTCGCCAGAATTCAATTCCTGAAAGAATTCGGAAAATTAAGTCTGTCGCCAGACGACAAGCTTGTCGCTTGGCGACAAAGCTTGTCGCGTGGCGACAGCATGCTTTACCCAGAGACAGTCACGAGCAATATAAACCACATTTTTCTAACCCTGATTCGACTTTGATTTTGCCTATCAAACCCCACTATATTTCTTTTTTGCTTTTTCCTTTTGATTAAATTAAGCTTAATTATTTTTAGGCTTATTTTTAGTCAAAGTATTTTTATTTTATTTTTCGTTTTTTCTTTTGGGGGATTATGTCGGTACCTTCCATTAATAATAGAAATGACGGAAATTTTTGCGCAAAAATTAAGTCACAATTTTTCGCACACTCACATGCACATAAAATGAAAAATAAAATGCAAGAAATAAAATGAGTTTAATAATAAAAATTGCACATATACAAATGTCTAAAACATGAGTCATATAGTACAATTAGACAAAGTCCTACAAAGTCAAAAATATAAAAAAAAACACAGGTACAACTACAGTGCAGGAGGCCGCAAATGATGAGGTACACCCATCGCATCAATAAACGTCGTAGTACGGGGAGTATGTCCCTCACCATCTCCCGATCTGCCAGCCGCCGGAAACCGCAACTCAGGGCCAGTCCAACCCGACTCACCCTGATATCCGATGGACAACGGCTGAGGCTGGAAGGGCTGTTGCGACGACGAGCCGACCTCGTACGTCCCACCACCCATCGAGGGAGCCGCTGCCATCCCTCCTCGGCCAGTCGGCCCGGCAGCAGAATCCTCTGTAGGAGCGGCCTCAGATTGACCACCCCGACCGCCCGAAGAAGTGCGGCGATGCCTCGAGTCAAACCTAGTCGGCTCTCTCCTAGGCTCGGGCCTCGACCGAGTACGCGGAGAAGGAATAGGTTGTCCCTGCAAAATGAATCAAGTCAAAAGTCAAGTAAAAGGCATAATGGAAAGTAATACAAAAGAAGTATAAGAGTAATACCTCCTCAACGTCGTTGCTACGACAAATAGCACGGTTCCGCAACCTCACGAGCTGGCTGCGAAAGGCGTCTATGCACCTCGCCATAGCTGTCACCACCTCGCGAGAGAATTGTCAAAGAAACAAAGTCAGTAATGGTGTAAAGAAAAATACAAAAGAAAAAATGTGAATATGCTCACCCGAGTCTGGTGACGGGGAATGGAGCGCTCCACGAACCGCTCCTCCTCAAGAGCTGGAGGAATCAGCTCCTCGATCGGCCCGTACATCCCCTGATAACGAATGGACATCCTTGGGGGAATAAACTCCCTAGGCCCGGCCTGATAAGAGTAAAATTAAATGGTTAGAATTTGCTTGGGGATTACCTAGTGGAAAGTGAAAGGAATAAGGCAAAATCATATCGCTGCCTCCTTAGGTAGGACAGGAGCCGGCGCTAGCAGAGGCAACAGATCCTCCTCGTAGCTCTGCTCCAGGAGAACGTAGGACCTCCATAGAGTACCTTGAGACGATCCACTCACCCGATCACGTAGCAGTGCCTCGTGAAACATATGTCGAGGCGGATGGGCAGGGATGATGAAGACCTCTGAGGAGTGCTGGATGGCCACCCTCTCTCCTAAGTAGACCATGGCGTCATACGTCCCCATAAAGTAACGACGCTCGGGCAGTGTACTGTGCAGCTAGCACAGGTACAACAAGGTTAGCCCTGGGTCGGTAGACCGGACTAGGCTCCTACAAAACAACTGTGTAAGATAAATGCTAACAAAGAGACAATAATTAAAGAAGAAAATGTTCACGAGAACCTACCGAGAGGATTAGCTCTCGAAGGCGTGCAGCCTCGGCTGGACCGCGGCGACCTCCCCAACCAGCAGCAATTGGGAGCTCGCGAGGAGAAGGCCTCGCCGGCGCAAGCGAAGGGAAGTACTCGTAGAACCAAATCTACATAGATGACAAACATCAGTAAAATCTTGCACTAAGTCTAGAGCTAAATTTAAAAAGAGAGAAATATACCTCTACGACCCTCCAAAAGCTGGAAAGTGCGATCTCTCCAGACCAGGCCCTATGACGGCAGGAACGTCGCAGGCCCAGTAAGAAGTCAATATAGGCCAAGATGGCCCAGTCATATGTCCCGACCAAGTCAAGGTCGCGAACAGCCTTCGGGTAGTAGAGGAGCACTCGACTACCCTTGTCAGGGGAAAAGATCCCTGATAGCAAAATAAGCACAAAGATGCGCACCCGCTGCTCACGAGTAGTCGCATCATCCTCGAAAGCCGCTACCAGTGTACCGCGGCGGATACATCGGGAACTGAGTTGTCCCGACTGAGCCTCTACGCGAGCCCGAACAGCAATAGGACCCAACAACTCAAGTACGATCGGCGAATGGACAGTAATGTCGTTGTCGAACGGTAGAGGAGCAGACTGAAACTCCAGTCCCGTATTGAGATTGATGTCGGCTGGAGTGACTGTCATCTCACCCCAGGGAAAATGAAAAGTGTTGGTGGTGTCCTAAAAGAACTCCACCAAAGCCCGGACAACGAGGTTACCCCCTCGTAAGAAAACATGGCCCGGGTGGCCCGAACAAGAGGAGTCAACCCACATGACTCCCAAAGCTGTCGTAACCCCTCATCCCTACTAATGAATGTGTCGTAGAGCGTGTCGATGGTGGAGTTGCCGAAGCCCTGGCTACGGGCCCTCCCGCTCTCAAGACCGCGTCGGACTCGCTTTGAAAAATGGTGCACAGGGGCGAAGAACAGAGTGCGCTTGTCCCACTCTGGAAAAGGTCCAAGTCTGGACGTAGATAGGGCATCCTCACTCTCGCTAGCAAGCTCGTCCTCCCGGCACGGATCTCTCGATCGAGAACCAGAACCACTTCGTCTAGCCATGCTAAATTATGCAAAAGTAATTAAATTTAAGGTTCTATAGTATCTAAGGTTCACCTAGCCGCATGATACTATGTTCGCAAAAACAGAGTACGTAGTACTAAAACAAAGCAAACATTCAATCTAAGCATAATTAGCATTTTCAAGTAACCAAACAATTTCTTGCAATAGTATAGCAAATATTGTGACAAATTGTACAAGAAAAGCTAGTAAAAACGCAAAGAACGGGTCACATTGTTCTTCGCGACCTCGAGAGGTCCAACAATGGTGAATCGCTCGTTTCTTCACCAAATTGAGTCAAACAAGTCTCAAAATACTCCCAAGTTAATATACAAGTATAATCAAGTAGATTCAAGGCATAAAATTCAACAAACGAAGCAAATTAAGCATAAACATGTTTGAATTTTTCAAAAATTCGTGAACAAGAACATGTAATTAAGCAATAACGGAGTTGAGTTTGAGCATAACATACATAGATTGGGAAAATAGATGAAATAAGCTTCAATTTGCAACAAGTTTGAGCGAATTCGGGTGAGAAATGAGCAAGAACGAGCAATTCGAAGATTTCGAGCAAAACGCGAAGCAGAGCAGCAGAACAGAAATGAGAAAGAAAGAAGACGGGTGTTTTTTAAAACCCGATTCTGTCGCCAAACGACAGATTTGTCGCGCGGCGACAGGCGCAAAACGTGGCGACAGGTTGTTCTGGCTAGCGCTGGAGCGGCGACAAAATAGGGGGCTCCATATTTTGGTTATATGGACCCTGTGCAGTAGTTTGGGTTCCTTGGTACGCCAAATAGCCCCTCTAAGTAATTTTACATGATTTAGTAATCGAATCGATTACAATCACATTATGTGATCGACCTGATAAAAGATCGTCTCACCACTACTACAAAAAGGGGAATACACATCGCCTAAAATAGGGTTTATAGAGCGCCTCTAGAGCGCTCCTCTTAGGGGGTGCCCTATAAAATCTACAGAACGCCTGTTTGAGGCGATCTATATCTTATAGAATATAGAGCGCCTATCTAAGATAACAACTCTCTATTCTATGTATAAAATAAATAAAATACATGGAATACAGAGCTGTCATCTGAAGATAGGCGCTCTATAGGTATGAAAAACAAGAACGCCTATCACAGATAGGCGATCTCTTTTCCATACTTATTTTTTTAAAAAAAAAAATTATAATTATTATTATTATTATTATTATGAATAATAATAATAATAATAATAATAATAATAATAATAATAATAATACGTACATAATTAATATAACACCATAATGAATTAATAATAACACTTTACTTATCAAAAAAATTATATACAAACATTTCAATTACAACAACTAATTAAGGAAAAAATACTAATTATATTGCCAGCTAGTACAATTTTAGACAACCACCACTGCTAGCAACACCTCCAAGCACCACACCAGGCCACACCACAACAATCAACGACACAACCACCTGCTTTGCACCCGAGTTCTAATTTTTGCAACAACGATCCGACAACCACCACTGTAATCACATTAGCCACAACCAATACCCCTGCTCACCGACTCTCCCGAATAACCCACCCACAAATCAACACAACAACAGCCAGCACTACCAAAAAAAAAATTATTGCTATTGTTTAGTACTCCAATATAATTAATAAAATAAAAATTAAGCCAAATCTAAAGGTTTAAACCAGAAATATGAGATTTAAAATTAATAATTGAGAATTAAAATGAAATGATAAAATGAAAATCAAATATTTGAATTAGATAAAATCTAAAGCATAGATCGAAAATTAATAAATCAAAGATTATTACATGAAAACCAAACACCAACATAGCAACCGCGCTAACACAGATCTAACATAATTGAGAAATAAAAAGAAATTTTAAATGAAAATTAGATATTTGAATCAGAATGAAATCATGAACTAATTTAGATCGAAAAAAAGGCAAAAAAAATCATAACAATTACTTTAAAAAAACAAATTTGAACATTGACATTTGAACATAAATGAGATTAATCTTCATATACCTTTTTGCATCTTTATTAGATTTCTCAGTCATTTTTATTTCAACATTTTTACATTATAATTCAAACAAAAATATAAGCTTCTCCGGCTCAGTCGATGACGGTGGAAAGATTTCTCAATTAGTTTTATGAGGGTGATTGAAGGGTTTTTGAGGCTGATTGAAGGGGTTGCAGGTGTACTTGAGGGATAAAGATAGAACTTTGAAGATAGAGGAGTTAGGGTTAGAGGAGGGAGATAGGGAATGAATAAAAGAAACTAGAAAAATGCATGACGGCTACCTCTAGATTCAGAGGAAAGTTGTTAGGGTTAGTGATATATATAGATGCGATTTTTTTTTTATAATATATATAGAACGCTTAAGTAAGATAGGCGCTCTATATTATCTAGTGTAATATTTGTATATATCAAATAGAGTGGTTACCTCTCACAGGCACTCTATATGTTTAACTTACAAAGCACCTATCTTACATAGGCGCTCTGTATATTTCTAGAGATCGCCTATGCAACTCAACCGTTGTGTATTGTGTGTTACTTATTCTTGTTTTTGTGGTAGTGCACTTAGCTTAAAGCGCCTAAGTATTGGCTCATTGCAAAGGCACCGAGGTAATGGTTCATAAGTAACAAAAGCACCGAAATAATGGTTTATAAGCAATAGAAGCACCGAAGTAATGGTTCACAAAACAGCGGAAGCGCCGACATATTGGCACAATAGCAATATTAAAGATCAAGAAGTAAAGTGATCTTTCGACAATGTCTCAAAGTAGAGAGGAAATTGTCTATAGTGGCAAAATACTGTCGTGGCGAGGTAATGTCACAATTCTAAAGATGACGAAGTATGGTCACCTTCGACGATATCCCGAAGTATGGAGGAAATTGTCTATAGCGGCGAAGTATTGCCGTGGCGAGGTAATGTCACAACTCTGAAGATGACGAAGTATGGTCACCATCACTATCTCTCGAGATATGGAGGAGATTGTCTATAGCGGCGAAGTATTGTCGTGGCGAAGTACTGTCACAACCCTGAAGATGACGAGGTATGGTCATTTTCGACGATGTTCCCGAGGTATTGTGGAGGATTGTCACCAAAAATGTTGAAGACGACGAAATAATGTTACCTTCAACGATAGCGTTCACGAGGTATTGTGGAGGTTGTCACAAACAACAACAAAATGCAGCAACGAAACGGCTACTTTCAGAGACGTGTGCTCGACGGTGCAAGATACGCGTTTCTTAACTCTCTTTATCTGTTTAACTAAGGTTAGTTTGCAGGTATCGGTGTTACAAGAATGATTTGGGATCGCAGAACGTTCTGAGTCATTCTCTATCCCTATCTCTACTTTGACTTTTGTTTTCGAAACCCAAGTTTCTCCAAACTCAGTCAAAGTGGGGGCTTCTGTAGACACCCATTTGTGTCTCCCCAAAACCAAACCCAGTGATGAATAACCTTTCACGTCGAAGCATAATCGAATGAGGTGAAAGTGTGGAAAGTTAAGTGTTGCGGTTTAGTTTTATTAAATTCTCTTCCCTCTGTTTTCGAAAACAACCTTATTTTATTGATAATAGCCAATCTAGTTTAGTTTGGTCCGTAATAAGGGTCCAATAATAGTGTAATTGGATGGGGTTCGCAAAGACCTTTCCAACGTTATATTATGAGCCCAATTCTGATGAATATTGAGGAAGTTATGGCCAAAATACTAAACTGGGCCCGGTTTGTTATTTACATATGGTCCAATGATCTAGAGGAGGGCCAATGTTAATTAATGTTCCTAAAATTATTAGGATTAATTATAATTTCCTAGAAGTTTCTAGAAGGTTCTTTTAAATTCTAATAGAGTTAGGATTAATAATTATTTCAAGATGGATTTTTATTTGGAATAAAATATTATTATTTTATTATTATATTATTATTTTAATCATACGTTTTTAGCTTCTGTATGGATTCCGTAGATCAAATTTGGTTAAAGATCGGATTCCGCGTGGAAAGGGCGTGAAAGCCAGGTTGTCGCCAAACGACAAGTCTGTCGCCTGGCGACAGACCCTGTCGCCTCGCGACATAGTGTATTTCTGGCGACAACTTGTAGTTTTATTCCTTATCAAATTCTGTCAATTTTCGGACTATTTTTCTTATAAATAGGGTCCTCGACCTCCGTTTTCAACAATCAACTCTCATCAAGGCTTACTTGATTTCTTCTTTCTCTTTCTAAACCAACCTTTTTAAACACAATACCGCATTCGCAAGATTTAGAAACATCTAGCCAAGTTCGAAGTCGCCTTCGCCCTAGACGTGCAAGGTTTATAATTTTCTGAGGGTTTGGTCCCAAATCCAGTCTAAACTTTTTAACTCTTTCTTTAAATTATTTAATTTAATTATTTAATTCTTTTTCATTGAAGTTTACTAACGCGTGTATTTTGTTATTAGAAAGAGGTACGAGGTTTCAAAAGTAAGTAGATTAGCTTACTCACTACTTTATTGCAATGTAGAAAGCATGTTTATTATTTATTAATTCCTAGTAACATGTTAGGATGTTTTTAATGCTTTCTAGTATCATGTTTAGGGTGCCTCTTATTATTTCTAATATCATGTTATCATGTTAATACCATGTTAGGTTTAAAGCTTTGATCTTTAATGTTTAGTGACATGCTAGGATTTGTTATTAATCTTGTTAGTATCATGCCTAGGATCTTGCTATTATTATTAAGCTTTATTATTAGCATGATTATGATAATTATGATGATGATTATTATTATGTTGCTTGATATATATTTTATTGTTATTGCTTGATCACGCCTTTTATGCTTGTTTAAAGGGAATGTGTACTTGAAATCACGCTTTATAAGATAATTAATAATTTGGTTTAGGCTAATGTGATTTTAATTCAAGTGATCGCCAATATAGTTTTATTTGTGCATTAATATTCAACAACATAGATAAACAGGTTTAGGGTTAACCTATTGTTTGCATGTTAGTCAGAAAGCGCACATGAATACGAGTAGAATAAAGTAGAGGCCTATTTTATAGGGCGGGTTCCTTCTTTTGTAGATTGGATTCGTAGCCTCATCTCCTGGATCGTTAAGGGGTGTAACCTTCACATCGTGATTGGTTTACAAGTTCCTAAAACTTGTTGGCGACTCTTTTGCTATCTTTTCTTTCCCTTTGGACGCCACCATGCTTAAATGTATGATCACAGTGGGGTTCAAGCTTGGGGTTATAGTGCTTGAAATATTCCCTATAGCCAGTGTTCGTGCTTTTCTTGTTGTCGGTGCTGCAAAGAATTGGGAATTACATTAGATGGATGTCCACAATGCATTTCTACATGGTGATCTTGATGAGGAAGTTTATATGAAGCTTCCCCCTGGGTTTCATGGCTCTCAACCTGGTATGGTGTGTCGTCTTCTAAAGTCGTTGTATGGTCTTCGACAAGCACCTCACTGTTGGTACTCTAAATTGGCCGCCTCTCTGAAAAGGTACGGATTTGTGCAATTGTACTCTGACTATTCTCTTTTTACTCTGCAATCTGGGTCTATTCAACTTAGTATTCTGGTGTATCTTGATGATTTGATAATTTATGGTAATGATTCTTCTGCAATTTCAACATTCAAGACATACTTGAGTGATTGTTTTCATATGAAAGATTTGGGTGTTTTGAAGTATTTTCTTGGTGTCGAGGTTGCTCATAGTCCGAAAGGCATATTTTTAAGTCAATGGAAATATACACTTGACATTATTGCAGAGTCTGGTTTGCTAGGTGCTCGTCCGGCAGGTACTCCTATTGAGCAGAATCATACTCTGGCGAAAATCAGAGTCCTCTTTCTTTTCTGATACAGAGCAGTATCGACGGCTTGTGGGTCGTCTGATTTATTTGTCTTTTAATAGACCGGATTTGGCATACGCGGTGCATATTTTGTCTCAATTTATGCAACACCCGCGATAGGACCATTGGGAAGCGGCTCTTCGTACAATGCGGTACTTGAAGGGATGTCCGATTCAGGGAATCCTTTTGAGTTTAGATTGTGATTTACATATTACAGGTTGGTGTGATTCAGATTGGGCAGGTTATCCCTTGTCGCGCCGTTCTATCTCAGGCTGGTTGGTGTTTCTTGGTGCTTCTCCTATATCTTGGAAGACTAAGAAACTAGACACTGTGGAAAAGTCTTCTTCAGAGGCCGAATTCCGCTCAATGTCTAAAACTACTGATGAGTTGAAATGGTTAAAGGCCCTTCTTCTGAGTTTGGGTGTCTCGCATCCCCATGCTATGAGTTTGTTTTGTGATAATCAATCTGCTTTGTATATTGCGAAGAATCCGGTTTTCCATGAGCGTACCAAGCACATTGAGGTGGATTGTTATTATCTTCGTGATGCGATTCAGGATGGTATCATTAGTCCGTCTTATGTGAAGACAACGGACCAATTAGAGATATATTCACCAAGGCTTTGAGTAAAAGTCACTTCATGTATTTACTTGGCAAGTTGGGCATTTGTGATTTTCATGCTCCAACTTGAGGGGGGGGGGTGTTAGGGCCTATTATTGTGTATAGTGTATAGTTATCGGGCCTATCTCATGAGCCCTAATCTATTTGCTAGGTTATATATACTCCACTCTACACTGTAATGAAACTACGGAAAATTATTTCGTGACAGCTACTTTCATACCTCTGGGATGTGTTTCAGTTTACAACCTGCTCCTGTTAAAGTAGTCCTAGCTAGTACAATTTTACACTATGCACCAATTCACACATTCCAAAGTGTGGTTTTCAAAGTTAATACTGGTCTCACTCAACACGATAAATAAATTGTTTTAACGAAGTCTGGCCATGATGAAAGTCCTTAATTCAACTTGAAACAAAACTGAGCACAATGGCCAAAAACAGAACACAAACCAGAATAGAACAAAACAAAAGATAACACAGCATGCTAAAAACTACAAACAACAAAACAATAACCAGAATTGAGGCACTAAAACAAATAACAACATATAGTATAAGGGGTGATATTAACCAGGTTTTAGACATTGGTTACTACAGTATAGTGGAGCAACTGAAAAGCAATGCTAGAGGATCTGATGCCCAAGCCCAATTTCTCTCACTTTATGTTCCTGAAACTGAGTATACACAAACAAAAAAAATCAAAATCCACTCTAATAATAAAAAAAAATAATAATAAAAATAAAAATAAAATATTGAAATACATGAATAAAATGTCATAAAAATCAAGAATAATGAAATACATGAATAAAATGTCATAAAAAAAATACTGAATTACATGAATAAAATCCTATTATTTATTATTCTTAAAGTTGGTAGGATTAACTTTAATCTTTTAGAAAATAATCTAGAAGATTCTTTTAAATTCTAGTGGAATTAGTATTAATAATTATATTTTTAGAAAATAAAAAATTTTATTTGAAATGAAATAAGTGTTTTATTATGATAAATCTGATTTTAAAACTGATAAACACGGAGTCTAATTACTTAATTATATTTAAAAAAAACGATTTCGTACAAAAGCGCGTTTTATCTTTTAATCAGCGCCAAACGACAGTTTTGTTGTACTGCGACAGACCTTGTCGCACGACATGATACCTGTCGTTTAGCGCTGGATGCTGTCGTTCGCGACAGAACCAATTTTATTCCCATTGGAATTCGATCTCTTTTCAATCGTTACCGGACTATTTTTCTTATAAATGGGGTCCTTATTCCCAGTTTTCAAATCATCCACAATCATCAACAAGCTTAATCATTCACAATTCTCTCTCTTCTCTCTTTTAAGAAATAGCTTATTTTTTTCTCCCTCTTGCTTTCTAAACTAGCTATTTACAAACACAATACTGCATACACAAGTTCTAGACACACCTAGCCAAGTTTGAAGTTGTCTTCGCCCTCGACGTAAAAGGTTGCTACTTTATGAGGCTTGGTCCCAAATCCTTGTTTCAATTATTTGACTTAATATTTAATCATTTTCCTTGAAGTTACTAACGCATGTATTTTGTTATTTGAAAGAGGTACGAGCCATCAAAGTGAGTAATTTTATTACTCTATTTCCTTAGAAAGCATGTTTAGATTTTATTAATTCCTACTATCATGTTAGGATGTCCTTTAATGTTTTTTCTAGTATCATGTTCAGATTTCTTCTAATTCTTTCATATATCATGTTAGTATCATGTTAAGGATAATGCTTTAATCTTTAATGTTAAGTGACATGTTAGGATTTGTTATTTAATCTTGTTGGTATCATGCCTAGGATCTTGCTATTAATATTATGTTTTGATGAGATTATGATTCTGAAGATGATGATTGTGTGTTAATTATAATATTAATATCATGTTTCTTGATATATATTTATTGTTATTGTTTGATTACGTCATTTATTGCAGGTTTAAAGGGAATTTGTACTTGAAATCACGCTTAATAAGATAATTAATAATTTGGTTTAGGCAAATATGATTTTAATTCAAGTGATTGCCAATAATAAATTTGTTTGTGCATTAATATTCAACAAACATAGATTAAGCAGGTTTAAGGCTAGCCTAATTATTGCATGTTATTCAGAAAGCGCGCATGAATCTGAGAAGAATAAAGTAGAGGTCTACTTTTGAGGGTGGGTTCAATCTCTTTTAGGTTGGATTCGTACCTTCATCCCCGAATTTTCAGTCATGGTTCCAGGCCACTATGGAGTTAGCGATCTCTAGGATCATGAAGGGGTGTAACCTTAACCTTGTGAATAGTTTACAAGTTTCTAAAAGTTGTTGGCGACTCTTTTGATCTAACTTTTTTCCCTTTGGACGCCACCACACTTAAGTGTATGATCACAGTGGGTTTCAAGTTTGGGATGCTTGAAATATTCCCTACAATAATCCATCTCTGGCGGGTGTAAGGATTTCAAACTAGCCTCAAGTTTCTTGGAGAACAAACCCTGCTGTCGCAATCCCTCAAATATTATCGCTGGCGTTGACTGGTTAGCCGTCTTTGAGGATCTAAAAACCTTGTTACTCCGTGCTATCCACAAACCCCACAAGGTTGCAATAAAAAAGTAGTCTTATGACCATTGTGACCATTCTGACCTAGAAATAGGCGGATATAATACAAAACCTAATCTTGAAAAGACTTGTCTACATTAGCTTCTGAGTGGATCTACAAGGTTCCACCCCTCCATACATCCTGAGCAGCTATGCAAAATCTGAACAGATGTTGTAAATCTTCCTCCTGCGACCCACAAAGGTCGCAATCCATAGAAATTTGAAGCCCACTTCTCCCCAAATTACTTTTAGTAGCTATTTTATTCAAGAGAAGTTTTCATGTAAAAAGTTTCCACTTAGGAAGAATGTTGAGGGACCAAAGAACCTTAAAAATATCCACTTGTCCAACATATTGCGAGCCCACGGCAAAACGTTTAAAGAATGCATATACCCCATTTTTACTGTGAATCTTCCTGACTTGTGAAAATTCCAGAACATGTAGTCTTCTTCTGCTTGCTCTGGTAATTCCAAGCTAGCAATAACCGAAGCATCCTTGGGTTTGAAGGCAAAGATAAGACGCCCCTGGTTCCAGTCATGAGGTTGATGGTCCAAAAAATGACTCACCCTCCAAGTTTTAGCTTGATGGAGCGTGATATTGGAATTAAAACCAGAACCTTACCTTCCATCCACCTGTCCTTACCCGCCAATATGGAGTTTCCATTCCCTACCTTCCAACCACAACTCCCAATAAAGTTATTCCTGGCTCAAGCCAAACCCCGCATGCCCACAGATAGGTTCCTGTTTGTCACCCAAACCTGAGTCCCTTTTAAGAGTGGAGATTAAAATCTTGCTGAATAGACCTTAGCCAGTAATAATTAAGGATTGTGAAATAATCTCCACGCCTGCTTCATAAGTAAAGCCTCGTTGAAGCAACCCAAGCTTCGGACCCCTAAACCCCCCATTCCCTTCGGAAGGTTGACTTTATCTTTACTTACCCAGTGCATCCCCTTTTGGTCTCTGTTTGCCCAAAGGAACCCAGCTAGCAAAGAGTCAACCTTGCTGAAATACCAGTAATAGCAATGAGAACGGAATTGATCAAGATGATCTTTTGAGGTTGGGATAGAGGGATCGCATTCCACCCAAAGCTTCTTTTCCGAATGTTATCAATGATGAACTGAAAGGACGCCCCTTTACGACACATCAAGTCAATAGGTACCCCTAAATGGACACCAAATTGATTAACCTAATCCATCTCCAAACATGATCTAATCCATGCTGTATTTGAACCGGGATATTTGGACTAGCCTTGAAATGTGACTTTGCAAGGTTCAGCTGCTGACCCGAGACCATGCAAAACCTGTTGAGAATGCCAGAAATGGCCATACAGCTTCGATCCCACTCTTTGAAAAATAAGAGGGCACACATCATTTGCAAAAAAAAAAAACAAATGTGAAATACAAAGGCCCCGCTTTTTTAATTTAATACCATAGAAAAGTCTCATTTCACAACCTTGTTGAAGCATCCTAGAGAGTACATCCATACAAAACAAAAAAAGATAGGGTGACAACGGATCTTCCAGGCGTAGACCACAAGAAGGCCGGAATTGGACACTCGTCTCCCCATTTAGTAGAACTTTGTAAGAATCCATCGAGATACACTGTATGAACATCCGAATCCATGTTCTTGGGAACCCGTAGTGTTGTAGTTCCCTCTCTAGAAAAACCCAATTAACCCTAACATAGGCCTTACTCATGTCAATCTTGACTACCGCCAAATAATCCGCACCTGACACCTTGCTATTAATTTTATCCATCACCTTGTGGCTCAAAAGAATATTATCAGTCATTTGTCTTCTTGTAATAAAAGCATGTTGAGAGTGTGAAATGAGATCCGGCAAAGCTTTCTTTAGACGATTAACTAAACATTTGGAGATGCATTTGTAGACCGTATTGCAAAGACTGATTAGCCTAAGATTTGATGTGACCTCTGGAATTTCAATCTTTGGAATCATAACCAAAATTGAATGGTTCTACTCCCTGAGTATAAACCCTGTGTTGAAGAAACTCTACGCTGCAAGAATTACCGACTTTCCCACTATATCCCAGTGTTTCCGGAAAAAGGCCGTCGTGAAACCATCTAGACCCAGACTTTTATCCCTATTTAAACTAAACACTTCCCTTCGAACCTCATCTGCAGAAAATGGTCTGGTTAAGACAGCAACCAGTCTGTCACGCATAGTTGGAATATCCTACTTCCTCAAAAGTGCATCAATGTCAGCAGCAGAATCTATTCCTTGTTGGGGAAACAAGACCTTTATCATTGAATTAACCACTAGATCCTAACCTATTGTCGATCCTCAATTCATGTGCCGAAATCATCCTTAAGAGTCAAAACTTGATTCCTCCGTTGGCGCATCTTAACCCTTGAATAAAGTAAGGATGTTGGCATGTCCCCCGTTGCCACCCATGTTTCCTTCATCCTTTTCTTCCAATATGTCACGTTTAAGGCAACTGTAGTTAAGGCCTCCTCAACATGATTAAGGTACGAATGAGCAAGGGGAATATTTGTGGTGACTAAGCTGTCTGGCTCTAGTCTAAATCATAAGTCAAAACCTTCCAATTGACTCCCCAAAGTTTGGTTTTTTCCGTCAGACCAACCGTGGAATATAGACATTATGACACACAAACCTTTGCATAGGATTTTACTCGGGTGAGAAAAGATCAGGTATAATTTGTGGCACTGAATTGAGCATAGTGTTTGGCTCTTAATTATCCTTTGTAAGACTAAAGGAAGTTGAAAGTGTTGTAGCAACCTTAGGAATTAAGTAGTCCCCTTGCTCGAAAACATAGGAGTTTCCCGAATCAAAACTTGGTGGATTTATTTCTGTAATCAAACCGTGAGAAAGAGGATTAGTTTCACACAAGAAACCCGAGTCAGTGACCTCTTCACTCACGGGAATATCATAATCATAATCACCAGAATGGTGATCTGATGTATGGTAGAAGTCGTCTGCAATGTCGCAGTTAAAATTACCCCCATCCTCATAAAGATCCTTATTAATTTTTCCATCGGTATTATCATCACCCCTACTACAACCTTAGGCATCATTAGTGTCATCTCCATTATGAGCAAAGACAAAGTAAGCAACATAAGGTACAGGCGACTGTACCATGCTTGGTACAGACAAAAAACGCGGAATGAACATGTAACTGTTTTGTAAAGAACATACAACTGTTTTGTAAAGAACATATAGTTGTCTTGTAAATAACATCCAGTTTTATGTTTTTTTTTAATCTAAAGAACATCTATAATATTAATAAAGAACATGATAATATTATGTAATGAACATTATTTATATATACCCACCATAATTTGGAGACAAAATTCAAAGAACATTAACAATAAGCAATGAGTATTATGTCACAAATAAAAGCACATTATACAGATAATCAAATAACATGACCATATGTTCTTTTCACTCTTTTTTGGTGTAAATATTTTCTTTTCACTGAAGGGTATATGTTCATTACATTTTAATAGTATGTTCTTTTCATTATAGTTATATGTTCTTCACTTTTCTATATTACGTTCTTTCATGCAAAACGGTTGTACGATGCAGCGTACTGGCGACTTCATGAACCACTGATTGTCATTAGTGTCATCTCCATTATGAGCAAAGCCAGAGTAAGCAATAGAAGTAGGCGGATCATAATCGTAAACTAGCAGGTTCACCCTTGTGCTACGATGATGAAATTGATCAGGTAAGCCTTCGATCATATTAGACTAAAAAGGTTGGGAAGGGGGGCCATATAAAACAGTGTAACCTTCCAAGTCAAACCTCTTATAACACGCTAATATTTTTTTTCTTTGCATCATAAGTAGTGTAAAAACAATGACAAGTACAATGACCCGCCCCTCCACATATTTTGCAGAATTTAAAATTTCCTTCATACCTAAAATTAACCCAAACGGTATTACTCGTTGAGGTAGGAAGAAAATAACCAGGGAGAAAGATCCGGCTCTAAAGGAACATCATCATTTTGGCAATCCATCGATTGAATAGATCCTACATAGCGAAGAGCTTCCACCCCCTATTCATGGTGGAGATGGCTTAGAGGAAGACCTTATACATGTACCCAAAGCTTGGCCATGTTGAAATTGATATCATCAAGTACTAGACCCATATATCCCTTACGAAAAGTAATAACCCTCCCCTCCATGATTGCAGTATGTTGCTGAAGTATAGCGAGAACATCCTTGTCATCAGAGAAGAGGACAACATAATACTGTAAGGAGGGTGTTCCCATCATGGGGGATCTTTCTCCTTAAATGCCCATGGCCCTTTAAAAGCCTAGGACTTTACACTTCTTATGGTGTATTAAGATTTGAATTCCTGACAGTTTAGGGGACCTTGAGCTAGAATTGATCCTATCATCATGCTTTTTTGTAAGAAACAAGTAGGAATCGCCAATGAGTTTTAGGAAACTCATAAACCTCGTTCATGCCTTTCTCCCAAGTAGAGTTCAAGGGATATTTATCACGAATAAGTTTACCCATGCCCAAATTGGTCTACATGAACCAGATGAGTTCGGAAGCGAGGGTACCAAGATAACGTTCCCTAGTACGACCTCTACTAGCTCTTCCTTTATCACAATTTCGTCACCAAACAATTCATGCAACGTGATACCTAAAAACTAAGTTAGTTGATTTTATTTACACGCGTCAATCACATAGGAATTACATTGCAAAAGTAGTTATTCTTATTTAATCAATATTCGTGAAAAGGACAAAAAATAAACAAGATTCGTCTTGGCTTAAGTGATCAATCAACCATTTCAATTCTATACTTTATTTAACGCAAGATACTATGTCGAATTAATTAATTAAAAGGTTCATTTAATGTGATCAAGAAACACTAATTAATTAATTAATGTTATTTTAAACAAGAAAATAATGGTGTTTGATCTAAGTGCTCGGGATACCACTTCTCTTTGCTATATCTTCGTTTAGAACGTTTATGGACTCCTTCTTGTTCAGGAACCTCCACCGTAATAACAAGTATTAAAAGGGGTGAGTGTTTAGGACAAGAGGGTTTGGTAGCAAACAAGCTCACAAAGTTTCTGCCACAGTTTTAGGTTAATTTTTGTCTGTTTGAGCCTCGTATTAAGTCTCTATTTATAGGAAATGGGTGCATTTAGGGTTTTGAGCATTCTGCCGCAGTAGGTGTCGCGCGCATCTGAATGGGTTGCGCGCGACAGCCAGCACAAGTGATTGAAATGCTATGCTATGCGCAGCGCAACTGATGATCTTGCGCGCGGTATTATGGCAAGATTCGATTTTATACTTTTTATGAAATTCTGAATCTTTCGCAAGCGCATCACTAACAGTTGCGCTGAGTGTTGCGCGAAACTGAATAAGTTGTGTGCGCCAGACCAGCGAGACTCATTGAGATGCACGCGGATTTCTCTGCGGCAACATTGATTTTAAACTAGGCACTTCTAAATCCGCCATAATTAGGTTTTAACCTCGAGCTTAAGCCTAATTACGATCAGGCTTAGTTAATTGGACCTTATTTCATTTGTTTTGTGGTTAGTGTAGTCATTTTTGTGTTCTTGGGATTCAATTAGTATCCACAAGTATTCTTCACGTTGATCCAACACGAAGATGGTTTATCGTCATAACACTTCCTGTCGGGACAAGAGACCAAAAGTAGATGTCTACAAATACTTACCAATCTTTTTCACCTTGATTGGTCCTCGTTTGACCCACCTATGATTAACAAGATCTTGTACTACAGATAACGATGGGGGGAGGAACCAAAGAAACAACCAATAGTAGAGCAGTCCCAAATAATATGCTCATCGAGCCTACCAGGGGCAGGACTGTTTCCCAAAATAAGCCAAGTTTAAATTACGCCCAGCTATTACAGTCGTAATCCATACTATAGTAAAGGGGAGCTTTGATGAAAGTACTCTATTTTAGGGTGAGTCGGTGTTGTGCTTAGAGAAAGTACATAAACTTGCGTCTAAGTACCAAGAAGAACGAAGTTTGTGTTTGGCTAATACTTCTTAAAGAAAAAAAAAAAAAACAAAGACCACTTACTACTCGCTATCCTAGTAAAAAGGATATCGCACAAGTTCGGTGAAGGACTAAGTAGAATAGGACACTTGCTTACTTGCCGCTTCGCCGTCACAAAGGAAGTAAGAATAGGGAATGATAACTATTGTGAGAAAGCTTGTACGAAGAAGGAGGAAATCAAACCCCTTTAATGAACAAAAGATAAGGTGAATTAATGGGGAAGGATCTTGTAAACTGAAACTTAATTTGTTGAAGAAAAAGAGGAACCTAGAACTCACTGATCGTGAGAGAAGAACTCTAAATTTAGAGAGAAAAAAACCAGTTACGTTTAAGGTTAAAAATAAATTAAAAGTAAATTAAATTGGATTTACTTATTAAGGTTAAAAAGTTAGAGTTTAAGATAATATATAATTACATAATAATTTAATAAAAATTAATTAAATTGGATTTACTTATTAAGATTAAAAATTTAGAGTTTAAGGGTCTGTTTACATTTACTGAAATGAACTAAACTGAACTGATTGGAGCTGAACTGAACTGAACTGAACTGAATTGAGCTAAAATGAATATTTTATGAGAGAAGGAAACTAAGAGCTGAGCTGAACTGAACTGATTAGAGCTGAACTGGTTTGGACTGAAATTAAGCTGAAGTGAACATGCCCTAAGTATATGTATACTTCTAAGTATTTTACTCCTATACGAAATATAAATAGTGAAAATTAGATTTAAAAATCCCAAATTTAGACGATTTATTTTTAAAAGTCTCAACTCCGCAGTCTGCGTTATTCCTGAAAGATCCTAACTTTCATACACATTTACTTTTAAAGGTCCCAAATGACCATTGGAAATGCTAACTCCTTTTTTTTTTTTTTCTTCTAATTCCACATATCACACTTTAAGTGGTCCAAAAAAAAGTAATTGTTTTGTTTAAAAAAACTAGCCTTTTGGCCCGTACAATGCACGGATTGTTTATAAATATAATATAATATTTTTATTTTATAATAGGTTTTTTATTGAAAAATGAATAGTTTATAAAGGAGAAAAACGAGTTAAAATTAAATGTAATTGTAGAAGATAATAAGTCGGGGGAAAGTGAACCAAACATTCATTCATATATTGAATTAAAGCTAGTGTATTTTTTAAATACGAGAAAGGTTAAATGAGATGACATGTGACATTGGTGAAAAATATATTTACATGTGGCATTATGAGAATGATGGTTTGTGTTTTTAAATAATAAGTATAGAGTATAGATATAGATATAGATATAGATAGATATAGATATGATCCCCCCCTCTTCCGCAAGATGACTTTTCGGGTGGGTTATAAAGCGACATCGTTTTATTCATAAGTGTTAGAAACTCAAAACCTATAAATTCTCAAATTCAGCGTAAATAAAAAAACCCCTAAAAGACACTCTCTCACGTCTCACCTCAATTCTCCATCAATGGCAGCTTGCCGAAGCTGCAAATCCAAGGCACTCGTTACCGATTCTGTCACCGGAGGCACAGTATGCTCATCTTGCGGTATTGTCCAAGATTTTGACGATTACCAGCATACATTCGGCGGTGTTTCCGGCCCTCAAGGCACCTTTGTTCGTGTTGGAACTTCCGGTACCGGTACCGATTACTCTTACAAGGAAAGAAAGCTCTATGAATCAAATCAGATGATTGAGGACATCACATTTCGTCTCAGCTTCGGCGATATCCGAACCCGGGAAGTCAAATCCATGATTAATAAGGTAACTGATGGTGAATTTGGATTAGGTAATTGGTTTTCTGTTCTTGTTGGTGCTTGTTGTTATATTGTTATGCGTCAGGATAATAAAGCATTGCCAATTTCTGAGGTTATTGGGGCTGTGGGTTGTGAATTGTATGAAATGGGGAAAATGGTGAACAGGGTAGTTGGTTTTTTAGGGTTAGAGTTGAAGGAATTTGATTTGGTTGGTTTGTTGGAGAAGATGATTAAAGGGTTTTCTGGCTTTAGTGGGGTTGAGGAGGAGAAGATTGATTTGATGGTGAAACAGGGGATTTTTGTGATACAATGTGCTATTAAGTGGTTTTTGAGTACGGGCCGGAGGCCGGGGCCTGTTGCTGTGGCGGTGTTGGTTTTTGTGGGGGCGGTGAATGGGGTTGAGGTTCGGATTGAGGATGTGGCGAAGGAGATGAATGTGGCGATTAGGACTTGTAAGTTGAGGTATAAGGAGCTTTTGGAAGCAATGGTGGAGGTTGCACAAAATTTGCCTTGGGGGAGTGATGTGAATGTTAAGAATATTGTGAAGAATGCTCCTTTTGTATTGAAGTATATGGAGATGAAGTCGATGGAGGATCGAGGTAGAGAGAAATCAAAGTTTTCAGATGGGAGTCCGGGGTTTGATTTGGGTGATGTAGTTGAGGAGTGTTTGAGTAAGGAAGTTGAGTATAAAGGGATTGATGGTGGTGATAGTGCTGTTGATAATGGCTTGAGATGTTTAAATGGAACAGAAGGATTGGAGAATTTGAAGGTTTCACATGGAGAATTGGCTAAAGTTTACTCAAAGTTCAAGGCTGAGTTTTTGAATCGTAATTTAACGAATAAGAATGATACAGTTGACTATGGAGATAGACTAGGTGGATTAGATGTTGAACTTTTTGATGAGTGGTGGAGTGGGAGGTCAGATATGTGTGAAAAGCTTTTGATGGAGCAGTTGTTGAAGAAAGATGTTGGATTGGATGTGCTTCCACCGTCTTATATTCGTGGTTGTAATGCAGTAAAAAAGAGGCGGGAAAAGATAAGAGAGGCTAAGAGGCGCATCAATAGCATTATCAATCCCCCGATTGTTACATCCAGTAATGCTTTCCTGCATAATGGGTTGGATGCTCAATCATGTAGTAGTGATGATATAAGCACTGTAGAAAATGTTAGTAGCCGAAAGAAGAGGAAGAAAGGTCATGATACTATTGATTGGGAAGATTTTATCATTGAGTCACTCTTGTTGCATCAGGTGAAAGAGGAGGAAATCGAGAAGGGCCATTACAATGCCTTGCTAGGCTTGTATGTGTTTAAATCTGGTCTTGTCTAAAACGAGTTGTTTAGATTCAATCAGGCACTAAGGTGAAATTTTCTTAATACTGTTACTAGGTCATTTTTGGGGTAAATTGTATAGCAACTATAAGATTGTGTCTATGGACATATGGTGTAGGGGAAGTTTTCTGACAAATTAAGCTTTCATATCCAATTTATAAACAAATTAAGATTGTCAATTTTTTTTCTGTACAATACGTTCATGTTTCTTGGCGTATGACTCTTTGCAACTGCTTACTGCTGTTATGCCTGAATACATCATATCTCTTCGTCAACTACCAATGTCCTGATTTAAAGTCTAGGGATGTGGTTTTCAAGACCTAGGTTGAATTCCACTAACATCATTTTCCTTTTGTGATTCTCTACCAAATTAGAAATCTAGCCTTTGTTGAGTATCGGATTACTATTTTGTAGTGGATTTTATCTCATGTATGAGGGGGAAGCGTCATATTTTTAAGTGTTACTATCTTGCTATGAAAGATTTTTTCAGGAGTGATGCATTTCCACTGAGTAAAAAGGGGAAGATAAAGCATATTTTGATCCAGTCAAGCATATAAAGCATGTATTTTTGATCCAGTTAGATCCTTGAAGCTTGATGTTCTTCGGGTTCTTTAGCTCTAGTCTTTATATTTTTAAACTTGGGACGTTGATATTGGTTTTACTATTTTTTGTAATGAATCTGCACTCCTATTAAGAGAGAATAGCAGCTATTGATGATAATACTGATGTCTGTAAATCTGTAATGGAAGCTCAGAGATTATTGTTAAATCAACTCAACACAGTTGTTTTGTTGATGATTCTATCATTTATTTTGCTATAAGGAGATATGAAGAGCATAATTTAAAATTTTACTGTCTTGATGATAGCTATTACAATATTGAAATATCTTGAAGGATCAATTTTGCATGTTTTGATCTGTATCTAAATGCTGGAATTGCTCATCTTAGAAAATCATGAAGTTGAAATTAAGTGTAATAAACCTTATCCTCTTTGTCTCCTTGGTCTTTCAAAGCTTTGGCTTATTGATCAAGATTATGTTTTCAGGGTGAATGATAGCTGGCAAAATCAAAGGTTTAAGTCTCATGCAATGAGTACTACAGCTGGAAATAAACCGTCTTCAGTCGTCAATGGAGAACGCGGGCCTGATCATCTTCTTGTACTTGTTCATGGCATCATGGCTAGGTATATGTTATTGGAATCTTTTAAATATTTAAGGAGGTTTAAACTTTGCGATTTTGACTTTTTTTTTTTAATTTTAATTTTTATTTTTTTAAATAACTTTGAGCATCTGTCCTTAAGTCTCAATAATGTGACAATTTGCTAGTTTTTAGGTTTCCATGAAAATATTCTTAAAAAAAAAAAGGTTTCTATGCAAATAGATAATTTTTCTATGATTCTTACATTCATTAGGTATGACATACACGTATGCTTGACTCTGATTCTACCGTCTTAATGATCAAGAAGTTCATGCTTAGATAATGTTGTACTTCTATCCTTGTGGTGCGGCTTAGCAATCAAGAATGTGAATCTGTTCCTTAATCTAGTTTCTTCGAACTACAAATTTGTTATATAGTGGGAATTTTTGTTTATACTTCCTCCGTTCTTTTATTATTGCACCACTTGCCTTTTTAGGAAGTTTCACAAATATTGCACCATTTCCTCTTTTGGAAAAAAATTATTTGTGTTCACACTACAAATACCCAACATATCCTTGCATTTTCATACTTACTTTTTAGTTTATCAATATATCACATGGGCAATTTTGTATTTTTACCTTTCTCTCTCTTACTTTTTTCCACTACCAAAATATTTATACCCAACCCATATGGTGCAATAATAAAAAAACGGAGGAAGTATGATTCATGATAAAATTTTAGCTTAGCTACCAACCTCTTAGGATGACGTTCTACTTTTGTTCTTAGAGCAGCCCAAGTGATTGGACATATTTTGAAGCGGAATTGAAGAAGCAATTGGGAAGAAATTTCTTGATTTATGGTGTGTTTATCTTCTTCTCTTACCTAGCATGCCACTTTATTATTATTTTTTTTTTTTTTTGGTTGAAATGTACTTTATTGTGAACGGTGAAGAGTCTCTTAAATCTTTACTCTCTTCTAGTTTTGGGATAATTGCTATAAGTGCATCTTGGCTAGGTGTATTGGAGGTACAATTTTAATTAGGCATAGCACAAATATTATGTTTGATGTACCCTACTGCATTGCTTGTCCTTGTGATTGTATAATTTCTATGTTGGGATTTACAAAGTACTAGAAGGATCTGCTAGGATGCAAATATGAAGAGAATTTCTTTAATTAGAATGTGATGTGCCACTTCAGTTTGTCAAAGAATATTAAGTAGTCGTTTGCTGTTAAAAAAACATGCTTTATGCGTCTGTAATACCCTAGTCGCTTCAGTGTTGTCATCCTTTGTCAAACTTGTTCTCTGATTTTATTTTACATTATTTTATGGAGCAATCTTCGATTTTAACATTTTCATTTAAACAAATCCCCGATAATTTTTTATAGGTGCTGTGGTCAAATAGTTTGTTTTTTGGAGTCCATTTGTTATTATTTATTATTCTTAGTTCGAATGCTTAAACTGCTCTTTCTCTTTCTAATATCTTCAGCAAGTTCATCAAATACCTTCACTAAAACCTTTGGCGGTATTGATGGGGCTGGGAAACGTTTGGCTGAGGAGGTGAGCTTTGAATACATCTCTTGCTATGTTTATAGTTTTTCATAAGTATTTTCCTTGAAACTAGTTCATTATGCTTAACAGAGTGTCTAAAGAAAATTTCCTTTTTAGCCCATTCTCTTGGTGGCTTGTTTGCTCGATATGCGGTAGCTGTCCTTTACACACCAAATAACTTGGCTGATGGAGATCTAAATGATGCTTCAATAGCAGGCCGCTCAACAAAGCATGGTTTAATTGCTGGATTGGAACCTATAAATTTTATTACACTAGCTAGTCCACATCTTGGAGTAAGAGGGAGGAATCAGGTCAGTCCTCTTGAAAGCTAGCCAATTTTGTATTTCTGTTCTGTATCATATGTTCATGTTTTCGATAGTTCCTTAGCAGCTTATGCTGTAGTTTGTTTTACTGCATAGATTCAATTTCATGTGAAGGCTGAATGTGTGTCAAGCATATCATTAAGAAAGTTGCTTATGCTATAGGGACATTGCTTGCCTTGGTCAATTGTCATAGATATTGAATTAGAAAACAAATGTTAACTGCATAAAAGAGTCTTTGATACACTATCATATTGTTATAAATTGCTTGACATTTTTTTATTGTAAGGGGTTAGGGAGCAAAGTGCAAATCTCATGTCTGCAATGGCAGAGATGTTTTCCATACTTTAATGGAAGGCTTCGATTGCTTTGGTACATTTCCATGAATAGGGGGCAGAGGATACATGATGTGTGTGTTTGAGATTATGTTAATTGCATAGCTGAAATCTATCCTAGTAATTACTTTTGTGCTCTTTAGGGATTAGTGTGGCTAGTATGACAATTTTCATAATACTAGGGCGGCTAACGCGCGCGCGCACACACACTATTCTTAATAGTTCAAAAAAGAGGCAATTTACATTAATGAGGTCAAATAAGTAAATAAACATTTTTGAGGGTATAATTGTCAAAATACTATTCATAAGAGTTATCTCAAATTTTTATAAGGTAGAGATAGGGGAATTTGCCTTATGGACCGTTTATCACATATGACTCTTTTAGTCTAGAAGAGGTGTATACTGTATAGAGGCCCTCTCAGACAGCCAAAACTACACCTCTTCTAGAGATTATCAATCAGAAATAGAATTAAATACTGTCTTAAGTTGTGGAGGCCTTCTCAGACAATCCAAACTCACCTTTTTTCAACATTACTGACCAGCAAGAGAGTTCAATATTTTCTTAAATTTGCGTATGTGATTAATCAGGAACGTGAAGATGAAAGGGAAGAAAACTGAAAAAATGACAGCATTTAATGGTACACGTACACCTTTATTAGAAATTAATGCTCAGCAGCTCTCCAAGAGACTTAAAGATGCATATGTGATGAAACAGGTACGTGAAGGCTGAAGGGAAGGAACCTGAAATTAAAAAAATAAATAAATAAAAAAAAAAACGAATGGTTTCACAATGCTGGTACTGGTGTTGTAAAACATGTTGCTGACAGCCTGAAGCAGCAAGAATCTTCATATCTCACGGCCAACTTATAGCACTGGGAATTGTAAGTACTCTAAATGCCCTTCAAAGCTGACCCAAGACCAATAATATAGTGGGAATGTGGGATTTCTAACCGCATGGATGCTAATTAGAAGTTGGTCCATGTAGACTTGTGTCCTTTTCTTTAGTGTATTTCTTACCTTAAGTGTTTTGCATTTAGCTTGTTGGCTACTAGGCCTACTATATGTGTGTAAATTGTAGAGTTGCAGAGTGAGGTTCATGGTATTCTATGGATATTGTCTCCTTTTCTCTGGTTCTAATCACACCTCTTATCCTCAGAAGAAAGTATGATAACATACCGAGTAATGAACATATACTAATTTGGTGCTACTCTTGCTCTAATCTGTGCGATTTCCTTCTTGAATGGGATGCTATGTGCATTTGTAATTTTGTGTGTGCTTAAGTCCCTGTTTGCATTCAACCATATGATGAAATTCACCGTTGGTATCACAAGCCAATTATGAGATAATATCTTTCCATAAGCCTGTGAATGGCTGGGTGTTAGGGAAATTTTAGCTCAGAACATGAGCTATCCAAGTAACTATCACTCTCTTGCTCTTGCAGGTCGATGTATGCAGTAACACGTGAGCTACGGTGCTAGTTTTTTAACGTCTTTTGAGCCTAAAATGTACCTATACTAAAGGCAGAGGCGACACGACTGTACACTGATTCATTCTTTAGGTCCATTTGGGGAAAATCTATTCTGGGGTTCAGGGAAACGGTGGATGGCAAAGGATGCAGTCGCGTGGCAGAGAAGCAATGGTATAACTACGATAACAACAGTTGTAGCAGTGGATATGCCTGTGGGCACTACACCCAAGTTGTGTGGAAGCAAACCAAAATGGTTGGATGCTCCAAAATAATATGTGACAGCGGGAATTCATTCATTACCTGCGAGCATGGGCGGAGCCATGTGAGGACAAGTGGGGACCATTGTCCCCCCACTTTCAAAAAAAAAATCAGAGAATTTTTTTTTTTAAAAAAAAAACACAAAGAAATTAATCAGCAAGTACATCACGTGGGCTAAAGAGAAAGAAGAAAAGAAAAAAAGGGAGGAAAGAGAAAAGTTTGAATATTGAAAAACCTAAGAGAGAGAAAGTAGATCTTGCACCACCAAGTGACCAAGGCACCGCCCACCGAGGCAGCGACTGTTGGAATTTCCACCGCCACTGCGCCCCTACAGTCCAGCCCCGCTGCTCCGGCATACGGCAGCCCACACAGCAAGTTTTTTTTTTCTTCTAATTTTTATCTTAGATTATAAAAAAAATTAAAGAATTAGTTTATGAGTAATTGTGTTTATGTAATCATGTTTTTGAATTAATTTGTGATTTAGTTTATTTGTTATTAGTTTGTGAATTGAATTGTGATTTTGTGAATTATTTGGTGAGTATGGTGAATGGAAGATTGAAATTTTGAAAGTAGACAAGTAGTTTGTGATTTTGTGAATTTAATTAATATGTAAATTAGTTTGTAACTTTGTGTATTGAATTAGTTTGTGAATTTTTTTTTAGATTTTGGATGCTTATTGTTAAAAAAAAATAATTATTGAATATTGAAACTTAATTTTTAAATGAATTAGGATATGCCAAGTTCTATAAGCAAGTTAGGACTATGGGAAAACAAGCGGATCTTCGCAGCGGCAGACTTAGAAACTTGACAAAAGGGGGACAATTTCGATAATTCAACTAACATCAACCTGTTTTAAAAAAACGGGTACACAATACAAATAATTTTGGTACATACTTGTTTAATACTAAAAAGTTATAATCCCAAAATCCATTGAATAATACAATTCGGTTACATACTACTAAAATATCCTCCGAGTCTTCATTCTTTGAAATAGATCAATAATATCTTCATCGGGGACTTGCAAACACACTTCTTTCTCAATGAAAGTAACCAAACAATAATTCATAAGTTAATCACCCATACTATTTCTCAATTTATTTTTGATATATGTCATTGCCGAAAAGACTTTTTCAACACTTGCCGTAGTAACAGGAAGAATCAACATTAACTTGATAAGCAAATGAATAAGAGGATAAGTCTCATGCAACTTGTTTTTTACAAGCATCTTTGAAAGAGAATTAATGTCATGCAAATCTAGAAAATTTTCATCATCTAACATGACTTGCTTGAACACTTCAAGTTGATCATCAACACTCAACAACTCATTATGTGAAAAGTCTTTGGGGTACAAAGAAGCAAGTTTAAGCACCTTGTAAAAAAAAAAGGACAAGTATTAAAATATAATAACAATAAAACAAGTATTAATACTACCTCCGTTACATATTATTTGCAACGATTTGACATAAAGTAGAGAGAAAAAATGTCTAATCGTTGCAAATAATATGAAACAGAGGTAGTATATAATAACAATAAGACAAGTATCTTTTATATAAGAGGTTAGCTTTTGTACCTTTTCTTTGTCAAATGATGAAAAATTATCCATAGGACTTAAGTTAGCCAAGCAAGTAAGTAGCTCCTTGTTCTTCTCATTAAACCGATTATCAAGTTCTTGAAGATGCAAATCAATCACTTCCAATAAAATAATTCCAACACGAAAATGATGTTCATTTGTAGCTTTCTCAACAAAACGTCTTGATCTTCCATGTGGAACATAATTAGCCTCTATATTAGGAACATCAATTTTGTGTTTATTACAAAATGGAGTTACTTTTTAAAAGAGAATATCCCAACCTTGTTCCCTTATTTATAACACTTTTGTTGTAGAAGAAACAAGTCTAATGACATTAACAATATCTTGTTCTTTTCTTTGCAAATCAATGCACAAATCATTAGTGTATCCAAAAATAGTCAACATCAAGTGAGCCATGAAAGAAACAAGTCTAATGACATTAACAATATCTTGTTCTTTTCTTTGCAAATCAATACACAAATCATTAGTGTATCCAAAAATAGTCAACATCAAGTGAGCCATGAAAATAAAATCAAATGATTCTAACGAACCCAACACAGTTTGAGCTTTGAAATTATTCTCCGATAAACCATGTTTGCCAATGTGCATAAGTACCTCGACAATTGCAGAAAACAAGGAGATAATGTTAAGAACACATTTGGAATAAGATCCCCAACATGTATCTCCAGATCTTTTCAAACCAACTTCTTGATTTAATCCCGAACCACTATCAATTTCCCTCATTTCTAATGCTTGAGCAACCTTTTGAGCTTGACTTTTTCAAATCATTTCTCTTCTTTTACAAGAAGCCCCAATTACATTCAACAAGTTTGTAGTAATTTCAAACACCCAACCACAATTATCATTTTTTTTAGCAACGACAACAAGAGTCAATTGAAGTTGATGTGCAAAACAATGAATGTAATAAGCTCTAGGAATGCCATTCATAATCAAAGTCTTAAGCACATTTATTTCACCTTTCATGTTACTAGCCCCATCATATCCTTGACCTCTAATCATTGATGGAATCGAGTTGTGTTCCATAAGCAAAGAGATTATTGCATTTTTTAAAGAAGAAGCGATAGTATCACCAACATGAACAATGCCTAAAAATCTTTCCATTACCGCTCCACTTTTTCTATCAACAAAACGCAAAACAAGAGCTAATTGTTCTTTTTGGGACACATCACTTGAATCATCCGCCAATATTGCAAAGTAATCATCACCAACCTCTTCTATTATACGCCTAGTTGTTTCTTTGGCACAACAAGTTATAATGTCTTTTTGAATCTTAGGAAAAGTCAATACATAATTTTTAGGAGCATTTTCTAGAGTATGATTTTTAACTTCCTCCACTTTTCCCCTTAGCCATTTCAAAAGTTCAAGGAAATTACCCCGATTGTATGACTCCTCACTTTCAAGATGCCCACAAAATGCCAAACCTTGCCCCAAAAGAAATCTCAAACATGTTAATCATGCTTTCAAACGAATATGATATTTTTGAATTTGTGCTTCACTTGCATTGTCAAATATTTTGACAATTGATTTTTTTTCCCTCTCTCTTAGATTCACATACTTCTCATAAGCAACATTATGAGCACTATTCACTCCACCAACATGCTTATCAAACCTCTCCGGTTTATTCCATGCTCTAAATCCTCCATTAACAAATGCATCACCGTCATAATTATTTTCAACTTCATGCTTGAACAAGTAACATACAAAACAAAATGCGACATATTTTGAAATACTATATTCAAGCCAATTTCTTTTATTAAACCACTTCACACTAAAACGACGTTTTTCGGAGCATTGTCTTTGAGGGAAATTATGATTTTTTGGTTGACAAGGTTTTTTAAGAATGTAGGCTCTCCTCACCGGATTTCTTTGAATTGGGGGATAGTCCATTATGTCCATTCTTAGTCCCGGATCATGAGGAAGAAGGTTCAACATCATAAGCCAATTCCTCTTCTTCCTCCTCTTCCTCTACCTCAAACGATTCATTACTAGTACTTGAATCTCCCATTTCTATATCCACATCAAATTCTTCATTCACATCATTCACATCAATTGGTCCATCCACATCATTCACATCAATTGGTCATCGACATCATTCACGTCAATTGGTTCATCCACATCATTCACATCAATTGGTTCATCCATATCAATTGGTTCAATACTAATGCTTTCATTTTGCATATAATGATTATGAGGTGTCTCACTTTGTGTGGGTGAAGAACAAGAATTATATTGTGATTTCAAATTTTTAAATAACATTTGACGAAGATCCACTTGTTTTCCCATTGTCCTAAACTTGCTTGAAGAACTTGACATATCCTAATTCATTTAAAAATTAAGTTTCAATATTCAATAATCATTTTTTTTAACAATAAGCATCCAAAATCTAAAAAACCAAATCACAAACTAATTCAATACACAAAGTTACAAACTAATTTACATACTTCCTTTGTTTTCTTATACTTGGAACAGTTTGACTTTTACACTATTTATGTACTCTACTTTGACTAGCTTTGACGATTTATAGCTAAGAAAAAATATAGTCATGTGGGATCTTGTTAGATTCGTCTCGGTTTATATTATTTTAATATCTAACATTTACAATTTTTACATATTTAATAATTAAAGATATAAACGATTGAAATAATGCATCGACAAGCGTGAAAAGAGAAGTGTTGCAAGTAAATAAAAACAGAGGAAGTATTAATTAAATTCACAAAATCACAAACTACTTGTCTACTTTCAAAGTTTCAATCTTCCATTCACCATATTCACCAAATAATTCACAAAATCACAATTCAATTCACAAACTAATAACAAATAAACTAAATCACAAATTAATTCAAAAATATGATTACATAAACACAATTACTCATAAACCAATTCTTTAATTTTTTTATAATCTATGATAAAAATTAGAAAAAAAATAACCTGCTGTGTGGGCTGCCGCCTGTCGGAGTAGCGGGGCTGGACTGTAGGGGCGCGGTGGCGGCGGAAATTCCGGTAGTCGCTGCCTCGGTGGTCGGTGCCTTGGTCACTTGGTGATGCAAGATCTACTTTCTCTCTCTTAGGTTTTTCAATATTCAAACTTTTCTCTTTCCTCCCTTTTTTTCCTCCATTTTTTTATTTTCTTCTTTCTTTTAGCCCACGTGATGTACTTGCTGATTGATTTCTTTCTTTTTTTAAAAAAAAAAAAAAAAAAATTCTGATTTTGTTTTTGAAAGTGGGGGGACAATGGTCCCACTTGTCCTCACGTGGGTCCGCCCATGCTCGCAGGTAATGAATGAATTCCCGCTGTCACATATTATCTTGGAGCATCCAGCCATTTTGGTTTGCTTCCATACAACTTGGGTGTAGTGCCCACAGACATATCCACTGCTACAGTTGTTGTTATCGTAGTTATACCATTGCTTCTCTGCCACCCATGTTGCGATTGCATCCTTTGCCATCCACCGTTTCCCTGAACCCCATAATAGATTTTCCCCGAATGAACCTAAAGAATAAATCAGTTTACAGTCTTGTCGCCTCTACCTTGAGTATATCTTGGCATATTTAGCAAGCAAATTTTCCCACTTCAGAGGCGACACCCCCACTGCTTGTCTGGCAGCATTATGCCCTTCTAGGACCTCGTTTATGAATTCTGTCTGGTTACACTTTGCTTTAGCAGGTGTGACTTGGATCAGGATGATTAGTATTGAGATGGATAAAAATAGTGGGGTTAGGATCTGCATAGTTTTTGCCATTTTAAGCTTTTGACTACTGAATAATATGAATTATTTGGGTTTAATGTCTGCAAATGAGTCTTATTTATAGAGATTACAGAATTCTTAATACTTCCTCCGGTCCAATTTACTCGCAACAAAGGGGTATCATTTGTGAGACATAAAATATTCCTTTGTTGCGAGTAAATTGGACCGGAGGTAGTAGGATATTGCCTTTAAAGATAGTTTGAATTACTGTATTTTATTGTAGATTGAATGAAGTTGTTTGCTGAGAAATGTGCATGATAATTCCTGTTTATATAATGGCTTGACATTGAATCATAGACATGGATTTTACATTAGTTGATTGTAGCTTAAACTGCTTCAAAGAGACTAGCAAGACTTGGACAAATTTAAACAAATATTAAGTTAACTTTATGGCACAGAAAATGAATTGACATTCATTATAAGAGTTGCGCTTTTCTTACACAGAGAAACAATTGAACCATAAACATTCACGCATTCATTCAACAAATAATTACGCATAGCTTAGGTTGAGGTGTGGGCTTTGGAGTAGTGGCATTGCTCCCACCTCGTATCCTTGAGCTCTAGGGATCAAGCCTCATGGGACTTATTTGAGGGATTTCGCTTATTCCCCCCCCCCCCTCAAATGAGCCCCCTATCTTTTCTACTCCCTCAATCTGTTTCTTAATTGTTTTATTCCATAATTGTCTAGCAAGCTAGGTTAATTAAGATATTAACCTAATTTGTCTTCAAAAAAAAATGTAACTAGCCTAATTTAGATATTATCTTTATAAAAACCCTTGGTTGATTTATTATTAACTACAATAATTGCATTACCACCTTCTCTTAACAATTTAACATACTACCTCCGTCACACGTTAAGTGCAACAAAGGGGTGTGCACATTTCCCAAGAAAAAAATGGAAAGAGTGATTAAATAACATAAGTGCATGTGATTAGTTTGAGGAGAGAGAAAATTGGGTCCCATTATTCCTTGGTTTGCTTTTAATAAGTCTGCCAAAAGTTTTTGGGGGAAAAGATTTCCCGCCCCACTTTTCACCAATTTTGCCCAGAAATGTTGCAGTGGACAAGCATATTTTAGAGGAGGCAATCCACTATCTTAGTGAAAGGTTCAGGCCATCAGATCGACCAAATGACACAAATGCAGAACAAGAAGCAGGAAATGAAGAAGGAAGGAATGAAGTGGATGCAGACTGAATGCAGCAATACAGATTGCCATTTTGAACCACATTTTGTGCAGGTAATAGTTATAGGGACTCCTTATAATGTGGTTATGTGTTTATGCCCTTTTGTATGTACAACTAAGAAAAGGCATGGAAGATAATCAAGTTAATTACAAGTTGTAACATTTGTTGATTGCCACATGTAACCACATTTTATGAATGTAATTAGTCTAGGGCCCCTTAGTAAAATTTGCTATGTGGTTATGCCATCTATTGTGTGTAATTAAACTAATGGCATGTAAGGCAATCAAGTAGGGACTCTTGATGTTTAATCTGATTCTATGTGTGTGTGTGCCTTTTTTGTTTAAAGCATTTCCATCAGAAGGTAAATTTTTTTTTTAGTACATGAGTCATGGTTTGTTACCTCAAACATCAAATGATACACAATTTAATGGAGCAAAATCAAACACATGAACCATTCTGTTAATTGAGTCCCTTCATCATCTGGAAGTCTACATAAACTGATCTCTCAACTAAGTATCACTGAGATCAATCAACCAAAATAGGACTGACATGCATTACAATGACCTCCCCAATTCAATGAAACACATGCATACAAGGCAACATTCATCATTCATCAATCAGCCATCTCCATATTCATCAACATTCATGAACCACAAAAGGCAACCATATTCACAATGTGAAACAGAAAAGGCAACCATATCCACAATATCACCAGAAAAGCCAACCATATTCACAACAAAAACCACAAAAGACAATCATATTCACAATGTGAAACAGAAAAGACAACCATATCCACAATATCACCAGAAAAGCCAACCATATTCACAACAAAAACCACAAAAGGCAACCATATTCATAATGTGAAACAGAAAACACAACCATAGACACAATATCAAATAAAAAAGCCAACCATATTCACAATATCAACCAAAATAGCCAACCATATCCACAATATCAACCAGAAAACCACAACCATATTCACAATATCACCAGAATAGCCAACCATATTCAAAATAGGAGCAACATCCATAATCATCACAATTGGGACTCATAGCAAGATGATCTCATTGTAGCAATATCAATAACAATAAAGCAAAACATGTATTGAAGAATATAACAACCAGAGCTAGCATAGATTTCAAGCAACAAAGGGACTCATATAATCAGAAACAGAAATTAAATTAGGGTGAAGAAAATTATACGCTGCCCATTCACTGAGAAGGGTGAAATTTCCGATCAAGATGTTTCAGAAAAGCGAGGTAACATGGATCGAATTGGTCCTCATCAACCACAATCCCAGATCTGATCCTTTTGTTGCCATCTTTTGCTTCTTCAGAAGGGAAGATCATTTTGGTTGGGGGATTTTTCATTGTAAAACCATAGTACTCCTCCTCTTCAACAACCTTTCCCTTTTCTTTTACCCCACCCTTTCCCCCTTTCTTCATCTCCTTCCCCTTTCCCCCGTGTTTTCCCCCTCCCTTTCCATCTGAACCTCCCTTCTTCCCGTTGTCCTTTTCATCAACATCACAAATTTTCACCCTTTCCCACTTATCCTCCGCATAATTGTAGCTCTATCTAACCTTCGCGGTTTAAAGGTGGGTCTTGTCGGTTGACAATTGGTACCCTAGAATGGTAGTTCTCTTCCAAATCCACCACAGGATCTTCACCTTTTTCCATCTGAATAGAATTAAGGACCCTTCCCAAACACTCGAAAGAATGGTCAGACAACGCCTCCCTAGCTTCACCGGATCTGTAAAATTGAAAAGGCCAAGGCAAATCATCCTCAAGATACGCAATAAGCTCATCAAGAATATCACGTTCGTCGTCATCATCACAAGCGAAAAACGCATCATGTAAAGGGGTCAAATCAGCCATTTTTAGGGACTCAAGTGTGCACAAACGAGTAGATCAGCGAAATTTCAGAAGAAAAAAAAAAGGAAAAAGCATTGCTTCCGGTCAGATCTGATCGGAAAATCAACAGGGGAAAGTCGAATGGAAGAGAGAGATTGATGGAAGTGAGAGATGGATGGAAGAGAGAGAAAGAGGGGCGTATGGTTGTGGTGAGGGTTTCTGGGTTCATGAGATGAATGAAGATGAATGATGAAGGTGGGAGTTGATTTAATGTGAATTGATTGAATTAAATGTGGGTAGTTGGGAGGGTTGTGTTTTGATTTTGGTGGGAGTCATTTGATAAATTAACTTAGGAATGGGTTCTAATCAAATCTGTAAATTTGTGTTAATTGTGTTTTAAGAAAATTAAGTAAGGGAAGAATTGTAATTTGACAGACAAAATTTTACTATATTAGGAAATTTTCACTTTGTTGCAATTAATGTGTAGCTTCCTTATTTGGAAAATGTTGCACTTAACGTGTAACGGAGGTAGTATATATTCACATATGTAAATTTGACCATTTGGTTCTTTTTTGTATTTAAAATGACGGTGAATTTAATTTGTGTTATAACATATCTTTAAAATATCAATCATTTTATAATTTATAACAAAGATATGTAAAGGTAATAATGATTATATTAACGTGTCAATTCTAAGAAGAATAATAAAATGAAAAATGAAAAATAAATGACAGGGATACTCCTTATGACAGAGATATGTACATGACTAATTTAAACTTTGGTCAAATTTGATTTTCTAGCTTAATTGCTTGACTAAACTTGTTCATAGTCTATAGCACTTTTTCCATGTAATTTCCAATAAGGCTACTATAACTTCAACTTGTTATTTGAAAACAAACATAAAGTTAAATAAATCATGATACTAATACTACTTGCTTCCAAATGAAAAATAAATGACAGGGATACTCCTTATGAACTTATCTAAATGAAATAAGCATAATCCAAACTACTAATATTTGATCTTTTATTGACTCACGAGTGTTATATATTAGCTATTAACTACGTCATTTTCTTGTTCTAGGAAGTAATGTGTGAAAATGGCATGTAATTTACTCTAGCGTGTCAATTTGTTTGCTAATACTATATAAGCTTATATAGTACGAAGTATATGCTTTCATATGCTCTACTTCAATAACTTGCTTCTCAAAAATCATACTTCGTGCTTGAGTTTGGTCAGCGTGTAAAAATGTCATCGGTAAGTTCAAGTCACCTTTCGCTATTTTTTTCTTCTTAAAAGCCTCATACTAATGAAATATGCATCCACTTATAAGGAAGTCCTATTCGTTCTTCCTTCTTTTTATTATGTGGGACTTAAGATGAACAACCCTAACAATATGTATAATAGGCTTGTTTTAGTAGTTTGGTCAAACATATACCCTATATTTCCGACTTTAAATAATAACTTTTGTTACCAAGAAATGATATTCCACAGCGTGTTAGTAAACAATTTGTTAAAAAATAACCCCAAGAGTAAGTTTAATTACGAAGTAGTCCCATATTGAAGAATAGAAGGCGTTTGATTAATATACTAAGGAAATTTTTTTATCTATCACCTATTAGTTTTAGCATGAACTTGAGCTTGTATTTGATTAGACTTTCATGCTCTTTTAATTCAGTTTGTAAAACGTGTGTTCTTTTATCTCTTTTACATCAGATTGTGGAGTTCCGTGTTGGTATTGATTGCACAGGATGCGAGAACAAAGTGAGGAAAGCTCTCCTTAAGTTGGATGGTATGATCCCTTCAATCACTTTTTACTATTTTTAAGGTAAAGAGAAGACTCAAACCAAACTTCAGCCTTACGGTTTTTTGATCCAATTGTGAGGTCCATTATTGGCGGGCCACGCATTTGGAAGTGATGAGGGGAAGTAAGGCAAAAATAATGGAAATAACAACTTTATACCTTATATTTTTTAACAGCATTCGAAAATTTCAGGAGTTAACGATGTTGAAATCGACATACCTATGCAAAAAGTGACCGTAACAGGGTGGGCTGAACAAAAGAAAATACATAAAGCGATCATGAAAACAGGACTTAGAGTTGAACCATGGAAAATGCCTTATAATCCTCAATTTCAAGATTTTAATGAGTTCTATGAACAACACAGGTCCTTCATTTACCGGCCGAATCCTACCTCACACCACAAGAATGGTAACATCGTCCATGAACGTACTTCTGATCCTCTTCCTTTAGTCGATAATGGCGATGATGCATTCATTATGTTCAATGATGATAATCCTAGCGGATGTTCAGTGATGTAGTACAGATTATCCGAAGGGTGTAATGTTGTTCAATATATGAAAACATCAAAGAATAAGTCTCATTTATATAATTTTGTTGTGTGTCGTAAACTTATACCGACCTTAGTAGTATCACCTAGCGTTGAAAGTAATTATAATGGCAATCGGCTGCCAATTGAGCTAAAATATTGCAGCCTTTACATAAATGTCAACCAGTAATAAACAATATACATCCATAATTCACAATTGCCTAATCAAGGCAATCAAATAATTGTATGACAAGTAGGCATTCCACGACGAAGGAAAATGTGGATCACTAAGAATATATTGGGAGAGGGGAAGACATAACCAAGCATTCTTCCTATGTTTCCCAGAGGATTTTACATTAGGGGGGTCAACAACAATCGTATAGGTACATTTTAGGCTCAAAGACGTTAAAAAACTAGCACCGTAGCTCACGTGTTACTGCATACATTGACCTGCAAGAGCCAGAGAGTGATTGTTAATTGGATAGCTCATGTTCTGAGCTAAAATTTCCCTAACACCCAGACATTCACAGGCTTATGGAAAGATATTATCTCATAATCGGCTTGTGATACCAACGGTGAATTTCATCATATGGTTGAATGCAAACAGGGACTTAAGCACACAAAATTACAAATGCAAATAACACGGATTAGAGCAAGAGTAGCACCAAAATTACTCGTTATGTTATCAAACTTTCTTCTGGGGATAAGAGGTGTGATTAGAACCAGAGAAAAGGAGACAATATCCATAGAATACCATGAACCTCACTTTGCAACTCGGCAATTTACACAGATGTAGTAGGCCTAGTAACCAACAAGCTAAATGCAAAACACTTAAGGTAAGAAATAAACTATAGAAAAGGACGCAAGTCTACATGGACCTACTTCTAATTAGCATCCATGCGGTTTAAGTAAGAAATCCCATATTCCCACTATATTATTGGTCTTGAGTCAGCTTTGAAGGGCATTTAGAGTACTTACAATTCCCAGTGCTATAAGTTGGCCGTGAGATATGAAGATTCTTGCTGCTTCAGGCTGTCAGCAACATGTTTTACAACACCAGTACCAGCATTGTGAAACCATTCGTTTTTTACCTGAACAAAACAATAGGAAATTGTAACACAGCAGAAACAGGAAGAGGTCACCAAACATACATGATCAAAATTGAAGTAATTGATGCTTGTACATGTATATTGTTATGAGCAAAGAAGGGCCACACTGCGGAATGAAAGCTAACATCAACTTTCTTCCATCCCACTCTCTGTAAGCCACGTATCATTTCCTCTGCAGAGACAAACAGACTACTCATACATATTAATGTACACAAACATTTACAACTATGAATGCATAATCCAATACGAAATTTTCATCAATGAATACAATTGATTTAATAAAAGATGATATAAGTTACCCCTTTCAAGCAAATATAATTGCCACTGGTTTACCTTCCACAAGTTCATGGTATTCAACTGTATTTTGAGTGCTAGGTTCAGTCTGTGCAGCCTCCTTTGCTTTGGCAACTTCTGGAGCAAATTGGGGACCCTCAGACGAAACTGGGGGGCAATACTCAACATCTACAACATGCTTGTAGCCATCCAAAGATCGCTGAGGAGGCTGGAAAAGTAAAAACAGTACACCGAAGTTGAACCAGGGGAAAAGGACAATGAATACAAGCAAGCAGCTAGATGTTAAGTGAAAAATTAATTGGACACATACAATCTACACATCTCACTGACCAAAATAAGTTGAGCGTACATCTCTCTTGTAAGTAAACAAATGGAAAGAACCATTTAAAAAAAAAATAATTATTTTCTATGAGCAGCCAAAGGCAACTGCTATGATGGCACGTGGGCCTGGGCCGTGCACGGGCCAACCTTTTAAAAATTTCGACCCGGCTTGGCACGGCATGAAACCATGGGCCGAGCCATGGGTCGGCCCTAACTAAACCCAAAGCACGTGGGCCCAACATGGCCCAGAGCCATCTTTAGCTGTATATGGTTGGTCAACATTTTGTCATTTTATCCAAGGTTCAAACACTATCTTCCATTTACATACTATCCCTGTTCACAAAATCAATAGATATATAATGATCTCTGGCAATTACAATCTAGTAGACAGAAGCACAGAACATAAAGTCACAGAATTAAATGTTGCAGGGACTAATAAAGCGACAAAAGAAACATAATCTTGTACCCAAGTTCCCGAAACATATACCATAATAGTTGCAAACTTCCAGGCTAAACGCCAAAGTTTAGTAGCTATATAAAAAACTTAGTGATTTCCAGGTTTGCAAGTCATGACAAGATCATATGTAAGAGTAAAAAAGTTCAAGAAAGAACAGAAATAAACACATTAAATTACCTTGGGAAGTTCATCTTCTCTCCTAACTGAAGATGTGCGCCAGCCAACCATATCTAGAAAACGTTAAGGAAATTTGCCTTATCAAAGAAAGAGAGACAGCACAGTTTAATAATTTTATAAAATACTTGTAGTAGGATACGATCAAAAGACACATTTGCATATAGAATGCGACATTTAAATGCACCAAGGGCAGATCTGCAAGATAGATGAAGGAAGTTAGAAAGATATTGCTAGTTTGACAAAAGGCAAGATCAAACATTATTTTATATTATTTTTTAATATTTACAAAGTAAAATTTTGCCCAAGTACACAAGAAATATTGAGATTTAACCATAATTGGAAGGATCCTGATTGGAATTTTCATTGACATATTAATTCCCCTTGAAAAGGAAATATTTGGATTAAAAGCATTAGAATATTTAAGGACAAATTCATCACCTTGTTCAAGAAATTTTCTAACTCCCATTTTCTCGCGTACAAAAATAAAGTAGCTGATAGTCTCCCCAATATCAAAAAAATAAAATCAATATACATAACACTTAAGAATTATATATTTTTTTTCATTAATCTTTTTTTGAGATTAATCTCAGGTGTTCTTTTTACCCCTCCTATAAAAGGAAGAATTGACTCATATTGGAGCAGTTACAATTAATTAGTGTCCTCATCAATATTATTATCTTCTTTTTAAATTCTAAACCAAAAAATAGTACTTGAATCATAATTGTACCTGAATTAAACATGTAAATATAAAGGTGTTAAAGCCTCAAAATAATAGGACACATTAGTTGCTTTTGTTGTCAAACCTAGTTGATTTCAACATTTCAATCATGATGTGTCATCTCATGTCCAAATAAAAAGTATAGAATAAATCACAACAGTTGCATGGAATTCTTCCAGCATTTTAACTTACATAAATTTACCGTCTTCACAATCTGTTGCCATCTTCAGAAGAAGTGGGGGTCTATTTGGTTTACCATCAGTAAGAAAGAGCTGACTACCAGTTCGACCAACAAAAACTGATGCAAAAGATGGGGCAAGTTTCTCCAAGAAATGAAGTCCCAAAAGGAATGGCAGCTGAAATAAATAATGAGAGAATTACATAGTTCAATTCCAAGGACATATAATAAGTATAACATAATTAGATAGTCAGCTTTTTTTTTTTGGTGTTTAGAGAGCCACAAGGGCGGGTGATGAGTATCGATCCCAAGATCACCTGGAATCGGGAGGGGAGTTCTATTTACTTGAGCTATCCCTCACTCAGATAGTCAGCTAATAAAACTACCTGTTAGCATTTGCAGCACTTATTATTTACACCACCGTTATTTACAGTGCGGGTAAAAAGGGAAACATTAATTAACACCAAGATTCACATGTTAAAGAGCAGATTGGAAGTAATGAATTTTTTGGAGGTATATTTCCATTCAACAATATATTATCAGATTGCAACTCAATCATGTTGAAATGTTGAATAAACAAAACCGAGCAAGATAACATACAAAGAGCAAGTGAATGCTTACACGAAGACCTATACAAGGACTTAAGGCCGCAACATGATCTTTTACATGGACTTAATTAAAATGTATCCATGTTAACACCTAGAATTCAATATTAATTTCTGAACAAGCAGTTTATTTGGTACGGGGTATATGAAAATAAGTACAGAAATGTACAATATGAAAAAAGAACAGAAATGTACTATATGAAAACAATTCAAATTCACAAGTCTATTCATATGTTAATATATTACTGACATATGCTTCCTTGGTTCCAGTTTTCTTCAAAACACTTACCTTTGGTTATTCCAGCTGTATCTCTATTTTTTTTTAATTTTTTTTAGCACTCCTGTGTATATACTGGTCCTTGCTAATACATAAAATAGAATACTTTTAAAATGCAAAGGTCGTTCACCACATATGCATTTTTACTCTTTTTTCAGGTTCCTTCCCTTCAGCCTTCACGTACCTGTTTCATCACATATGCATCTTTAAGTCTCTTGGAGAGCTGCTGACCATTAGTTTCTAATAAAGGTGTACGTGTCCCATTAAATACTATCATTTATTCAGTTTTCTTCCCTTTCATCTTCACGTTCCTGATTAATCACATAAGCAAATTTAAGACAATATTCAACTCTCTTGCTGGTCAGTAGTGTTAAAAAAAGGTGCGTTTGGATTGTCTGAGAAGGCCTCGACAACTTAAGACAGTATTTAAGTCTACTTCTGATTGATAATCTCTAGGAGAGGTGTAGTTTTGGCTGTCTGAGAGGGCCTCTATAGACCTCTTCTAGACTAAAAGAGTCATATGTGATAAATGGTCCATAAGGCAATTTTCCCTATCCCTACCTTATAATAAATTTGAGATAACTCTTATGAATAATGTTTGGACAATTATACCCTCTTAAATGTTTATTTACTTATTTGACCTCATTAACATTAATTGCCTCTTTTTTTAACTATTAAGAATAGTGTGCAGATATATAATACCCTTGAAAAATAGTTGTTTGCGTTTTTTCCCTCATTAATGCTACCAACAACTATAGGTCTATAGTTGTGGCATAAGACCAAACCGGAAGAGCTCTCTGGATATGGTTAGCTATGGCGTGCACATCACGCGCGTTAGCCGTCCTAGTATTATGAAAATAATCATACTAGCCACACTAATCCCTAAAGAGCTCAAAAGTAATTACAAGGATAGATTTCAGCCATGCAATTAACATATTCTCAAACACACACATCATGTATCCTCTGCCTCCTATTCATGGAAATGTACCAAAGCAATCGATGCCTTCCATTAAAGTATGGAAAACATCTCTGCCATTGCAGACATGAGATTTGTACTTTGCTCCCGCCCTCCTCACCCCTTACAATAAAAAATGACAAGCAATTTATAACAATATGATAGTGTATCGAAGACTCTTTTATGCAATTAGCATTTGTTTTCTAATTCAATATCTATCCAAGGCAAGCAATGTCCCTACAGCATAAGCAACTTTCTTAATGATATGCTTGCCACACATTCAGCCTTCACATGAAATTGAATCTATGCAGTAAAACGAACTACAGCATAAGCTGTTAAGGAACTATCAAAAACATGAACATATGATACAGAACAGAAATACAAAATTGGCTAGCTTTCAAGAGGACTGACCTGATTCCTCCCTCTTACTCCAAGATGTGGACTAGCTAGTGTAATAAAATTTATAGGTTCCAATCCAGCTATTAAACCATGCTTTGTGGAGAGGCCTGCTATTGAAGCATCATTTAGATCTCCATCACCCAAGTTATTTGGTGTGTAAAGGACAGCAACAGCATATCGAGCAAACAAGCCACCAAGAGAATGGGCTAAAAAGGAAATTTTCTTTAGACTCTCTGTCCTGTGTACAATTTGTCTGACCTGTTAAGCATAGTGAACTAGTTTCAAGGAAAATATTTATGAAAAACTACAAACATAGAAAGAGATGTATTCAAAGCTCACCTCCTCAGCCAAACGTTTCCCAGCCCCATCAATACCGCCAAAGGTTTTAGTGAAGGTATTTGATGAACTTGCTGAAGATATTAGAAAGAGAAAGAGCAGTTTAAGCATTCGAACTAAAAATAATAAATAATAACAAATTGACTCCAAAAAACAAACTATTTGACCACAGCACCTATAAAAAATTATCGGAGATTTGTTTAAATGAAAATTTTAATATCGAAGATTGCTCCATAAAACAGTGCAAAATAAAATCAGAGAACACGTTGGACAAAGGATGACAACACTGAAGCGACTAGGGTATTACAGACGCACAAAGCATGTTTTTTTAACAGCAAACGACTACTTAATATTATTTGACAAACTGAAGTGGCACATCACATTCTAATTAAAGTAATTCTCTTCATATTTGCATCCTAGCAGATCCTTCTAGTACTTTAAAACATAGTATTCTGTAAATCCCAACATAGAAATGATACAATCACAAGGTCAAGCAATGCAGTAGGGTATATCAAATATAATATTTGTGCTATGCCTAATTAAAATTGTACCTGCAATACACCTAGCCAAGATGCACATATAGCAACTATCCCAAAACTAGAAGAGAGTAAAGATTTAAGAGGCTCTTCACAGTTCACAATAAAGTACACTTCAACCAAAAAAAAGTCAAAAAATAAATAAAATAAAGTGGCATACTAGGTAATAGAAGTAGATAAACACACCATAAATCAAGAAATTTCTTCCCAATCGCTTCTTCAATTCTGCTTCAAAATATGTCCAATCACTTGGGCTGTTCTAAGAACAAAAGTAGAACGTCATCCTAAGGGGTTGGTAGCTAAGCTAAAATTATATCATGAATCATATAAAAAAAAAAATTCCCACAATATAACAAATTTGTAGTTCTAGGAAACTAGATTAAGGAACACATTCACATTCTTGATTGCTAAGCCGCACCACAAGGGTAAAAGTAAAACATTATCTAAGCATGAACTTCTTGATCAGTAAGACAGTAGAATCAGAGTCAAGCATACGTGTATGTCATACCTAATGAATGTAAGAATCATAGAAAAATTATCTATTTGCATAGAAACCTTTTTTTTTTAAGAATATTTTTATAGAAACCTAAAAAAGTAGCAAATTGTCACATTATTGAGACTTAAGTACAGATGCCCACAGTTTTAAAAAAAAAAAGTCAAAACCGCAAAGTTTAAACCTCCTTAAATATTTAAAAGATTTTAATAACATATACCTAGCCATGATGCCATGGACAAGCACAAGAAGATGATCAGGCCCGCGTTCTCCATTGACTATTGAAGACGGTTTATTTCCAGCTGTAGTACTCATTGCATGAGACTCAAACCTTTGATTTTGCCAGCTATCATTCACCCCTGAAAACATAATCTTTATCAATAGGCCAAAGCTTTGAAGACCAAGGAGACAAAGAGGATAAGGTTTATTACAGTTAATTTCAACTTCATGATTTTATAAGATGAGCAATTCCAGCATTTAGATACAGATCTAAACATGCAAAATAAATGATCTCTGAGTTGATTTAACAATTATCTCTGAGCTTCCATCACAGATTTACAGACATCAGTATTATCATCAATAGCTGCTATTCTCTCTTAATAGGAGTGCAGATTCATTACAAAAAAAAGTAAAACCAATATCAACATCCCAAGTTTAAAAATATAAAGACTAGAGCTAAAGAACTCGAAGAACATCAAGCATAACAAGGATCTAACTGTATCAAAATACATGCTTTATATGCTTGACTTGATCAAAATATGCTTTATCTTCCCCTTTTTACTCAGTGGAAATGCATCAATCCTGAAAAATCTTTCGTAGCAAGATAGCAACACTTAAAAATATGATGCTTCCCCCTCATACATGAGATAAAATCCACTACAAAATAGTAATCTGATACTCAACAAAGGCTAGATTTCTAATTTGGTAGAGAATCACAAAAGGAAAATGATGTTAGTGGAATTCAACCTAGGTCTTGAGAACCACATCCCTAGACTTTAACCAACAAAGCCAGTTGGCATTCATTAGTTTAGGGTAAGATGCTCATAACAATCATACTTCACAATTCACACTCCACTACCACAAGGGTAGAACAAATGTACAATCAACAGTTTCTTCATAAAAATCTCTTGAAAATACCTCCTTTGGCAGCAGCCTTCCCTCTTTGCCTCTCATTCTGGCAACATAAAAAAAGTCATATTTTAAGCACCAAAGAGATTAAGAGACAACCCAAACTCTGCTTCTCCAAGCAACTGCAACCCAGAAAAGTTTCCAATTTCTCAAGTTACTACTATAGACGACATCCATTAGACTAAATTAAAAAGAAAAAAAAAAAGGGTTCAACACATAATGTCTTGAAGGGGACACAATATGTACAAAACAGCCAATGAGGAGATAAGCAACTGAGAACATTTGAACCAACTATACATGATAAGAACGCGAATTACTTGATCTACAAATGAACAGACCTAAACCAGGCCTCAGCCCCCTTTTTAAAACAACTTCTTTCTAAGCATAAAGGACCGGCAAAGAAAGACAAGTAGATCACTCTCTAGCTTCTCTAGCTATCTCGTACACAACGAATTCCAAGAAACCAGAGACATTAAACGGTATCTTCATATTCAAATAAGAACCTAGTATATGTCATTCCATAACAATCATTATCTTCTTTGTACATTTCATGTATAAATATAAATCTTCTCTTTCAGTGGAACAAAAGAGACAATATCACACGCAAAGCTTTTGGCACAACCACACAAACCTTAAACCCACATGCCATTATTACAATAGAATATGCATAATACTAACTTCTTAAGTAATTCCATATATAATACTACGTATATAAGAACATATCCCACCGAAACCTCTACATAAATTAATTAACTAGAACTTCATACTGCAAACTGTCAACCATCAGATTATGCTCTCTAAATTCCACTTAATCAATCCACCCTTAACCTTTCTAAATATACAAACATACAAATAAAGTACAACTAACACAATACCTACCCCATGTTCTTTAATACTCCTCTCATATTTTTATCTATGCTATCAGCCAATAAAATTTCTATATACGACACTTCACGGAATTGCATCGTTTGGCATCGCAATACCCTCATGTTTTCCTCAAATCACCGGCAAAAGCTTCGAAAAACAGGACCACTACCAGCTGCCCTTACAGAATAAGAGATAAATAAAGATCAATCAGCTTTGAAATACGATCAATAATTCCCAGCATCTGTATACCCAAACTTCTTAGCTCTGACAGCTAGTTGACCTTAAGATAATAACCAAAAGTTTCCCACTATAAACTCCAACAATGGCAATCATAATTCATAAGTTTCAAGCAATTGTAATTCCTATTTCTCGAAATCAGCCAAAACCCAAAATTCAATTTCCCACCTCAATTCCCTCAAATTCGTTCAATCAAAAACCCCCCTTCATTTTTCTACCTACATTTTGCAATTTCAATACGATAAACACATAGAATAATCACCCAATTGCAAATCCAAATTCAAATTCAATAATATGATCAACAATAAACAAAACCCAAATCAAAAATTCAATAAAAGTAACACTAAATTAAAAAAAAAAAAAAATGACAATTACCGGAGAAATTACATGAACTATTCGACGAACAATGCGAAGATGAAGACGATGACGAAGACGAAGACGACAACGATGAAGATGACGAAGAAGGAAGAGAACCACCACCACCAAGTCTAAGAGAGAAAACAGGAGAACTAACACAATTGTTGCGCGCGTATAATAAACTCACCGACGCAACAGCAGCTGATGCTGAAGGTGATGCTGCCATGTATATAATCTATCTTCAAAAAATCAATCTTTAATTCTTATTTTTGTTGGGTATCCCAGAATAGATAATAATCGAATATTATAATATAAATTAATGCATTTTTAATCATAAAAAAATGGGATTTCTTTGAAAATACGAAATGTCCATACTTTTTGGAAATGGGTATGAAATGGGAAGATTAAATAATGGGTGGGTTTAATTTTGCAGTCATAATGTGGATAATTCTGGGTTTTTCTCTCTCTTTAAAGAAGCGGATTTGGTGGGGAAAGTGCACAGGAAGAGGAGTTGAGTTTTTTTTTTTTTTTTTTTGGAGTTAATGGAGAGATAGTACTATAGTAGTGGATAGATTTGGGGTGTTGCAGTTGGATTTTTTTAGCAGGATAATTTGTGGTTCTTTGGGTAGTTGATGGCTTTTCATTCGCTGGTTGACTGTGTCCAATTAATTAATATTACGTTTTTTTTGAGTTGGTAAGAAAAAGGGTTTTATTGAATCGGAATCTCTCACATGTTAACTTGGTTCGAATTAGCAAGTTAGCTCATTTGAGGATGAGGATGAGTGAATTCTCACTTTAAAGTAATTCTAGTAGAGTTTGATCCCACTACATTTAATTATAAGATGCTAGTTGGACCTTTTACTCACCTCGGAGCAACGCGTATACTTTTTCAATAGATCAAATGTATGTCTTTATTTTGTGGTATGTGGAGTAACATGTATGGTTAAGAAATTAAGTTGAACTATTTAGAAGAACATGTTTCTTTCGATTAAGAGGACTCATCCAGACCTGTACGTGGTCAATGGATTGCAAAAATAAAGGTGTATTTAAGCTGCAATAAATTAAATGTAAAATACTTTGGCTAAATTAGTTTAAAAAAAATTTTAAAAAAAAAAACCCTAAATGTAAAATACTTCGGCTAAATTGGTTCAATTCATGCTCTATATCCCATTCATTGATTGGTTAGGAGATCAAGACCATATTTATAATCTATTCTTTTTACTCTTTGTTATAGTAATTTAGAATTATGTTATTTTATGAATAATAAGCCTTAGAGATCAAGAGATAACAAATTGGTAACAAATTGATGGTAATTATTTAATTAGATGTAGTGTATATTTTAATTTTTGAATCCGTCCTACCACATATAGTGTTGAAAAAAGGTAACAAATTGGTGGTAATGGATACCTAACTCTAAGTAATGGTAATAGTTTGATAATAAAAACGGTTTATTATTCCACTTACACCTCTTAAAAACATTGTAATAAACATGCTCTAAAATTTACTTAAAATCAACACATGTCAACTAAACCGAAAATTTCCAAATACATTACATTGATCTATTGAAGTAGTATGTTTTCTAAAATACGTCTATTGAAGTATTATGTTTCCCAAAATTAAAATACTTGTAGATATTTACGATTTTTATCTCAAAAATTACAAGACCTAGTCAACAAGACTACGTATCCTACAAGTAACACAATTTCTACCTTATCTAGGCAATATGCATAGACAATTTCTACCTTATCTAGGCATAGACTACACTTTCCTAAGATAAGTAAATAATCAAGATTATTTTTTCATGAAAAAATAGCTATATATATATCAGAATTACCGTGCCTTTTCTTTCACTTTGCAAATCTTCCTCATACACTGCCTCAATACATTCAAAACCTTAACCTACGAGTACTTCCAATTCTCTTGATCTCTCCTCTCATGGCTTCTTCGAGCGAACGTTACGACATCATCTTCCTCGCTAAGCTTGCCGCCCAAGCCGAACGCTATGATGGTATGTTCTAACTCGTCACTTTCAATTCTTTCACGTATGTAGGAGTTTCAACAATATTATACTACTTACATAATCTTTTACTATTTTTTGTAATTTCAAAGTGTATGTTGAGAAAAATAGTATTATTAATTTATAATGTATAATCTTGTTAATACAGTATATATCAATTAAAACTTTATATCACTTTAATTTACGTACTTAACAATATTTATTGTTGTTTTAGAATATTTATTATATACTCTACCAAGTAGATGTGCATTGTTAAGCATGAACTAGACTATTAAAATATAACTAATGATTTCATATCTTAAATTTTACAGATATGATCGATACAATGAAGAAATTGGTGAAATTTAACATTGATTTAACAGTCGAAGAGCGTAATCTCCTTTCAACGGCATACAAGAAAGTGACCGAGCCAAAGAGAGAATCATGGAAACTTCTCTCAATAACTGAGAAGGAGGAGGATACAATATACAAAAACGAAACGTACATGAAGTGTATTCAAGATTATCGTAATATAGTCGAGTCGGACCTTGCTAACATTTGCTATGACGTTATAAGCCTAATTGACGATCATCTCCTTCCTTTTGCGTCTAGCACTGAATCCTACGTCTTTTACTTAAAGATGTGAGTATAATTTTAAAGAATTTTATCTTTTACTTCGGATTAAACTTGATTAAGTCTTTTAGCAATTAATTTATTGGGTATTATTATTTATTCATTATTTCATTGAGTTAAAGAGTTGGTTTGTTTACTTAACGGAGAGCTATGTGATGCAGGAAAGCGGATTATTGCCGATATATGGCCGAAATCAAAACTGGTGATGAAAAATCATTAGTCGCGGAAGAGTCGTTAAAAACATATAAGGTAAATAAATGCTCGATTTTATTTCTATTACTCCATTTTGTGTTCTTGCAATTTTTTGTGTATACTTAGGCCCTGTTTGATTCACCTTAAAAAAAAAAATATTAAGTAAAAATAATTTCAGTTCAGTAAAAATAAGTTCAGTTTAGTAAAATTAATTTCAGTTCAGTAAAAATAATTTCAGTTCAGTAAAAATAAGTTCAGTTCAGTAAAATTCAGTTTTATTAAAGAAGAATTATAATAGAAAATCAGTAAAAATAATTTAAGTTCAGTAAAAATAAGTTCAGTTCAGTAAAAATAAGTTCAGTTCAGTAAAAATAATTTCAGTTCAGCAAAATTAAGGTGAATCAAACAGGGTCCTAGTTAAATTCATGGATTTTAATTTGCTATATTTCTAAGTACCGTTTTAATTTATCTTCCTTTCATATAAACTCTCAGCTATATATATATATATATATATATATATATATATATATATATTATCTTTCTTATCTATATACGGAACATATAGAATATGAATATTACTATGTTGCATTTTGTTAGAATTGTATACATGTGGTTTTCTAATTATGTGATTAGCCAAATTGAAGTTAAAAGTGTTTGTCGTTAACTTTGTTGTTAATATTATTTTGTATACCATTTGATTTTCTTTTTCGTTTTACAAGTAAATAATTGCAATTAAATTTTATTGTAGAAAGCAATGGACGTAGCAGTGGTTCAATTTTCACCTATTCATCCAACCCGCTTAGGCTTGGCATTAAATATTGCTGTTTTTTACTACGAGGTTTCAAATTCTTATCAAAGGTACTTACATAATAAATTTATAATCTTACAATTTCGCTATGATTATTATTATAATTGCATTGTTACTTACTTGTATGTATTTTTTCCTTTTTAGGGCATATCAGTTGGCAAAGGAAACTTTTGAAGAGGCTATGTTAGAGTTGGATGGTTTAGGCGGCAGGGCTTACTCGAAAGACAGCAAGGTTATCCTGAATCTTTTGAGGGATAACCTTACACTATGGAAGGCCGAGAATGATGAAAGCAACCTTTGAAACATACACTTCATATTCATGAAAGAAACATGTGATTTTATAATGCATGAAAGAAACATGTGAAACAAATAGCTAAGCTTGTTCAGAATAATATGTTAAACATCTCTGATTTTATAATACGAAGTATGTATTGACTAGTTGAACACATGTATATATTTTAATAGTGCTTTGTTTAGAAAATAAATTATAATTGAGTTTGAATTTGAGTCGAATTTATGAAAATCATGATTAAAGTTGGATTACAAGTCTAATTATAAATTAAGCACAAGACAAGTTTTGCAGCATCCGATTCAAATCCTGCTTGTTTCTTCACTCACCAAGTCACCTCCTTTCCATCAAACTATCAAAGTAAACCAAGTAACTCTTATTTTTATCATTAACTCAAGGCTCACAAATATAGAAACAAGTAGTTCAAAAGAATTCTACTTTCTAAAAAACAAACCAAAGCCAAAGTTTTTTAAAGTTTCAATTTTATGGATCTTTTACCAAAATGGCTATTTTGACAAAAGTATTTACCAAAACGGCTAATTATAAAATTTAATTCCCAAACTAGCTAAAGTTATTGATTTGAAAGGATATTATTTATTTTTTATATTCCTTTGACCACGTTTGGTTCACTTTATTTTTTTTATTTGGTTTTATTTAAAAAGAATTAGATTTTTTTAAAATGTTGGTTTTATTAAAATTCTAATTCCATAGTTTAAAATATCCCATTAATTTGAACAATAACAATCAACATAATATATATGCAACAATTCTCAATTTTTAAAAAAATTATACAACATAAACAACCACGCACTCAAAAAAAAATGATCCAAACTTCCAGTCAACAAAAGAAAAAAAATATACAACTATTTTTTTTTAACACATAAAGATAGAAATAAATATATATAAGTTTGATTTATCATACACATTAAACAAAAAAAAATATTCATACTAGCCAACATAAACAAAGATTATACAATTAATTTAATAGACATGAAAAAGATGAACAATACCTTCTTTTTTTTTTTTGAATAGAAAAAAATGAACAATGCCTTAAAATCCCTTATCGTCGTATAAATTTGGGGTAATCTTGATAGAACAATAATACTTGAAATTCCAAATTTTTGTGATTGATATGATCAAGATGAAAAATTAGGGCTTTTAATTTAATATTTTTTATTGTAATTAGGGATCTGCGAGTCTGCGACTGTTTACATTCTTCGTAGTTTTGTATACTGCTTAAATTTTTCACCTTAAAAAAATATTTAAGGAAATAAAAATAATACAAAAAAAACAAAATTAAAAAAAAAAGAACCAAACTGATTCAAAGGAAATAAGAAACAGCCAAATTCCTTCCAAGTTAATAAATTAGTTAGTTTGAGAATTAAATTTTATAATTAGCCGTTTTGGTAAATTATTTTGTCAAACTAGCCGTTTTGATAAAATATCCCAATTTTATACTATGGCTTAGTTCTCATCTTAGTCATAATTAAGTCTCATAACAACAGAGCTAGAAAGAACTACATGTGCAACTTAAAAATGACCATTTACCCTTATAAGTTAAACATAACGTCATTAGGCACATGATTTTAGACCGGATAAGAAGCATCAAACCTTAGGAGTTAGGACAATGCACAACACAACAGTTTTTTACTACCATAATTTGTTTGTCAAAAAGTACCATGTCAAATAATTTCAAATGAAAAACCTGAAATCATGCTACCCCTCCGTCCCATAATACTTGGGATGTGAGTGGACACACAATTTATGAAAACTACAAGTTGTTCTATTTAAAACATTTGTTTATATATAAAAAAATCCTCTTTTGTATTTTTATATTACAAGTAGACCTTGGCAATCCTGACCCGACTCGTAACCCGAAAGTTGATCCGAAAATGACCCGAACCCGAACTAACCTAACCCAACCCGACCCCGACCCGAAATAGAGTTAACCCGAACATGACCCGATAACCCGAACTGACCCGACCCGATATTGACCCAAAACCCGAATTTGAACTGACCCGAAGTGACTCGACCCGATTTTAACCCAAATTAATTGACCAAAATCGACCCGATCCGTAGTGACCCGACCCGAATTGACCCGAATCCTAAGTGAATAGGGTGAAATAGTGAATTACTTAGGGCCTGTTCTCATACGTTGAAATTCAGTTTAGTTCAGTTCAGTTTAGTTCAGGTCAGTTCAACTCAGTCAGCTCCTAATTTCCTTCTCTTATAAAATATTCATTTTACTTCAGTTCAGTTCAGTTAGTTCATTTTAGCAGAGTTCAGTCAATGAGAACATATCCTTAGTTTAGGGCTTCTTTATTTCCTACGTAATAGGTACTCATGATTTATTTTTTTTTACGATTTTTTTTTATTTTTACAACTATTTTTTTAAGTGAATTTATTTTGGTGACCCGACACAAACTTGACCCGAATTGACTCGATTCAAATTTAACCAGACCCAAAAATTAATCTTAAAAATTAACCCGACCCGAACAGACCCGACTCGAATTGACACGACTCAAACTTGACCTGACCCGAACTTGACCCTACCCGAACTTGACCCGAAGTGCTGACTAGATTTTGACCCGAAACCCGAATCAACCCGACTCGACCTGAACATTTGCTGACCTGAACTTGATTCGACCCGAACCCGACCTGAATGACCTGTTTGCCAGGTCTAATTACAAGTAAATAACAAGCGGTCGTGATGGGAGTGGGGTGGGTAAGGAGAGAGAATGTGAGATAATACTTTTTTTTTATTAGTCTATATTTAGTAACGTGTCAAGCATTATGGGACAAATAAAAATGAGAACTGTTTAAATATCATGAGACGGAGAGAGTACATTAAACTACTCCGTATTTAAGTAGCTTAGCATGTTTCCTAAAACAAAAATAATACTCGTAGATATTTAGGATTTTTTTTTAAAAAAAAAAAAAAAAAAAAAAAAAAAACCACGACTACGTATTTATTTACGAAAACTCCCTCCGTGTTTTTTTAAGTGATACATTTTTCATTTTCGGTCGTTTTTTTTAAGTGATACATTTCCTTTTTTGGCAAAACAATACATTAAAATATTATATCTCTCTCCTCTCATGGCCCCCACCCAAACCCATTACTACTTTTTTATTATATCTTTCCTCTCACATTCATTACTTTTCAATAAACTATTAACCCCACTATCTTTCTTTAACAATTTTTTAATACTCCGCTACCCCACTTACCTCTTATTTTATTTAAGTCAATTAAATTGCCTAAAATTATGTGCCGATCAATATGTATCACTTAAAAAAACACGGAAAGAGTATTTATTTTTTTCGTAGATAGTTAGGATTTATCCTACAAGCAACACAACTTCTAACTTCTTTTTTTAATATATATTTTAGGAAAACACGACTTCTAAGTTCTAATTATGGTAGACATAAGCTATACTTTTCTAAAATATAGAAACTTGAAGAAGCATGGGTACACCTTAGAAACTTGAATACCTTAGGGGTATAGCTTAGAAAAACCCAATAAAATACTAATTAATTATATTTTCTATGTGAAAAAAAAAAGCTATATATACCATATTACCGTGCGTTATTTTTCACTTTTCAATTCTTCCTCCTACATTTTACCTCAAAATATTCAAACCCTTTCATAACTTTCATTCACGAGTATCCCAATTCTCTTGATATCTCCTCCAATGGCTTCTTCGAGCGAACGTTACGACATCATCTTCCTCGCTAAGCTTGCCGTCCAAGCCGAACGCTATGATGGTATGTTCTTCCTCATCGCTTTCTTTCACGTACTAGTTTCAACTCACAAAAGCTTCAATTTTAGTTGGATTTGAGTTCCTTACATACTTCTACGTTCTTTAAAAAAAAACACAACATTCTACAATATTACACTTCTTCAGTGTCTTAAAAGTAATAAAAAATTAAAAATTAAAAATCACTTCTTACCTAATCTTTGACTATTTTTTGTGACTTCAAATTTAGTTTATGTTAAAAAAAATTAGTATTATCATGTGAAATCTTGTTAATACATCTTAGATATAACAACTTTATAATATCACGTTATTATTGTTTTAGGATATTTATGATGTACTCTACTACAAAAGTTGTGCATTATTAAGCATGAAACTATTAAAATACAACTAATGATTTCATATCTAAAATTTGCAGATATGATCGACGCAATGAAGAAATTGGTGAAGTTTAACATCGATTTAACAGCCGAAGACTGAACAAAAGGAAAATACAATATACAAAGACGAGACATACATGAAGTGTATTCAAGATTATCGTAATGTAGTCGAGTCGGACCTTGCTAACATTTGCTACGAAGTTATAGAACTTATTGAGGACCATCTCCTTCCTTTCGCGTCTAGTGTCGAATCCTTCGTCTTTTACTTAAAAATGTGAGTAATAACTTAAAGAGTATTTTGCATATTATTAATTTAATCAAGTCTTTTTAACAATTACTCCGTAATTTATTGGGTATTATTATTCTTTATTCTTTAAGTTAAGAGTTGGTTCGTTTAATTAACGAAGAGCTATGTGATGCAGGAAAGCAGATTATTACCGATATATGGCCGAAATCAAAACTGGTGATGCAAAATCATTAGTTGCTGAAGAGTCGTTGAGAACATATAAGGTATATATTTGCTCGATTCTTATTACTTCTTTTTTGGTTCTTGCATTTTTTTGGTGCGTACTTAGTTAAATTCATGTATTTTAATTGTGTTTTTAAAAAAAAAATCACGAATTTTACATGTAAAAAAAAAAAAAATAAAGAACCATGAATTTTAATTTGCTATATTTTTAAAGTGCTGTTTTTAATTTATCTTTCTTTCATACATAAATTCTTGCCTATATATTTAGATTTATCTTTCCTGTCTATATATATATACTCAGTATGTATAGAATATATTTATTCAAAATATATATATATATATATATATATATATATATATATATACAAAGCTAAACTTTTAGCCAGACGACGAGATAGCGACACTTGGCGCTCCAACTTTTCGCCAAGTGTTGCGCCACGTAGGATAAAGTTATATAGAATTCAATTTGTATGATAAAAAAATTAATTTAGAATTCTATTTTCAATCAAATTTGGATATAATTTTAGGATAAAATTGTTAATTTAGAGTTTTATTTTCGATAAAGTGCCAATATTTCATATGTACAAATTAAATTATAGTTTTATTAAAAAAAAATTATTACACTCATAAATTATCATATAAATTTATTTGTTGTATCATAGTATTTTTTTGGAGTGAAGGAATTAGCTCAAAATGCACCACATCCATTATTTATAATATATTCTAATCAATTAAAACAATATACTTTACAATCTAGAGTCATTTCGGACAGGGTCATTATTTCAGGTTACGGGTCAAGAAATGTTTTTCACCAATGTTATTATAGTCATTACATGTCTACTATATAGTTTAAATCATCACAAAAACACATCAATTCCTAACTAATTTTGTATCAATGATATGTTTTAAAATTTGACATATAGATTAAAAATTTATCTTAAAATTCAATAAACAACTCGGGCATCGCACGGGTACAAAAATAGTATATATATATATATATATATATATATATATATATATATATAGGGAAAGGCTCTCGTGAGAACTCCTTCTATATGTGAGAATTTTTCTTATGTGAGAACACTCTTTATGTTCTAAATTTTTACTCGTATGTTCTTAAGTTTAAATCTGATGTTCTAAAATTTTCCTAAGGTGTTCTAAATTAAATCAAATGTTCTAATTTAGTACTCACATGTTCTAAATCAGAAATTAGTTAAGTTTGATTTCATAAATTTTAAATAACTTGTTCCAAAATTTTAACATATATGTTCTAAATTTTAAAACGTGTGGTCTAAGTTTTTTAATTATATGTTCCGGATTTTAAAGCGTATGTTCTATTTTTTTTTACTCGTATGTTCTAAATTTTTTACTCAAACTTTTTATATTCTATATCAATTTGTTCTAAAATTTTATTCACATGTTCATAATTTTAAATCAGATGTTCTAAATTTTTAAATTTCTAATCACTTGTTCTAATTCTTAAATAAGATGTTCTAAACATATTACATGTTCTAAATTATTACTCATATGTTCAAAATTTTAATTTGAGTCACATGTTCCAAATTTTAACTCGTATGTTCTAAATTTTTACTCACATGTTCTAAATTTTAGATCAGTTCTCATGTAAGTATGAATTCTCACATATGGACCTATTCTCACCGGATCCCTCCCCTATATATATATATATATATATATATATATATATATATATATATAGAGAGAGAGAGAGAGAGAGAGAGAGAGAGAGAGAGAGAGAGAGAGAGAGAGAGAGAGAGAGAGAGAGAGAGAGAGAGAGAGAGCGCTAGAATATGAATGTTACTAACGTTGCATTTTTTTAGAATATTAATATTATTACTGACTAGAGTACTGGACTACGTATATGTGTGGATTTCAAATTATGTGATTAGCCGAATTGAAGTTAAAAGTGTTTCTCATTATCTTTGTGGTTAATATTATTTTGTGAATCATTTGATTTTTTTTTTTTCATTTTTACAAGTGAATAATTGCAATTAAATTTTGTTGTAGGAAGCAATGACCCTAGCAGTGGTTAATTTTTCACCCATTCATCCAACACGCTTAGGCTTGGCATTAAATTTTGCCGTTTTTTACTTTGAAGTTTCAAATTCTTATCAAAGGTATTTACATAATAAATTTATAATCTTACAACTTCTTTATGATCTGATATAATTGCATTGTTACTTACTTGTACGTAATTTTTATATTTTAGGGCAAATCATTTGGCGAAGAAAGCTTTTGTAGAGGCAATGTTAGAGTTGGATGGTTTAGGCGGCAAGGCTTCCTTGTTGAAAGACAGTAAAGTTATCCTGAATCTTTTGAGGGATAACCTTACTCTATGGAAGGGCGAGAATGATGAAAGAAACCTTTGAAGCATTCATGACTATTTGAAACATTTATTTTTTATTTTATTTTGAAAAGTGAAACATTTGATTTGTATTACAATACAATAATAATATTTGAATTTGAAATATCTCTAATTTCATTTTATATATTTATATAAAGAAAAGTGCCATCATCAATTGATTAAAAGTTAAGAATGGAATATTTTGATGACCAAGTATTTGTTAAAAAGAGTAGTCTAGAAAAATCTAAAAAGTAATGATATGTTGTTATGAAAATATTGTGTGGATATCCATTATGCTCTTTATATGTTTCCACAATATTCTAAATTTAGGGTTTATTCTTATCTAAGCAAACCCTACTTATAATATTCTATGTATATATATACCCCTATCATATGGAATAATATGAACAGATATATTATCTATCAATCTCTCTTATATTTCTCTTTATTTTACAACACGTTATTAGCACCAATAAAGCTCTAATCAATATGTAAATTTTATTGTTGATTTCTTAGATTAATGATTAATTCGTTGTATACTGAATGCGCTAAATTATACTATTATTATCTTGTTGTGTCGCATCTTGGGAAGAAATTAGAAGGAGATTAATCTTGATCATGGGTTTTGATCTTTTAATAATGAAATTACACATTCCAAGAATGTCATATCATTCCATCCTCATTAATTAATTTGGGACTAGTACAAGGAGTCTCACGGTATTAATAATTTGGTTACAAAGAACTACTCGTATTATTTCTCGATTGCATTGGTTTGTTTATCTTGACTCATCTTTCTCATCTATCCATAATATAATAGATTAGCCTTAATCAAGGGCTATACTTTATTTTCTTTTCATTGACGTTTTCATGAGTTACAGGCTAGCAAATGACGTTGATAACATGAAGTTGACGATAAGGCTGGTTTTTATGGTGGGAAAGGTTTTGATATCAGGAAAATTCATTCTCAACTATCCTGTTATTGTTAATTTTAAACCTTTACATAATATGTTTATATTGTTTCCCAAATTTTCGTATTTTTATTATTCCTAGAGTTCAATGAGCAATTTGGGAATAGTTGGATTTGATGCAGAAAATAACTAGTTAGTAGTTTTGTTTTTACTATGAGTTTTAGTTAGTTTGAATCTAAAAGGTATTTAGAATTATTATTGGTGTTAATTTTATGAACTTATGGTTTTCATGAACTTGTATTACCTATATTTGCTAGATTTTGGTATTACTTTTCCTATCCGTAGTAAATGAGTTTGGTTATTTCTCTATGCTTCATAACAAATATGAATGGTTTGATTTAGCAATTATTTACCCATATAATTTGTTTGTGAAATCCTATGTCTAATGCCTTGAATGTTTGTACGAAATAAGCTTAAGGCACATGTGAAACTATTTATAATTTATGTATTGAATTATGTTTTTATATTTCAAGTATGATATGAAACATGTGGTTTTCCACTAACGTGAACGTGTTAAATTTTGGTTGCTTATGTGCTTGTTTCTATTTTCTAATTAAGCTTTATCAGGCAATATATTAATTTTAATTTGGCTAGTATAGTTCAGTGGATCGAATAAGGTATGTTTTGATTAAAGCTCGAACTGATTATGTCATGTTTTATTTTTACCTTCTCTTTCTGAAAAATGTAGATGGATTGGTATATATTCTCGTACATATAGACTTGAAGTTCTTTAATTAATTAAATATATAGAAAAAAGTGTGTTATGAGTTCAAGTAATTAAACATGACATTGTGAGAAACTATACATAATCAACGTTTTATTATGCCCATAAATATAAAAGGTTTTTTTTTTTTTTTTAAGATGAATGTAATTGGGCATGAGGAACATGATAAGTGTTCTATAAGTATAATTTTATATAAGCATGTTTTTGCTAAAATGAACACTTTACTTGATACATGACATTGCCAAAAGAATTTATGGCTTAAAAGTTGCAAGGATTTTAAAGGTTGTTGCATTGATTCATTCCATACCCCCATTTGCAAGGATTAGGGGGAGATTGTATGTAACCCTTGCATATAAATAATAAAATATATTGATATTCAGTTTAATACATACAATAACTTAAATATCAACGATTTATTTAATAGAAGTGACCACATGTTCATTAAATATTTTGAAATGATACCATCCTGAAGATGGATATAAACAAATGACATTTATCATATACTAGTTGTAAATGCTCTAATTTAAAATTGATGTCCTAAGAGTACAACATCAATTGTTGATGTACCTATAGCATGCTTGAAGCGTGATAAATCAATAGGTTCTAAAGATAATTAAGTATCTTTGAAAAGGAAAGGAGTCACTATTGACAATGACAAATTTGAGGAAGTGGTAAATATCATTACATTTCTAGAAGAAATCACTTTTAGTAAAGTTCATATGTTTCATGATTATATAAAAGACTCCAGAAGAGTATGAAATATCCAACAAGATTAACATGTATCAAGTTTATAGTTTAAACTCCAGTAGAGTATGAGTAATTATTGGATAAAATATTAATTGATTGTCTTGCCAATTGTATAAAGAAACACATGTTAGTGTTCTAAAATGTATCATGGCCATGCATATAGTAAGTTTAATAAAGTGATCACTAGTGTTGAAAACTGATCAGAGTTCAAATTTAGAGAAGTGATTGGATGTGATAATTAAATTAGGCCATCCGGGTTTAATAATAATTACTTGTAATGGAAACCTAAAGTTTCATTTGATAATGTGCTGACGCTTTCTCAATGTTAAATATATAAAATGAATTGAATGGAAAGACGTAACATTGAGATAGAGTTATATTTGGATTGTGAGTTATAATAATTTGTATTGATGAAAATTTCAAGATTTAATATGTTTTGATTTTTTTTATATAAAGGAGTAATGGTTGACCAGATGTTCACCAAAATAACTTATATATTATTGTCAACAATCAAGTGATCAGAATCTCACCAAATACACTATTTAAGTCTTCAACGATCTAGAAGATCGTCACCTACTAGAATTACAAGCAAGTGATTTATGCTTGTATAACAATTCTTTTGATTGGGGCTATTATATGTCAGCACATATTAAATTGGAGAAGAAAGAAAAACGTACAACTGTACAAAATATGTCTTACCATTGACATTGATCTCCAGAAGAGAAAATATTATTGAAAATTTAATAATAATTACACATGAAATATAAAGTTAATGAATAAATGATTCTTCATCGAAATTGTTCTCCAGAAGAGATAAATTTTGATTGTGATCCTCCTAATGAAATGAATTTTAATGCAAATTTATATACTAAGTTGGTATAGAATTAGACGCCCCTATAAAAGAGATATATTACCAATTTAGGGGGAGAAGAAATAGCAAAAGTTGGGAAAATCAAAATAAATAAATAAATAAATAATATATATTATCCCTATAATGGTAGTTTGAAAAGTTATATATATGCCAACTTTTGTATATATATTATCAAGATATGTTGCACATTTATGATTTGATTTGTATTCAGTTATGACTCATGTTGCATAGCGTTGAAGATACATTTTGGTCATATTAATTATGTGTATACATTGAGATAAAATCTTGCCAATTGTACTTGAATCACTACACCTGAAGTGTAGGTTGTATATGATCGGTTCCAAAATAAAGATATGTTTAATAGATATGATATTTGGCAAGATAGTGCAGTTGACACTAATAGTGTAATAGTATATAAATACCATAGTATGAAATACCCTAAAAGTGGTATAGATATCTGAATTATTATAATAGATGGCCTATGATATAAGAAAAATTATGATGGTACCAATGAGAAATGTATTCAAATATCATAGTAAAATAGCATGCGGAATGTAAGTTAAAGGAATTTTATGATACTGGTACATAATGAACCGATGAATAATATGCATATGCATAATGGAATGGACTAATAAGTAAGGGATCTGAAATATATGTACATTTTGATGTCGACATAATGATAATGATCATAAGTTTATCATGGATCCGAAGTCCAAGAAATATGGATTTTTAAATCCACACTGTACAGTGTCTTGCACCATTTTGAGTCTTATATTCATGTGCATGTGAGTCATAGGTTAATGGTTTATTGCATATGTAGGAAATTAGATGCATTACTCATTGTATAATTTGTTTAATATGTTATCATGTTTTATATCTCATATTGCATGGATTAATTTCTTACAATGTGGTGTATGTGAATGTTCATTCAAAGTATAGTAAGACATATTTACAATTTTGATGAAAATTAGAAAGAGATATTTATATTCCAATTGGCTTACAAATTGTAATGAAATTATTGATGACACCTATTTAATTGCACGTTATGAATCATGTAAGAAGAGTTCCCGAAGAACTTATATATGATGTATTTAAATATCCAGCCTTACAAAGTTTATCTCTAGAATAATGCAATTACTATCAAACTCTTGAAAAGTCTATGTAAATACATCATTGACATCTCAACCTGAAGTTTGAGCATATAAGAGTTAGTGAGATTTACAATTTGTATTCGCAGAAAAATTATCGTGTAGTTAATTACGAAACTTCTAAAGAAACGGGATACTTATGCGTGAGACTGTTTTATCATGGTCCAGAAGAACCATGATCAATGTATATAATTACATGTGCTATATTATTATTTCATACAAGATTGAAAAATCAACATTAATAATATCATGGGTTGCCATATTTATTAAGGAATGTTTAATCAAATTATAATGATCATCAATTTCGATTATTCATGACCTCCAGAAGAAGGCATAAGTATAATAGTTAAGGCAACTTTGAACAGAGATTTTGAATGAAATGTGGACAAACACATGTATTATTGTTATAGGTTTGGTGATATGAAGACTCACTTGTTTGAGTAAAAATTTGAAGATTTGGAAGACTCGAAATTAAAATCAAGGAATGATATTATTCTGCGTCATGTGTGAAGACACTCAACTATATTGGATTCATTGCATTAGAAGACCTCAAGCTATACATTCATCAGGGGGAGAAATTACGCGCTGCACTATTTTTCCTTTAACCATGGTTTTTGTCCCATATTGGGTTTTCCTGGTAAGGTTTTTAATGAGGCAGCATTTCGAGCGTATTACGAAGAATGTTGTACGTACTCTTTTTCCTTCATTAGGTTTTTATCCCACAGGGTTTTTCCTAATAAGGTTTTAACGAGGCACAATCTTCGATAATGGACATCCAAAGGGGGAGTGTTATGAAAATATTGTGTGGATATCCATTATCCTCTTTATATGTTTCCAGAATATTCTAGATCTAGGGTTTATTCTTATCTAAGCAAACCCTACTTATAATATTCTATGTATATATATACCCCTATCATATGAAATAATATGAACAGATATATTATCTATCAATCTCTCTTATATTTCTCTTTATTTTACAACATATGTTAGAATTTCTAATATATGTAGAATTTACCTAAGAAAAATACGGAGTATAAATAATCTAAATAAGTCTAGGCTAACAACCTAATAACATAAGCTAGTTAGAACAATATAGAGTATTGTAGCTTACTCTCATAAATTGGTTAATAGACCGAAATATTATATAATACAAGAATACTACTATAAATACCCGTTTTCATACATTTGTAAGAAAAAGAAAAAAAGAAAAATTCAATCGTCCAAAAAATCATCACATCATCTTTTTTGTCTCCCAAATATAAGTATATAAATTCATGAATTAGTCAACCAAAAAACCCACAACATTACCGATTCCATTTGATTCATTTGGAGTTATATGGAAGTTCAAATTTAAGGGGCGTTTGTAATGAATTAGTCAACCATAAAACCCACAACATTACCGATTCCATTTGATTCATTTGGAGTTATATGGAAGTTCAAATTTAAGGGGCGTTTGTAATAAAAGTGTAAACCTATCTTAAGAGAATTAAAGTGTATACTACCTCCGTTACAGGTTAATTATGTGCAACGATTTGATATAAAATATAGAGAGTAAATGTCTAATCGTTGCACATAACTTGTAACGGAGGTAGTAGTAATATAATTTAAAAGTGTAAACCTATCTTAAGCCGCCTATTGTATCAATAATATAACTAAAGGTGTAATAATGAACTGATGTGGTATAATTGCGACAGACGTACGTATGTACAAAAAGTTCTTTACATAATTGAGTAGCTATGACCACAATGGTTCAATTTTCACCTATTCATCCAACATGTTTAGATTTGGCATTAAACTTTGTCATATTCTACTATGAGATTTCAAATTCTTACCAAAGGCATTTGTACATTTATAAGCTTACTATTTCTCTAAGATCGATCATGCATGTTTTTAGAATAACCTTGTTACATACATGTATTGATGTCTGGCATGTATTTTTAGTATTTATAGGGCATATCACTCGGTGAAAGAAGCTTTTGATGATGTTATGTTAGAGTTGGATGACTTAGGGTCTGTTCTTTTCCGTTGAAATTCAGTTCAGTTCAGTTCTGATCAGTTCAGTTCAGCTCTTAATTTATGTCTAATGATATTACTAATGATATAAAGCCAAATTTCATTCTTTTAAGCTCTTATTACAACGACGACGACGACGACAACAACAACAACAACAACAACAACAATAATAATATTATTATTATTAACAATAATAATAAGGATAATTTGTAAATTACCACCCAAAAATAGTATCAAATTCTAAATAACCACCCAATTAAAATTTTATTTTAAATTACCACCCATTAAATTAAAAAAACGCTCAGATTACCACCCATTTTGTTTTTCCGGTGGAATTTCCGTCAGTGGGCCCCACTTTTTTATTTTTTTCCTTTTTTTTCTGGTTTTCTCACTCTCTCTCCCCGATTTCACTCTTCTTCTTCCTACCTTCTTCCTTTATTCTTCCCAACCACCACCCCTACCATTGCAAATTATCCTTTTTAATTATCAAAATAAGCGCATTTCCAACTTAGAGTAACATAAGATACATAATTATCATACAATTCCCCACCCAATTCATCTGCAACAAAGTAACTAAAAATGCTAATCAACCCACGAATCATTATCCAACAATTAGTCTAGCATTCCAACGAAATATAAGAAATGATGCCAAATCCTTTAATAACTCAACCAAAGCTAAATAAAAAATTAACAGCAATTAACCCAATTCAATCCCCCAACAAAAAATCAAAAGAACCCCAGAAAAATTGAACAAATACCCAGTTCAATTCACCAACAATACAACCAAATTACAATAAAAATCACAAACATTGCAGAAAACCAATAAAAGGGATTGAACAAAAATTACCAATAAAAGGGGTAATGATGAGAATGATGTAACAAGCAAGACCACCACTACTAGAAGTAAAGAAATGAGCAATTGGTTTATACGAAACAACAATAGCACCAACAACAATGGTAGCAAGCAATTGTACTGCGATAATTGAGTAAACTTTTCGAATAAAACTCCATCGAAGTCTTGGGTCTTCAAGCATCACAGGATAAAGTTGTGTTGATCCTCCTTCAAGATCATTTTTTCCAGAATGCCACATGATTTCTAAGTTTCTTGCTTGTTTTTAATGAGAGAGAAAATCAGGGGTTTTAATCGGGTTTTCCTGGGTAATTGGGTTTGTGTTTTCCTGTAAAAAGAGAGAGAATTTGGTGGGTTTTAAGGAGAGAGAAAGCGAAACGAAAGTTCTTGAGAAGTCTTCTACTCTTCTACCGTTCTTGTGAAGGCGGTGTTAGGGGAGGATCATGAGGTGGAAGAATCTGAAAAATGGGGGAGATTGGGGTGAGGGAGCAATGGTAGGGGTGGTGGTTGGGAAGAAGAAAGGAAGAAGGTAGGAAGAAGAAGAGTGAAATCGGGGAGAGAGAGTGAGAAAGCCAGAAAAAAAAGGAAAAAAATAAAAAAAGTAGGGCCCACTAACGGAATTCCACCGGAAAAACAAAATGGGTGGTAATCTGAGCGTTTTTTTTAATTTAATGGGTGGTAATTTAAATAAAATTTTAATTGGGTGGTTATTTAGAAATTGATACTATTTTTGGGTGATAATTTACAAATAATAATAATAATAATAATAATAATAATAATAATCAATAAGTAATAAATAATAATAATAATCAATAAATAATAATAACAATAACAATAATAATAATAATAATAATAATAATAATAATTTGGGGTTAGATACTAGTTAGATACATGTATTAATTAAAACATTAAAGAGAGTGGGTTAGGGTGTTGGACTGTTGGGCCGTTGCCTCTGTTAGCTTTTCGTGTTTTTTTCTTTTCTTTTTTTTTAAAAAATATTTTTTAAAAAATTTGTTTAAATGGGTTAGATACATGTAAGTGTTTTCTGTTCTTTTGTCATAATACTATTTTATTTTTAAATTAAATAGTATATGTGTTTAAAATGTTTAGAGGTTTCAAGTTTTTAATATATTTTCCATAAATTTTATAATTATATAGTATTTTTTCGTAAATATTTTAATATGTACATTTGTATATACACATATGTATAGTAATAAATAATCAATAAATAATCAAATATCACTAATCCGTAGTTAAAAATCATTAATTAATAAGTTCAGTTCAGTTCAGCTCAGTTCAGTTAAGCTGAGTTCAGTCAATCAGAACAGACCCTTAGGCAGGGTATCTTCGAACAGCAAGGTTATCTTGAAATTTTTGAGGGATAATGAAACAAACATACATTTGGAACATTTAATCTGTATTAAAGTAGCTTGAGAACAATATCTATAACATTTACTCCGTATTATTTTATTTTAAGAATGGATTGTTTTTAATGGCCAAGAAGTATTCTATTTGTTTTATTTGGAGTTATTAAAGTTCAAAGTTAATGAAAGCAATTGAGTTTGCAAAAAAAGTGCAACTTTCTGGAAATGTATATATCAATGCATGACATATACGAGTACCACACATATATCTGTTAGGTTAAAAGTGACTCAAAGTAAGTGTGAGTGTAACACTATCTTTAGCCAATTGTATCAGAAAACATAATTGTGTAATAATGAACTTAAGCGCGCGGTATAATTGCATCAGACCTACGTATCGCATATGAGATTTCACAGAACAAATATTCGTTATAGAATGTTCTTTACATTTGTCTCACTGGTTTACTTCTTCGAATTAGTTGTTTGGCTAATGTAAAGAACAAGTAAATCAAGAAATCGCGTTTTGCTTAAAAAAATATCGCATTTATCAAATTGAGGTTTAGGGGCATGGATCCATACATGAGTGTAGTACTGTAAGGGCCACTTCAGGCTACTAAAAAACTGTTAAGCCCGTATATAATTTATTGTATTTAGTGGGTTAACGGGCTAAGTTTAGGCCCTTGGCTTAGGTTGTATATATACCGAATTAACAATCAATACAAACTAAGAATACACATTCTTGACATGTGACGAGTCCTCCTAGTTCACCTAATCCATGCTCCTCAGGTACTCCTTATCCTATAGCACATTATGTGAATTGTGACAATTTTTCCCTGCGACACCGTATATTTCTTGCAGCTGTAATTGCAGGCACTGAGCCCCGTAATTTCAAAGAGGCTATGACAGATGCAGGGTGGCGAGATGCAATGCAAAAAGAAATTACAGCATTGGAGGATAATCAGACTTGGGTGATGGAAGTGTTACCTCCAGGGAAGAAGGCTCTTGGGTGCAGATGGGTTTATAAAATCAAGTATAATTCTGATGGCACTATTGAACGATTGAAGGCTCGTCTTGTCATATTTGGTAACCATCAGGTTGAAGGCATTGACTATAATGAGACGTTTGCTCCCGTGGCTAAAATGGTCACAGTTCGGACTTTCTTAGCTGTAGCTGCTGCGAAGAACTGGGAATTGCATCAAATGGATGTCCACAATGCTTTTCTCCATGGTGATCTTGATGAGGAGGTATACATGAAGCCACCTCCCGGGTTTCATTGTAGCAAACCAGGAATGGTATTTCGCCTTCAAAAGTCACTCTATGGTCTACGTCAGGCACCCCATTGTTGGTTTGCCAAACTAGCCGGCTCACGCAAAAGGTATGGCTTCAAACAGCCGTATTCTAATTATTATTTACTTTGAATCAAGGGAATGCCCATCTTAGTGTTCTGGTGTATGTTGATGATTTATTGATTTCTGGCAATTCTACTTCTGCGATTTCTGCTTTTAAGGCGTATTTGAGTGATTGCTTTCATATGAAAGATTTGGGTGTGTTGAAATATTTTCTGGGTATTGAGGTTGCTCGTAGTCCGGAAGGCATATTTTTGTGCCAACGAAATATACTCTTGATATTATTGCAGAGTCTGGATTATTAGGGGCACGCCCGGCAGGTACTCCAATTGAGCAAAACCATACTTTGGCAAAATCAGAGGCACCTTTTATTGATGACCCCGAGATGTATCGGCGTCTTGTTGGTCGTTTGATCTATTTGTCTTTCACTACACCTAATTTGGCATACACAGTTCATATTCTGTCCCAATTTATGCATCAACCATGTCATGATCATTGGGAGGTCGCTCTTCGAACGGTGCGCTACTTGAAGGGTAGTCTAGGTCAGGGTATTCTATTGCGCTCAGATTGTGACTTACAGTTGACAGGTTGGTGTGACGCGGATTGGGCTAGTTGCCCTCTTACGAGACGATCGATTACAGGTTATTTGGTGTTTCTTGGAAATTCTCCTATTTCTTGGAAGACTAAGAAGCAAGATACCGTTGCTAAATCTTCTGTAGAATCTGAGTACCGTACAATGTCTAAGGCCAATGATGAGTTGAAATGGTTGAAGGTTATCCTTGACAGTTTAGGAGTTTCGCATCCGCAAGCGATGAGTTTATTTTGTGATAGTCAGTCTGCGTTGTATATTGCGCAGAATCCGGTCTTTCATGAGCGTACTAAGCATATTGAGGTCGATTGTCGTTATGTTCGGGATGCAATTCAGGACGGGATTATTAGACCATCATATGTGAAGACCACGGATCAACTAGCGGACATCTTCACAAAGGCGTTAAGCAAGCAACAATTTTTGTATTTACTTGGCAAGTTGGGCATTTGTGATTTGCATGCTCCAACTTGAGGGGGGGGGGGGTGTTAAGTGTTGGAAATAGGTAATGCAAACGGATGCTCGCGCCTGATCGGGCGGTGTTCGCCCGATCGGGCGGAAGTGGCCAAGGAAAATAGAAGAACTCTCACGCCCGATCGGGCGGCCCTCGTCCGACCAGGCGGCGGACTCGAGTTTTTGACGAGCCCGATCGGGCGGCTTCGCCTGATGGCTCGCCCGGGATGGGGTTTCTAGATCGCCCGACCGGGCGGTGTTAGCCCGATCGGGCGCGACACCAGGTCTGGAGAAACTTAATCTCGCGCCCGATCGGGCGGCAGCTCATCCGATCAGGCCCGCCTTTTTTCCTAGGTCGGTTTGATTTGCGTGATTTCTTTCCCGGGACTCATATAAATATGAGTCGTGCCTTTTCATAAGTCTTAAATCACTTTCTAGCCAAAAACAAAAACCTACCTTTTGAGATCTGAACAGTTCTTGAGCAACTCCACTCTTCGGGTTCGGGGGCACAAATTACGGGGAGAGTTGCGTTAAACTTGGGGGGCGTGCGTCATCAGGAAACCTGTACCGGTGGTGGAATATTTCGCTTCTAAGGCAGTGGATTATTGTTCCACGGCGCGACTGTGAGTTTGAGATCTTCAATCAAGTATTTTCCCTTTCATCTTCTCTATTTTGTTATTGGAATCAACAGGTATTTTACCAACAATTTAGAAGCGAAATAGTATTAATTTATTATACTGTTGATTCCTGGATTATTCAATTATATAAATCTTTTGATCGGGATGGAAATTAAAATTTGGTTCGAGATCGTCGTATGAAATTCATCCGTATTATTTGCATTTCAAGAACCCTATTTTTTGGGGAAATTTATTTTATCCATCAGTGTGCAATATCTGTGTACATTGTTGGAAGGATGAACTCGAATTTAGATAAAATAAAACCTTAAATTTCCATTGAAGAATGTCGGTGGAAGCAGTGCAATTCAAAAGTCTTTAATTTGGAATATTAATTAAAGTGGTAGATTATCAAAAGGTTGCACCTTCTCTAGCAAAGACTCCAACAGGATTTGCAAGTACTGCAAACGGTTATGGAGTGCGAGGATCGATGGGCAGCAATGGTGTCAACTGTCGAGTTATAACTCAATAAAAATCTGTATAGCGAGTGAGCCGAGATATGCAACAATAGTTGGTCAGACCATTGCTCGTACTCAGATAAGTTATCCTTCTCAATTTATTTAAGTAATTTCTAACTCTACATAATATTTGTGTCTATTTTTATGTGCCCCTGTTATATATGCATAATTTAATTATTATGAGCTATTGTTTAGCAATGTGGGGGTATTTTGAGTTAGATTTTTGTGACTAACTAGTAAGTTAGTTTGTACTCTTGTTGATGAGTGGTATTGAGGAGGAAGGTCTCCGAAAGTGACGTTTATCTATAGCTTTTGGCTTGTTGTTTGCAAAGTAATTTATTTCTGCTAATGTATGTTTCGTCCAATGGTAATTTATTTATGTTCATGGACTTTAATGTGTTTTTTCCTAGTAGATTAGGGATGACATGTGTTCTATCTTATGATAGTGTTTTTATTGTTATTTTTCCAAATCATGGACAATGTTTTGTTGAGCACGGAGTATGTGATAAGCTTGTAAGTGCCTCGTTTTTTAGATTAAAAAGGGATTTAGAATTATTGTTTCTTTTAATTCTTGTGATCTTAATAAGCTTTGTTCACGAACTTGAAATGTATTTAATTGGCTAGAGGGGTAGCAATTATTTTTCTTGTTGATGGTCTAGATGAGACCGGGTTGATTTCCGTGCTTATTAGCAGAAAAAAAAAAGACTTGACTTGACAAAGCTAGAATGGCCGTGCAAGTTTGAAGTGTAAGTGCCCCACATGAGGTAAGGATGAGAATTAACTCTCTACATGTCTTTAAACACTATTAATATTCTGTGAATATTAGTATTGTGGGGGTTGCAGATATGTATCAGTTGTTTATTTGTTTAGTAAGTATTTCACCCAAGAATTTGGTTTATACTCCCTAATTTGTTACCTGATTCATGATTATTTTCATGTGGTATCTGTGATGTGGGGGTTTCCAATAATAAAGAATTGACTTCTAGATATGTTTCACATAAAGCATGAGGGCTTGTGGGAATGTGGGTGATATGTATGTTGAATATCTGCTACGTTTATCATGTACGAGCTTGATATGTTAAATCCTTGAATTGTCTCAAGTATATGTTTTCCTATGACATGCCATGTTAGTTTTGCTCGTTCATAGGATTTGTTCTTGCTTACTAAGTTTTATCCTGCCAGTAAAGTTGATGAGTTCATCATCTAAGGTGTATTGGATTAAAACTTAAACTAGTTGTGCATCATCTTGGTTTTTACTTTCTTGATCGAAAGTTGTATGTAGATGTTTGTTGTGTGGTTTATATATTCATGTAGTGGTGAATGGAAAATTCCTGAACCATATGGATAAACCTGATTGACTAGTTGTGGGAAGAAGCATGTTAACGCGAGTTGTGCACTCTCTTTGAGTCTGATATGTTTGAGAAGAGTGTATCTTGCCTTGCTATTAGAAATCCATCTGTTGTAAGTATCTTTCAAGGTGAGTTGAAAGGTGGTTGATGGAAATGGGCTAAAGGTAAGATACTATGTGGTTAGAATTTATTCAGTAAGTTTGGTGCTGATCAACTCTTATGACTCACCTGGTTTGTTCTAAGCTTATCTGATTTGCAGTAAGGTTGCTTAAGCTTTCTAGCATGATTGATTGTAAATCAAGGGTGTGTATTTTAAAACGCATGCACAGGTGACAACTTAGAAGATGAGATATTTTTTTTCTCATGATGTTATATCCTTTGTGATATGTATGGTGAATGGGGGTTAGATTTGAATACTCTAACCTGTTATGTTAAGTTTTTCTTGGCATGTGAGTTGAACTTCTTGATGCATGTGTGATGTTACTATGGTTCGCATTGATAGAGTTCATTTGCTCGAATGATCATAAGTTGTTAACTTCACATGCATGTTGTTAATTGAGATAAAGATGTATATGTGTCTCTAAGCCAAGAGACAAGTACAAGATAATGTGATAAGCAGAATGGTTCTAGGCAGTATGCCGATGAACTAATAAAGGTACGCATCAATCTCATTATTGTGATGTAGAGAAAGTGGTTTGGTAAATTATATTTATCATGTCTAAGCCAGAGTTATTTTCATGATTTGGCCTTGATGTTTGATTCAAATGTGCTAATGTTTTGCAATCTAGATGATGAACAAACTATTCTTGACGTGTAGTGGTTTTGTTGTAAACTATATTGTTCATTCTGTTTGTCAAGAGAGAATTACTCAATTATTGTTTGAGTTTCAGTTAGTACAGGATGAAGGTTAAAGTGAGAAAGTTTCTCAAGTACCTACCTAGTAAATTCTAAGAGACGGTGATTGAATGAACAACGATGATTAGTTGAACCTCATCTTCAGTGTATGGTTTTTACATGATGAAGGGTGATGCTCTATTTCGAGTGCGCTGCAAAACAAATTGTTGTACACTATCCATTATGAAGAAAAGGTTCATTAGATTGGATGACGTGGTCAAGAAGATGATTGTTGCAAAAATTAATCTCTGTAAGTTTGTCCATTGTGGGGGTAAGTTGATCCTCATGTTCTCTACATTATTTTTCAAAGTGTCTATGTATGTTGTCAGGAACTATAGATGTAGTGACAAAGTTAGACAGATCTTGTGGAGATGATAGTCATGTTAGAGTATGTGAAAGCCAAGAAAAATCAAGCAGATCCTTATACTAGGATGTAGCACAGGTAAGTGCTTGATTGTCTAAGAGAATATATTTAAGATCCTGTGGGGTATTTTAAATTATTCTAGTGACGAAGTTTAAAAATTGAGTCTACGTCCTGAAGTGATCTGGCTTGATAACCCTCTAATTTATATGGTTATGAGATGCTTTGGTAGACTTGTTGCTTGATGTTTGCAGATTGAGTTTTAAGTGCTCTTAATATGTCCATAACCCAGATTGGGTGGTCAATTGATACAACTTACATGGACACACCGAAGTATTTTAATTTATTGAACTTTTGTTCTGAATGGGTCTAGAGCCTTGTTTTGGTTGACTCATTGTTGGATTTACACCATTTATGTTTATTGAATCTATAACCTTTTTCAGTGGTTTGTTGATCAGGTGGATTCAGTAAGGTTGAGCGTGGCTCTTAATGTCATTTGTCCAGTTATTCTTTGAGAAGGGATTGATGTTCTTAAGTGGATTTAAGACCATTAGCCCAGTGGCTCCTAGAGTAGGATTGATAATGACACCGAAGGTGGAAGGTTGAGCATTGCTTGCTCTTAATACTACTAGCCTAGTTGCTTGAGAGTAGGGAATGATATTGATCCTTCAATGAATTAGAATCACTAGCCCAGTTACTACTCGAGTAGGGAACGATAGTGGTACCGAATGACTTAGGTTGGGAGTATCCCTTAATGCATCTAGCCTAAAGAGCTCATTGAGCAGTGGATTGATAGATGCACCGTTGAGTTGGTAGGGTTGAACTTTTCGTTCTTAATGTTCTTATTCCATTGCACAGAAAATCTTGGGTTTGTAAGGTGCTTGAATGTGTTTTAAGCCTGCAAGGAAAGACCCTAAATGTGCTGGGAATGTGTATTTAATACACAGACGGAACACCTACGTGAGTACGAGGGGTGGCCTCCTTCAAGGGAAAAATTGTGGTGTAGTTTTCCTGAAGTACTCATGAGAGCCCAAGGTGTAGGCCAAGATTGGCGGAGTTGCTTAAGCTCTAAAGTCAAGGTATGTGTATTCAAGGTCCCTTCCTCGCTCCTAGGAGTTCAAATCTTAGGATACTCACTAGGGAAGTGTTGAAAACCTTGTGCACTAATGTGTTAGTTCAAACCTTTGGATACTAGCATTTAAGTACTAAGACTTTCATTTACTGTTCAGATTTCATGTTGAAGATCCGCTCGCATTAGTGGGGGATTGTTGGAAATAGGTAATGCAAACGGATGCTCGCGCCCGATCGGGCGGAGATGGCCAAGGAAAATAGGAGAACTCTCGCGCCCGATCGGGCGGCCCTCGCCCGACCAGGCGGCGGACTCGAGTTTTTGACGAGCCCGATCGGGCGGCTTCGCCCGATGGCTCGCCCGGGATGGGGTTTCTAGATCGCCCGACCGGGCGGTGTTCGCCCGATCGGGCGCGACATCAGGTCTGGAGAAACTTAATCTCGCGCCCGATCGGGCGGCAGCTCGCCCGATCGGGCCAGCCTTTTTCCCTAGGTCGGTTTGATTTGCGTGTTTCCTTTTCCGGGACTCATATAAATACGAGCCTTGCCTTTTCATAAGTCTTAATTCACTTTCTAGTCGAAAACAAAAACTTACCTTTTGAGATCTGAACAGTTCTTGAGCAATTCCACTCTTCGGGTTCGGGTGCACGAATTACGGGGAGAGTTGCGTTAAACTTGGGGGGCGTGCGTCATCAGGAAACCTGTACCGGTGGTGGCGTATTTCGCTTCTAAGGCAGTGGATTATTGTTCCACGGCGCGACTGTGAGTTTGAGATCTTCAATCAAGTATTTTCCCTTTCATCTTCTCTATTTTGTTATTGGAATCAACAGGTATTTTACCAACATTAAGCCTGTATATAATTTATTGTATTTAGTGGGTTAACGGGCTAAGTTTAGGCCCTTGGCTTAGGTTGTATATATACCGAATTAACAATCAATACAAACTAAGAATACACATTCTTGACAAAAACAAGTATGACATATACGGAGTATTTTATATGAATTGCAACAAAGAGATATTATTTGTGAAATTTTAATTTTTTATTTAAGTTGCAATAAACAAAATGCAAAATACTTTGAAGTACTGTGGCTAATAAGCTGATTTTATCTCCACTTTAAATCAAAACCAATAGGCCACACAAGTCTTTCCTCTTTTTTCTCAATGCCAACCTTTTTCTTGTGTTTTTTTTTTTTTTTTTTTAATTGTACCCTAACATATCAGTTAAATGGAAATTTCCAAAAGTACTATGAGTATACGTCAACTAATAATGGAAAAATTGCATATAAATTGCATATTACTTCGTCTGTACTAAATTACTATTAAAGTACCATATTTCCCAAACAAAAAAAAAATGAAGATAATTATTTGAATTTAATTTTTAAAACTTACAAAACCTAGTCACACAAGACTACGTATCCTACAAGTAACACAATTCCTAACTTATCTAGACATAGACTATACTTTCCTAAGATAAACAAAATAACCAAGATTATTATTTTCTATGGAAAAAAAAGCTATATATATCAAAATTACCGTGCCTTCTTTTTCACTTTTCAATTCTTCCTCAATTCATCCACTTTACCTCAAAATATTCAAAACCCTCTCAAAACCTTCACGAGTACTCAAATTCTCTTGATCTCTCCTCTCATGGCTTCTTCGAGCGAACGCTACGACATCATCTACCTCGCTAAGCTTGCCGCCCAAGCCGAACGCTATGATGGTATGTTCTCCCGATCCTCATCACTTTCTTTCACGTTTAAACTCACTAATACTTCAATTTTAGTTTGGTTCTTTTCAAAAAGACAACGTTATGTCAATATTACACTACTTACATAATCTTTGACTAATTTTTGTGTTTTGAAAGTCTAAATTAAGAAAATTAATATTATATCGCATGGAATGTTGTTAATACTATATATCTCAATTAAAATTTTATATCAATTTTACGTACTAAAAAATTATTATTGTTGTAGGAAATTTATGATATACATACCACTTAAGTTTGGTTGTACGTTTTCAAGCATGAAACTATATGTTAAAAAATAACTAATGACTTCATATCTTTAATTTTGTAGATATGATCGATGTAATGAAGAAATTGGTGAAATTTAACATCGATTTAACAGTTGAAGAGCGTAACCTCCTTTCAAAAGCGTACAAGAAAGTGACTGAGCCAAAGAGAGAATCATGGAAACTTCTCTCAATAACCGAGGAGGAGGAGGATACAATATACAAAAACGAGACATACATGAAGTGTATTCAAGATTATCGTACTATAGTCGAGTCGGACCTTGCTAACATTTGCTACGACGTTATAACTCTAATTGATGATCACCTCCTTCCTTTCGCGTCTAGCACTGAATCCTCTGTCTTTTACTTAAAGATGTGAGTATATTTTTAAAGTATTTTGCATATTCTTTAACTTAATCAAGTCTTTATTATTTTAGCAATTGATTTATTGTGTATTATTGTTTAACTAACGAAGAGCAATATGATGCAGGAAAGCGGATCATTACCGATATATGGCCGAAATTAAAACCGGTGATGAAAAAACATTAGTCGCTGAAGAATCATTGAAAACATATGAGGTAAATATTTGTGAAACATTTGCTCGATCTTATTGTATTACTCCGTACTCCTTTTTTGGTTTTGCATTTTTTTGGTGTATAAAATTCATGATTTTTTTTTTTTTTTTTTTTGAACGGTAGAATTCATGAATTTTGCAATATTTTTAAGTGCCCTTTTAAATTTATACTCTTCATGCATATTAATTGTTGCCTATATTTTAGAATTATCTTTTTTTTTGGTCTATATACGAGTATAGAATATGATAATAGTATAATACCAATGATTTCACCAAAAAAATAGTATAATACCATTATACCAATGTTGCATTATTTTTGGAATATGAATACATGATTACTAATGTAGCATCTTTGTTAGAATTATGACTAGACTACTCTTATATGTGTGGTTTTCTTATTATGTGATTAGACGAAGTTTTTTTTTTTTTTTTTTTTTTTTTTTAAAAAAAAAGAATGATTAGCCGAAGTTAGAAGTGGTTGACGTCAACTTTGTGGTTAAAATTATTTTGTCTATCAATCGATTATCTTTTTGTTTTACAAGTGATTATTAATTGCAATTGAAATTGATTGTAGGAAGCAATGGCCATAGCAGTAGCTCAACTTTCACCTATTCATCCAGCACGTTTGGGCTTGGCATTAAACTTCGCCGTTTTCTACTATGAGGTTTTAAATTCTTATCAAAGGTACGTACTTGTATTGTACATTTACAATTTCTCTATGACCATATATCTATGTTATAATTGCATTGTTACTTACTTTTACATTAATTTTTATATCTTTAGGGCACACCACTTGGCGAAGGAAGCTTTTGACGAGGCTATGTCCGAGTTGGACGATATAGGCAGCAGGGCTTGTTCGAAAGATATCAAGGTTATTTTGAGTCTTTTGAGGGATAACCTTACACTATGGAAGAGCGAAAATGATGAAAGGAGCCTTTGAAATTCATCAATTTACTTCGTATTTTAGTAGCTTGAGAATAATGAAAGGAACATGTGAAACATACATTCCATTTGTAATACAATAGCTTAGCTTGAGCAAGAAAATTCATAATATAATATCTGAAACATCTCTGATTTTATTATATGTATTTATTTAAATATTAGTGTCATCATCAATTGATCAAAAGTTAAGAATGAATCGATTGTTTTAAAAGCTTAAAAAGTACTATTCTATTTCTATCAGATTAATTTGGAGTTATTGAAGCTCAAATTTAACGAAAGCAATCATTCTGCAACTTTGTTCAAAGTGTAACTCAATTTATGGAACATGCAATGCGTACAACAATGCATGTCATAAACCACATCTCTTACGTTAAAAGTGACTTATGAGTGTAATCATATCTTAAGCCAATTGTTATGACCTGAATATTTCCTACTATCTCCGTTAAATATTTTATATCTTGCAAATAATACCCTAAAATTGCAACTAAAATTTAACGGAGGTAAATTCATTAGTCCGAGAACCATAGTCTATAGTACAGTACTACTTTATGACCTGAATATGTTACATTAGTCTAGGAACCATAGTACTTTATGATTTGAATATTTCCTATATGAGGAAAAACTTTAATCTGAGTTATTTGTCTCTATGTAAATAAAAAATACTCTATCTAGTGTTTAATTAAAGACATTTGATAATTAATCAATAAAACAACTTAATTGTTTGACAAGTGTGGTTTTGTTCCATGTCATATGATTCAGGATTAATAAGTTGTAACAATTTGAGTTTTACGCGTTTTATAAATGAGAGTCCATTTGGTAGTCAATAAATCGTTCAAATTGAGCCAGAGAAATACATACACTTTTATAATTTGTGTTGATTGGTTGGAGTCTTGAAAGTCTGTTAGTTTACAACCATCAATTTTACTAAATTTGGATTTTAACAAAAACAAATAACATCAAAATTCTTTGTGAACCTCCTTGTTTTAAGATAATTAAGACAGCAAAATAACCATTCAAATTAAAGATGCATAAATTTTCCAAAATTAGTAAAAATGACCAGAAACTACATTCTCCACATTAAGCCAGCTTTATCATCTAAAAAAAGCCATCTATTTCTTTTCTTTATAAACAAAAAAATCATCCTCACCTATTTCCTTAAGCTTCGTCCTTGAATTTTACAATTCATCAAATAAAGGAAGATCAATTTTGTCCATAATAAGTGTACACGAAATGGCGAAGTGTCAAGCTGTTTTTCTTTTGGTTGGCGCTCTCTGCGTCCTGTCCTTGGCCGGTGTCGCCAATGCCGCCGAGAACCATTTCAAAGTCCAGGGCATGGTGTACTGTGACACTTGCCGTATCCAATTTATGACCCGCATTAGTACAATAATGGAAGGTACGTACATAAACTTTGATTAATCAATATATGATCGCAAATTTTAGTATGAGACAGCCTAATGTCTCAACAAAATAAATGTCACGTAACAATTACTGTTTGTTACGTGATCCAATGGAAACAAACATACACATGCATTGTTTAAAATTATGTTATGTCAACTTTTAATAAGGATTTTGATTATAAAAGAGTATATCTCGACTATAGTATATAATTATATCCTAATAATATAAATATATGATGCCTAAATTTTGAAAACTTGGTAAAAACAGGGGCAACTGTGAAATTGGAATGCAGAAACATTACTGCAGGAACTCAGACCTTCAAAGCTGAAGCTGTAACTGATAAGGTAGGACAGTATAGCATCCCTGTTAATGGTGATTTCGAAGACGATATATGTGAAATCGAGTTGGTTAAGAGCCCGAACAGCGAATGCTCTGAGGTTTCACATGATGTTTATGCCAAGCAATCTGCTAAGGTTAGCCTAACATCCAACAATGGTGAAGCTTCAGACATTCGCAGCGCCAATGCTCTCGGATTCATGAGGAAGGAGCCCCTTAAAGAGTGCCCTGAGGTTCTCAAGGAGTTGGATCTTTATGATGTTAAAGCTAATTAAGTAATTATACAAAATGTTCAAATTTTTTTACCAGTTTTAATGTATTACCAGAATAAGCATATGACATTTATTTTTCCAAAAAAGAGGGGTGCAAGATCAAAAAAAAAAAAATAGTTATATAGAGGTGTAATTTATTCATCAATTTTTAAAAATTTAAATGTAGCCTTGTATTGGGAGTTTATTGATTTTTCTTGCACTCTTTGTGAGTTTGGTGTTGAGGTTTTAACATGTAATGTCATTTTGCTCATTTTGGATTGATGTGGATGTAAGCTTTGTACTTTCTTTCTACATTTTTTCTTCAATTCCTTTTTAAAAAAAAAAAAAAATTGTTTTACACATTTAAAGAAATTTTACAAAAATATTGTGTCATGCAAATATTATATATACCTTAATAAAAAAATATTACTACATATAAATGCTCAGTTTTAATGTGTTTAAACTTATTATTTACTCTGTATTGTTTATTTTATGTACTGGTATTTATATACTTGCTTGTTGAAAATCAAATAAAGTTCATTTTCTTTTTCCACATAGTTCGTCAGTCAAACCATAGTTCATTTTATTCTCAAAGTAATAGAGATATCTTTTTCTAGTTAGACTTCTATATATTAATGTAATGAAAGAATCATTTCTTCCTATTTCTTTGTCTTGTTATTTAAAAAGAAAATAAGAGCCCAAAAAGCTCCTCTTTACCAATTTAGGGGGTGTGGGTGAATTGAAGGGAGTTTACATACAAGATACAAATGAGACAAAAGTGCTTCATGATTAAATCTCAAAGACATTATTTTCATTTGGTAGATCCAAGTCCATGGCCTATATATATAGTTTGGGCTCACTCGAAGCTTTGACAATGACTATAGGGGGTGTGATGTACGTGAATGCACCCTTTTCAAGGAGCCGGGGTGCAACACTTAAAAAATGGGAATATCTTCTACAAGTAGTAACTATAATTGTATGCAAAATAAAGAGAAAAAAATGCTTAAAAATGGGGATACTTCTTTGAGATTTAATGGCATAGGCCATATTGGTAAACAACTTGCTGGGGGTAAATTAGTTTATTTTGATCAACTTTAACTGATTGACTAGTCACGTACATAAGTTAATAGTAGTGTTTGGTTATAAGCATATTAGAAGAGCTTATTTGCCTTAATAATCTCTTTTACAAAACACTAGTATAAACCGCGTTTGCAAAGAGCTTATTTAATTGGGTGAATTTAAATGACGAGTTTTCCCTTTAATTCATCACCAAACCCTACACATACACCAAACAATCAATTTCTCACCGCCACTCCACATACTCCATTGTAGATCTAAATTCTGAAAGTTAGCCCTTTTTTTTATAGTTTATATAATTACTAGGTTAGAACTCGTGCAATGCATGGTTTATATAAAGCCTATTATGCATGAATATAAATAAGAATTACGTATATTTTGTAATTTTAATATTTCTTATTTTAATCAAAATTATGCTATTGTATCTATTCAACGTTGTCTAATTCATAGTTCAATGTAAGAGGTCATTTATTAGTGTACTGTTTAAAATTGTTTGAACTTCCTATGGTAAATTGATAGGTTATAGTTGTAATGTAGAAGTTTCCAATATTTAAATTTCAAAAATGTTATATATATAGCCCTAAAATTAAAAAAAAATTAAAAAAAAAATGACATCATCATTGCATTTAGGCGGGAATTTTTTTATTGAGAAAGCGACACGTGGAAATAGTGACGTTAGCAACTTCTGTTTTCGTAATAGTTAATATAGATTGGTCATGCGTTTTCTTTTTTAATATTTGTTTAAATCCAATTTATCTTCTCCAAATTCTTTCTATCTTAGCCAAAAATTTTGAAATCCTTGTTACCCAAACCAAATAAACTTGATTTAAAAAAAAAAAAAATTCATGTGTTTTTTTTTTTTTTTTAAATTAATGATTCGTTTGGCATTGATGTGATTTTCTTTTTTTGGTTTTTTATTGTATAAAAGTATATGATACATGTCACATAATAAATAAAAAATTATTTAAACTTATGAAAATCATAATAATTTTGAAAACCGACAACAAAAAAGTGGAAACACTTTTTTCTTATTTCTTGTTTTTGGTTTTTAGTTTTCAAATAAACAGGATATTGAAAACCAAAAATAATGTCAAATTAAACAACCCTAAATTATCTGTTTTTTTAGTAGTTAAATATGTCAACATTCTTATTGGTCATTTTGCATACTCAATCAATTTTCATAAATCAATTATTTATCAAACACTTTTATACAATAAGCTAATACAATAATTTAGTCAAATTAGTGAATAAAATCAGTTAGTCAAAATCAGCTAATTCAATCAGCTTGAGCTTTCATCTTTAATTTCCACCCAGCATGTGGCCATTAAAAATCACAGAATCTTATACTACAATATATATATATATATATATATATATATATATATATATATATATATATATCTTTTTTTTGAAGTTTCTTTATCAGTTAAAAGCATCCTTTACTATAGTACATTAATGATCAGATTCTTCTGCAAACTACTTTTATTACAGTGCTTTAAATTAGTTTAAATGTGCTTCTAATTTCTATCCATATCCATCAAAAAATGACATGATTCTTATTCTTTTTAACAACATAGTCTAAATTTTTTCTAATCTATTATTCCCTTCTAGATTCCAATATAAATTTAATCCTTATATTCTTTTTTGGTTAAGCGTTATATATTCCTTAGAAGTGGTTAATTTAATTGATACCAAATTTGAGGTCACAAAGTGATAGTATTGTGGAAGACAAGTGTCTTTGGAATAAGTTACAAGAAAGAAAAAGTTCTTAAATGTTGGCTTTTGCATCGAGGTTCTTAGCTTCAAAGAAAGCATAAAAGAAAAGATTAAGTTGCTTTATTTTAATTTTTTTGTATGTGGAAATTTACCCATAAAAGGAACTATGTGCTACTATAAGACTAAAGTCAAGAATATATAGAGTATAATAAACTTTGAAATGGGGGATCTTGAGATTCCTTGATCTAATGATCTTCTAAATGAATATATGCTAGAGTTGCTCGGGTTCAACTTTTATGATACCCTCAAACCGAAAGCAAATTTAACATACATTTCGAATAATATATATGAAAGTTAACAATTAGCTCTAATACGTAGTATACATGCAGTATTTGTAGCCTAGTCGATTTATTGGGTTTTCAACTTTTCATATTGTCAATCCGAGTTATCAGTTGGATTCGGGTTAGATTTAGTTGATTTAGATATTTGAAAAATTAAATCATGTTAAATTATTATTCTCATACAAATTAAGTTTTGAGGGCCTGTTCACATTTACATAATTTCAGTTCAGTTCAGCTCAAATCAGTTCAGTTTAGCTCCTTTCCCTCTCTCATAAAATATTCATTTTAGTTCAATTCAGCTTCAATCAACTCAATTTAGTTCAGTTCAATTAAGTTCAGCTCAGTCAGTAAATATGAACATACCCTAAATTAAATAACTTTAAATCAACTCATGTTGTTTGCACTTGATATATATATATAAATACTCCATTAAAAGCACGTAGATTATTCTCATACAAGTTAAATTTTGATTCGAATGACTTTGACTCTATCTCCAAATCAAAGACCCTAAACATCGGAAACTTTAAGAGATGGGGGGACAAATTTCCAACTCTTGACAAAATAATGCCATTTTGAGTCATACCCATGCTTGTCAATCCCAATGCAATAAAAAAGGGATTGTCGTTTTTCATCAAGTACTAATCACTAATGACTCAGAACTTTTACTTTATGACTACCAAAGCAACAAAGAAAATATAAAGACCAATCAAGTCACAAAAAATATTGTAGTTTTTCCGATTGCTTTTTTATTTTTTTCTCCCTTTATAAAAGGTTTCTTTCTACTTTATTTTTTCTCCTTGTATGAAATACTCCCCCCCCCCCCAAAAAAAAAAAAAAAAAAAAAAAAAAAAAAACTTTCTCAATCTCTAAATAATCCTTTAATTTTTCCATAATATTTTATTTTTAAAGTAAATGTCTTCATTTCTCATTTTGTTGGAATATGTTTATTATTAATTTACTTTTATTTTATTAAATGTAACCCTTTAACCCTATCATAGAATTCATACTTTTCTACTTGTACTTCTTAATTGTTCATCAAATAAAATTATGCGCCTAAGAAATAAGTCTGCTATAATTTAAAGATGAAGAGAGTTTTATTATTCAATTTTTCATCATTAAGGGCTCGTTTTAATAGACTGAAATCAGCTGAACTGAAATGAAATGAATATTTTATAAGAGAAGAAAATTAGGAGCTGAGCTGAACTAAACTGAACTGAGCTGAACTGAACTGAAATGAAAATAAGCGTATTAAAACAGGCCCTAAATAGCTAGGTATTAGTATTACAGCTTGACTTTAATTTAATACTAGCTTGCTAACACTTAATCTTGACCATAATTATATTTAATTAGTTACCAATCAGTATAAATCATAAACATTAATACTCGTATTATGAAAGACGAATCTAACATCATCTTAAAACTTACCTTTGCATCTAGAAAAAAATTATGGTTAAGATTAGTGTCTAATTAAATAATGTACTAAATTGAATTATAATAATTAAAGGTTAATGCTATATGCAGCCCTTAGGGCTGCATATAAGCATTTAAATCCTTTCATTTTAGTGTTAAGTTGTGACTTTCTCGACAATTCACGAGTGAATCGGTGTATTAAATGTTTATTTATTGTCTATTCTTTTCACTTTTAGCTTCTTATATGCAACCTTTATATCTTTTTTTATAATTAAATTGAGGTGGATATGTACATTATCTAATCTTTTAGTGATTAAATAAAAACCGTGACATGAACAAAAAAAAACCATGGCATGAACAAAATGTAGTCATATGCGTATAATCTATTAAAAAGATAAAATGACACACAAGTACTATATACTTCGTATATGTCATTTTGTTGTATATACGTATAATTTGTTAAAAAGATAATATGGTATAAATGTCATTTTTTGTTTATTGTATTATACGAAGTGAGTAATAAATTCCATAGAGTAAATATTTCATTTTGATTTCATTATTGTGAATTTGTGATACATGTTATACATATACGACTTTGTATATGAGTAATAATTTATAGGTAGCACCTTTGCTTTTTCAAATTTTGATATCATGAATTTATGGCCATGAACATTAAAAAGTAGTTCTAATGTACCATCAAACTAAGTTTATTAACGAGTCATTAAGATGTTGATAGTAAATCATACCTAACTTATCTTAAACTAATATATCCAATATTCAGCTAACTTTTAAAAAAATGAATATAATATAATGTATACAAGTCACTTTTAGCTTCAAGTCATGAATAAATTAGAACCACATGTTAAACTTTGGAACCTTAAGTAGCCTTTATCTAATTATCTTGGAAACTATATATAGCACTGTTTATGTTAAGTTATGATTTATGACTTTCACTTTACAAACCTTCAAATATGCATACATATACATATAGATGTGGCAATTCGGATCATTAATTGAGTTTAAATCGGGTTATTTTGAGTTAAATTCTTGTTAAGTTATTGTATCCATGCAAATATGCATACAATTTAATAAAATTCTAGTTTCAATCACTTCTACTGATTTGTTTCTAATCAAATCCGTTTTTAAATTGACACCTGGCCTTTAGTGAATACATACGGAATACTCTATTTCAATAACTTGAATGTGTCATGATTAGTTGATTACTATCTACTTATTTAGGAAATTGAAAACCAATGAGATAATCTCTATTTTTTTTAAAAAAAAAAACAAAAACAAAGATAATCTCTATTTTATTTGGCTAATGTTATATTATTTAGGAATATTTATATTTACAAACAAATAAAGTGACACATCTTTGATTCGAATAAGTTGAAAATCAAATCAGAAATAAGCAAATGTATGTGTATGAATATATAAATGGAGATATGGTAAATTAGTGAATACAGAGTTTCAATAACTACGTATCTTGTTTCTTGAACCATTTGGATATATCTGAGCAGGATTAAAATAAAATATGCTCAATGCAACATGTTGAAATTAATGCAATCTTAGCTAGCTTGTCCACTTATAAATTTGGGACACGTTGATTGCATTGACTTCTTGATGCAACCAATACTGATTTTTTTATCCGTTTGTTTTGAGAGTAATTAATGAGACTATTACTGTTAGAGGTGTCCACCGTGCGAGTCGTGCGAGCTGGGTTAGGGTTAGGTGGGTCGCGGGTTGGGGTTTCATGACACACGGCACGACACACGTAGGGTAGGGTGGGCCGGGTCGTGGGTTGGGTCGGAGAAGTTGGACACACCAGGGTTAGGTTCGTGGGTTAGACGAGTCGTGGGTGGGTCGAGCTGGGTTTGTGGGTTAGACGGATCGTGGGTGGGTCGAGCTGGGTTTGTGGGTTAGACGGGTCATGGGTGGGTCGAGCTAGGTTCGTGGGTTAGACGGGTCAAGGTGGGTTAGTGAGTTAGGGTGGGTCGAAGGGTGGGTTAGTGGGTTAGGGTCGGGTGGGTTTGTGGGTTAGGTGGGTTAGGGTCGGGTGGGTTAGTGGGTTAGGGTCGGGTGGGTTTGTGGGTTAGGTGGGTTAGGGTCGGGTGGGTTTGTGGGTTAGGGTCGGGTGGGTTCGTGGGTTAGGGTCGGGTGGGTTGTGTGGTGTTTTAATTTTTACAAAATTAACAATTTGATGGCTTGCTCTTAATTAAGATGCCTACGTATCCTTATATTATAAAATAAGGAATCAAAGCCAGCGTAGTTCTTATATTGTACTTCTTTTGAAATTTGGGGGGGGGGGCTTGGACCTATCTTTAGAAAACTAAAATTTAATTTTGCAATTAAATTGTAAATGCAGGTTGTAATGCAACTTTATTAAAATGCTCAACGTTTGCATTTTCACCGTAACTAAAAGGGTATTCATTAGCAATAACTAAAGTACTCATTTCATCAATCATTCTATCTTTATTATAAATGAAAGGTGTACCTCCGCCGGGTTGGTTCATGTATCCACCCAATTGTGTTTGGACGCCACCCCCCGAAGGACGGGGGCCATTTTCGAACAAGTCGTGTTTATTTTGCAAATGCCGACTCAAGGTTCCGGTTCCATCTCCCGTTTTCCAATTATATGACTTGACATTTGCACCTAGCGCCTTGCAAACTAGGCATGTACACGTGAACCTCTTTGGTTGACCAGGTTGCCATCCCGGGGGTGTGACCTCAACTCGTTCAAAATGTTTCCACACCCAAGAAAAATGTGCTCGACCTCTACTTTCACCGCCACCACCTTTCATAAATCAAATTATTAAAATTAATTTTTAAATGCTATTCATGAAAATAAGCTTTTAAATTTTAAATATTTTAATTATACTTATTTAAACGCATTTTTCATGGTAATTAACTAATTGTAAATCATAGAAAATTGGAAACTAAACTAACTTTATAATCATTAATAATAGTTTTTTTAAATATTCATAACAATAAAAATTTAATTAGAAATTACCTTGAGATGAAGGTTGAGATGTTGGTTGCGATGGAGGTGGCATAGTTGAACTTGATGATTGGTGGGACTCGTGGGAGAAATGTTGTGGTGGAGACGTTTGAATATTTTGCCTATCTCCTAAACCATAATCTCCATATTCATTGACAAATTGGTTTAAATTTTCCGTATTAATTTCATACGAAAAATTTGCACCACCACTCCTTTGGCTACCACTTCGACCACCACTTTGACTCCTTCCCATTCCTCCTCTTGAGCTCATTTTTTTTTTGTATGATTACTAATTATAATATGGAGAAGAACTTTTTTTTTAGAATCTTAAGAATACTAATAATAATATTAAGGAGATTTTTTTTAACAAAAATATAACTCTATATAACACTTGAGAATTTGAGAACAATAAGAATTTTTAAGTAAGAGAGAAAGAAAGCTTGAATTTGTGTGGAAATTTGAGTGAAATGGAATTGGTATTTATAGGAAAAATAGAATGGATGATCATACACTTAAAAAACTAGCCGTTAGATACAAAAAACTAGCCGTTAGATACAAAAAACTAGCCGTTTTTTTTTTAAAATGGATGTTAGGCCGTGCGGGTCGTGCGAATTGTGCGGGCTGTGCGGGCCGTGCGGGTTGTGCGGGCCGTGCGGGTTGTGCCGGCCGTGCGGGTTGGGTGGGTCATGCGTGCGGGTTGGGTGGGTCATGCGTGCGGGTTAGGTGGGTTGGCTCGTGCGGGTTGGGTGGGTCATTCGTGCGGGTGGGCCGTGCGGGCTGGGTTGTGCCAGGTGGGTCGGGTTAGGTGGGTTCACGGGCTAGGTGTGTCGAATTAAATGAGTCAAAACGGGTTGTGCGATTTGGGTCGAATCAAACGGGTTAAACTGAGCTGGGTTGAAATGGGTTGTGTCGAAAATTTTGGACCCACGACACAACCCGGATTAAATCCGAGCTGTGCCGGGCTGTGCCGGATTGAAACCGGGTCGGACCCACGTGACCCACCAGCCGTGCGAGTTAGGGTGGGCTGGGTCCAACCCGGCCCACTGGCCACCTCTAATTACTGTAATACGGAGTATTACTTTTTAATATGGATCTTGTTAACAAATGTCCTCGGGGCGTTGGATAATCATTTAAAATATTACCTAAAATGGAATTAATTTAGGAAAGCATGACAAAATCATGTGTCGATCGGTGTAATTAATATTAATTTTAATTTAATCTTTCTACTTTTACATACCTTATCCAACGCCCCCGGGGCGTTCGTTAGCTTTTGCCTTTTAATATTGCATCTTACAAAAATAATAAAGGTGCGCGTATCTTTTAAAAAAAAAGTTTCAAATAAATTCCAATGAAGTATACGTATTCCATATAACATAAATATCATATTTATTTAGGTCTAAGAGCATGTTTACATTTACTGAACTGAATTGAGTTGAAATGTATATTTTATGAGAGAAGGAAATTAGAAGCTAAAATGAACTGAACTCATATGAGCTGAACTGAATTGAACTAAAATTAAATTGAAATGAACTAGCCCTAATAAAATTTTAGAGGAAATAAAATTCAAAGTACCCTAAATAAGAAAGTACATATCTTAATTTAATTAGGAGTACATATGATTACCCAAAAAAAGCGTTTGAATAAGGTAATATTTTATTCATTAATATATTTTTATATGTACGATATACTACATCCGCTTCGCATTTCTCGCAACCAAGGAATATTTTATGTCTCATAAATAATATCCCTTTGTTGCAAATAATGTGAAACGGACGTAGTATATAGAGTATACAGTACACTTGTTTTATGAGACATGTTGTTTGACATTTTACTTTACATATAGAGTTGGTGTAAAATGTAAAGTTTCCCGCACGTAATTGCTAGCTAGGACAAAAAAGAGAGTAGAAAAAGAATGAGTCGTTCCAAAAAAATATACTTGAATGATATACTTGAAGTCTTGAAAGATTATATCAAATAAGTAATAGGGCTCTTATCTGGCATATATTCTTTGTAATCCAATAATAACCAGCTGGTGAACTAATCCATATCTTCTAAACAGATCTACTCATAATCTTTTCCAAATTATCTACAAAAGATCGTTTAATTTAGGCATGCCAAAATATATCTTGAGACCGATCGAAACCTAAACTGTAATAAGCTTAATCTCAATTTTAATTGCAATATCTTGACTTTTATACTTATCATTATATAATTTTAATTAATTACACATACTATTTTAAAAATAAACCAATGCTAAAATAAATCTAACATAGCAAGATTTCACATGATTACATTTCTTTTTTATTATAAATGGCCAATTATAATCAAAGTAAATAGAGTTTAACACAAAAGATTACTCCAAATTACCCAAAGGCTAAATTTACCTTTTGTTAAGGAAAAAAAATAACTAATATATATACATACACCAAAATTTCATCATTAACAATAATTTTCTTAGTGCTTTTTTTTTTTTTTTTTTAGTTATTGATCTACAATTAAAAACAAAAGTAGAAAATACCAAAAAAATAAAATAAAAATAATAATCAACAAGTTTGACCAGTAGACTCACTCCTCCTCCTCTTAACCTGAAACTCATCATGTGTGAAAGCGCCACCGGTAGCCATAGCCGCAGCCAGTTGCCAGTCATCCACAACCATTCCATCTAAATCAAATTGCTCGATATTCACTCCATCAAGTAGGCAAGTCTCTCCAAACATGCCGCCGCCTCGGCCAGGTGGTTTGGCTTTTCGTCTACCAGCCCCTATGGGAACATTCCTAAGGGCTCCGCCAGCGGTCCAGTACCGCTGGCAGCCCTTACAAAAATGACGAGGTTGATTGACATTGTAATTGTTGAAATAACAAAATTTTGTTTCCATGCTCTTGCACCTTGGACAAGGGATAATCTTATCTGGCCTCTTGTGAATAAGATTGTTATTGTCGTCGTTGTTGTTATTGTTATTCTGTTCGGGTTCATTTTTGTTTTCTTGTTTTACTTGTAACACGATTGTCTGGCCGAATAATTTGATTTCGGCCATTTTACAGAGAGGAAAGAAATAATAAAAAAGAAAGAGACGGAATTTGTGAAAATGGGGAAGTGGGTATTTTTTGTTGGGTGTTGGGGAAGAGAATGAGTTATTAGGGTGTATATATATATGTAAGAGATTATACAATAAAGTGCAAAAAAAGGGATTGACCACAAAGTGTTTGTAAAAAGTTCCCAAAGAAAAAATTGCACCAAAAAAGGAAGAAAAAAAAAGGGATGCATGTGATAGTGAGAGCCGCCAGATTTTATAAAAAGAAAGGAATGGTGATTTGCAGAAATTATATAATTAATTAAAAAAAATTAAAAAGCATAAAAAGTTTGGCGTAGAAAAAGTTGATGCTGAGCTTTTTGTCCACATCATTACTCCACGGAAGCATCTATATTTTCTCTCTCCTAATATTATTTTATTTATTTGTATTATTAATTTGATTTTTTTGTTGAAAATTAAGGAAAAAAGGTTGGTATTAAAGCCAGGTAGGTCGATCGCTTACAAAGTAACCAAAGTTTGAGGGACAAGGAAATTATATTGTTGGAGGACTATTATTGAATGAAGGCATAAAGTATTCACTAATGTATGTTTTAAGGGAATTTGTTGATTGTTTTTCTTATTGAAAATATAATGGTTTGGCGATTTTGGAGATTGTGTGTCTAATTGAATCTGTATGAATAGTGAAAAGATGTGGCAAATGGATGGAAGGGTGGGCGAACGAAATATTTGAAAGATATTGATTATAGCTAGTGAGTATGATCGGTTTTATGTGTTTATGTTGATTTGGATTACAACAAGGATTTAGATTAGTTTGGATGGAATTAGTTATAGACCTTATAGTCCATTGGATCTAGTTCAAGATGATAATATTGAGTGTGTTGCTTTCATGAATAATTAGTTAAACCTTGGACTAGATTTTTTTTTTTTTTTTTTTTTTTTTTTTGTGAAACCAATCAAGCCGGATAGTATTAGCAATCTTATTTAATAATGTTAAATTGCATTTTTGTTTTCAAGGATCATGTTTGTGCTGTAAATATTGTGTGTGCGAGTCAATCACAAGATTGTACAGTGTTTAGAATATGACTCTTAACATTATTTGCATTAACAGAAAAATAATGTTGATTAAGCTTGATTTTTTTTTTTTCAACTTACATAATTATCACTTCTTGATCTTTAAATTGATTTGTTGTAAACTTAGTTGCCAACTAGATTAATCCCGTGCGATGCACGATTTTAAAATAAGAATTGAATTATAGACTTTTAACACGTATTAAAAGAAAATAACTTCCTCAGGGTTCGTTTGGCATCACTGTGGTTTTTGTTTTTTGGTTTTTTGTTTTTTAAAATCATATGATATGTCATATAATGAATCAAAAATTAGTTAAACTTATTAAAATCATGATAATTTTGAAAACTGACAACAGAAAAGTGGAAACACTTTTTTCTTATTTCCGATTTTTTGTTTTAAAAAAAACTGAAAACTAAAAACAAAAAACAATGCCAAACAAACCCTCATTTTTCCAAACTAATTTTTCTTAGCTTTTTGAAACCTTCCTAACTAATTCTTCTAATTAAATATCAATATACAATTCCCGAAAGTGCATAATTTTCATATTTTAATTAACTTATACTCCGTATTATTAACGATTGTTAACAACTCGTAAATAACTAAATAGCATAATATGTGTTGAAAACCCAAAATTTAAAATTTAAAAATTCAAATGGAATATATTTTCAAAGCTATGATAAATAGGGTAGCTTAAAAGTGAAAAAAGATATATGACATCATCCTTGCATTTTAGAGGGAAAAAATTAAATAAAAAAAAAATTGAATCTTACTTCGGTTCTTCGACCTCTCGATTGAAGATGATAAAAATATAAAAAGTTAATATTAATAAACTTAGCATAATCTTATCCAATTTGAGACTATCTTCGTTCTATGAACCATTATGTAAATTAACTTTACTTATGCTCAAATTCAATTCGACTAAACTCATGTTCAATTCAATTCAATTCGAATAGATTTATCTTTACCTTTGCATTTGTCTACTTGGCAATGATATAAACACTAAACTTCACATGTATTGGAAACTTTGTCATTTAATCTGATCTATTGGCTTACTGTCTCTAAATTATTGTAAAATAAATATGAAAATCAAATAGTTTATTGGTTAAGTGCTAAAAATTGAGATCTAGACACGAAAAAAAAAAAAAGCTTAGATGTCTAAACAACCAAATGCGAAAAAAGAAAACAGTTAATGTATATGCGTATGTTTTGGGTTTTAAGTTTTAACTCATCAACTTGTCCAATTTACCTATTATCTTGCTTAATATAGGCCATCTATTTTATTTCTTCCATCACTAAACAAAACTTTTCTAATTTGTCTTTCATCGGAGATAAGTCTGCCTTACTATTAATTTTTTAATGGAGAGATTAGACCGCCAAATCACCAAAATCTATTGATTACAAACCAAACTAGTTATGTACTCCTAATATTATCATCCAATATAATGAATTGTTGGAAAAAATTCAGCATAGTTGGACTTTAATATATTAAAAGATATTAATATATTGTACTAAATATTACTAGAAATTACATATTATTTTCAAGGTACTAGGGATTGAGAAAAGTCGTTGTAGGATATTTCATGACATACTTAAACCAAATATTTAATTAATATTGTGATTCTTTTCGTTCACTTTTCATTTACCCAATGAGGTTTTTTGGATTTAATTAACATGATGATTAGTAGGTAGCACATGGTTAGACCTTAATCTATGGCTATTGTCACAAGCTTCTTTCTTTATTAGTGTACTAATAATTATCTTTACAAGCTACTTTGTTTATTGTTTTATGCTTTATAATTTCCTCTTTTTCTACTTTCTTTCCTTTTGTGCCAATTAGTGTTTATTCCTTAGATTACTTATCTCACAAGCTCTTGGAATGTAGAAAATCGTACAGATAGAATAGTTATTAGTTAATACAAAACATAAAAAGTACTTCATTTTTGTAATTTACTCAAAGACATCTGAGTTGCATTATTTCTCTCTCTCTTTTTTTTTTTTTTTTTTTTTTTTGGAATTGGTAAGGAGAAGGGCCTTACCGACCGGACTTCTCATAGATCCTTTCAACCCTCTCTATCCCTTGATTATGTCTTTTTATTAATCGAGGTAAAATCCATAGAGTAAGTACATTTAAGATCTTCAAGGCAAGCAATCGCATTGGTCTGTATGTGTAGTTGAGTGAGCAAGACATTAATTATTTTGACTAGAAACGACATCGATCATCCACAAAATCACGAGGGAATAATCCAATACTCACTTATTAATTTGTTAAGACTCATTCACTTGTACGTATTGTAGCAAGAGCATAACCCATGAGTCTTTGAAGCTCGATATGTACTTAATTAGGGTGGGGACGTGGGGTGAATTGATTACGTGATGAGACCAATTGTAAAAATGTAAATTCTTAAATGAAATCTATTGTACTCGGACTTGGGCAGTTATGATACGTGTCTAAGTGTTCAACTCGACTGTTTTTTAAAATTTTGCTATGATTTTGAACTAAAATGAATTGTCTAGTATCCAACTTATGTTCGAGTGTCGAAAGGTCCCGCATGAGTATTTGAGGATCTGATATGAAGAGTCTAAGTAGCATATAGAGAGATCAGCTGTTGAAATTGGTACTATTAAGTAGCAAATTAAAACTTTTTTTTTTTGTAGGAAATTAAAGCATTTATAATTATAAGAATTTAACGAGATTCAACTTCTAATTGATTTTATAATCTATTGCATCCTAATCTCTTTTATTAATCAACTCAAAATAATAAACAAATCTATAAACTCAAGTCCTTCCTTTAATACTTTATGAAGGCCATTCCCCCACAAAATTGGAAAAAATTGATAAACCGTGTGGTTTTGTATTTAGCATAATGGAATGAATTTCCTTCCTTTTATAAATGATAAATTGTACTGTATATGACTATACTAGGTCTATGTCTACGCACGCGTTACGTATGAAATGATTTGGTAAAAAAAAATGAAACAACTAATGAGCTATTCATCAATTTAATTAAAAATTAAGGAATTGAATGTATAAATTTCAACGATACCGTACAATACTACAATTAGATAGTATTGGATTATTGGAATATATAATGAAAATTCATATTTTCAAAGCTCGATCTACATTAGTTATCACATAGATCTAACTCATTTTTGGAAAATTTGGCATGCATATAGGGCTGTACATGCATGGACTAATATAGCTTTGTTTCCGAATGATCAACACAAACTTAATTGGTATAGCACAAGCACAACTCGTTCGAGCATGAGACGCGTTGGCAGGACACGTAGGCCTACCTGCATGTCTTGAACCATGCTCAATTATAACCGATATGAACTCTTTGGCCTATAAAGAAACAGAGGGAAAGGGAGGAGGACTAAATCCATTGTTTGGATAGCAATTTGAGGGGTGAGGGAATGGAGAGAAAAACTATCGTTGTCTACCTTCACATGAGTACTAGGTGTTTACATGGCTACACCAAAGTATCTAGGAATGAAATTTTAATAGTGGTTATTTGAAATATAGCTATCATAATATATTAATGATTATATGTTCTTTATAATTGACATATTTTCTCCAAGTAATAAATTATACTACGTGTTACTTTATTTTTGTTAAAAATAGTATTATCAATAATTTTTTTTTTTATCAAATTTTTAGTTTCATTTATATAATTATTGTTGTTGTTGTTGTTGTTGTTGTTCATTGTACATATGATTTGAACCAAGGACAAAGGGATGGGGGGGCTGGCTGGTGGAGGCCCGGCCTCCCCCGGCCCAGATTTGCTGTCCATATATTATATCTGATGGCCCCCATAATTCAAGACACTTATATAACAATAAATATAACTTGTCATGTTGGTTGGGTAATGTTTTACTCAAGAACAAGGTTCCACTTCAAAGGCAAATAAGAAGGGGGTTTTTATTCAATGAATATCATCAAAACTTAACTAGCGAGTAAAATGGAGGATGATTTTCTTAGAGATGTTTTGGTTGTATAATCATTGAGTACGATTTAACTAATGTTTTTTGGTGACAATAAAATATTAGTAACAATTTAATTTTTTCCATCAATCTATTGTCTAATAAAGTCCGGCCCACATGACTTGAAAATCCTGGCTTCGCCTCTGATTTGAACTGATCCTATTTTTTATCATCAAAATAATATGTGAGTCATATCTCAAACAACCGGTAAAAAAAATCTTTTGTATTTTTTTTTTTTTTTTGAATAGCAAAAATATTTCATTAATTAAAAATCATACAACATCTATAATAGAGATTCGACGTTAACAAATACATAAGATATTGAATCAAATAGAATTTCCCTTCATAAAAACTACGATCGTCGAGTATATCTTGCATAGCGGAGCATCTCCCGCTTATATCGCTGAAAATTACAGCCTTGTTGGAGAGACAATCTAACGATCCTTTGTAGCCGTGAGGATGTTTTCCTTCTGATTCATCTGTTCATATTCGAAAACTTGACAACTTTTTCACCAACGAAATAATTTCACGACAATCCATTAGATCTGCTACCATGGATTCAAAACTAAGAAATTTCTCCCTCAAAAAGAGGAGATAAACCTTGTCTTTCGAAGGAGGTAGAAAAACCCTTGTCTTTCGAAGGAGATCGGAAACCCTTTCTTTCGAGGGAGAAAAGTTCCTCCCAAAAGGAGGAGATAAACCTTGTCTTTCGAAGGAGGTAGAAAAACCCTTGTCTTTCGAAGGAGATCGGAAACCCTTTCTTTCGAGGGAGAAAAGTTCCTCCCAAAAGGAGGAAGCATTATTATAAACCTAAAAAAACAATAAAGAAACAAAGTTTGGGGCTTTCCACCAGTTAAAATCGATGGAAGCCCCTTCAAAATTCAACAATGGAGACTAGGGTTTTGGAGAGAGAAATGAGGAGAGAGAAAGGAGAGGTTATTTACTTTTGTACTTAGGAAGGACTAGTTTATGTTATGTCAATATACTTCCTCCGTTCTTTTTTACTTGACCTGTTTCTTTTATCACGCTTGCCAATGCAAGACTTTAACGATCAATAACTTTAATTCTCTATAAGTAAAAATTTTAAAATTTACATATTATGATAGTACTTATTGAGATGAATTCAAAAATATCAAACATGAATATATTTTTCATTGCATATTATTTACAAAAGACGGTCAAAGAAAGGGTGATGAATAGTGTAAAAGTCAAAGCGGGTCAAGTAAAAAAGAACGGAGGAAATATGTTATTAATTGACAATTTTTACGATTAATGTTTTTTTTTTTTTTTTTTTTTTTTTTTTTTTCCTTATAGGAACACTAGGCTATCCTCTTGAGAAGGAATGCCTAAATAAAGATGCAAAATCCTGACAATAACAGATTCGATGAGGTGAAAAAAAAGGCCCAAAAAAAAGGCCAAAAAAAAAAGAACAAAAGCAAAAGGCATCGACAAGTTTTCTGTGCAATGAATCAAGAATTATCCAATGAATCAATCATATATCGCAAGTTAACACCTTAATTAAGTCATTAGATTTAGCCTTTTTCACTTTATCTTTAAAAACATCTTTATTTGTGTAGTTAATAAACTATCAAAAGTGCGAAAGGAACAACGTATGCCACCAAACCAAATTTTCTCAACGGCCATTATGAAAGATGCACTCATCCTCTATGTTGGATATGCTTTTTCCAAGTAATGCTATTCCTTTTAGCTTCAATTTATCCCTTTTTTTTTGGAATCATAATTTTTGCAAATTTCTAACTTAGATGCCTTAGAATAACTATTAGGTTAATTGTAATTTAATCGCTTAACAAAAATAAGATGGTATTTACTTAAGCTCCATTTACAAATTGCTCCAGTTATCATTCATCTTTGTAATTTGTTATTATACTGTACTTTAAACTCGTGTTTTACATAATTTTAAACAATTGAGGAATTATACAGTACATATTACATAGTACTTACCTTTAATTATTGTAATTAACTTTTTCAAAAGTCATAACAAGCACTTTAAAAAATACTTTTAGCATTCAACAATAGTAATATGACATGGAATTTGGAACCTTGAGTCAATTAAAGGTAGGTTTCAACGTTAAATATTATGGTAAGTAATATTTATAATGTTAAGTAATGGTTTGCTTTAGGGGAGTTTCTTTAACAAACAAATCTTCTTATTTTATGTAAAAGCAATCTCCTTTCCAATAATATTATCTGTTAGTTTGAATTTTATTAATTTTTTTTCCCTTCACACTACGTCACAACATGCAGACGATGCAATCATGCAAACAAGCATTTTTGCGTCTTTATCTTTTTTCTTGGCAAGGAAGAAAGATACGGAGTGCCAATTTACATTTCTTGAGGTTGCTTTAAGAAGAAGTTTATTTCTTTCATGGTGAAATTCTAAAACAAATACTAATTGAGAAACTAATTATATACTCCGTAACAAATAACTACACATATGCACTACAATTTGTTATATAATTCTTTAAATAAAAAAGGACAAATTAACGGAGAAAATATAATTTGTAGGAGGATCAAGGAGTGGAGGGATAGTTAGTCCCTCCATCCCCCCCGGTGATCAGAGTTCGATCCTGTACCCCACCCCTCCCTTGATAGGAGAGGTACTTTCGTATCTTACCTAAAACTTAAAATAAAAAAATGTTTGAAGGAGGTATTCTAGATTTCTAGTCCTTGAGAAACAACTACCTCATCCATTTCTTTAGTCACGTTTGCCAACACACAACTTCAACCATTCATATATTTAATTACCGATAAGCAAAAATAATGAACATATGATATTTTGAAAATATATATCATGACGAATCTAACAAGATCTCACATGACTATATTTTTCATTATGTATAAACCACAAAACACGGTCAAAGAGAAGTGTGTGAATAGTGCTAAATCAAAACGTGTCAACTAAATAAAAAAAGAGGTAGTATTACATTAGAAGTTAGAAAATAACTAGTCCTTTTTTTTTTTTGACAAAGAGTTCTATAAATGAAAAGCATAGTTACAACTTAAACTAAGTAAAGAAAGGAAGATTACACGAAAGAACATAACCAGTAACCACACTAATTTTGCATTTCATGCCAACTGAGATACAATTAAGGATGAGTCGATGTCAGTGGCAGTGGTAGTGTTATCAAGTTTCCACTTTAGGCAGCTAGGCCCCCAACGATCATGCCAGCCACATCGTGTCATACCGGCCACCCCAAGGGTTAGACACACTTACCGTGTCATGCCGAGTCATGTGGCTCACTGGCCACCTTAAGTTTTATCTTAGATATTTACGTTGAGACCAAATTAATCATTCCAGCACACGAGCTAGCAACCAGTCGTGCACGCACACTCGCATAGTGCCATGCCGTTCTTTGCAAAAACACATCCAAGCCATGGCTTACAGATATGGTTGTGCAAGTTGTTACAGTATGCAAGCAGCAAGATAGCACAGGGCAGTGGCAACTGGCACGTAAAGTTGAAGATCCAAACATAGAACTGAACTTTGATGCTTTATTTTCAAGGAAAGCTATCATATAGATATAAGGAAGCAGAAGATGTTTTTACGGTTCTACCATAGGAGCTTACAGATAAAAAAAAAGCCAAGAACCTACTAAGAAAAGGTTTACTTCTGTATACAATAGGAGTGACTACATTAAGAACCTACGTTAGCCCTACTAATTAATTACAGAATAGATACTATTCACAGTTATGATCACAGACGCAGAAATCTGACTAATACTATCAAAGGACCTGCTAAAATCAAGGCTGTTCTAGAACTAACTGCAAAATTGCACCCAACAAATCAGGTATCACTCCAGCTATCATCCTCACCATCATCGCTCCCAACAGCCTGCATGACACAATGTTAAGATAATGAATATGATTCACGATGTTCATTGCATGCGAGTTAAACCAAGGAGTATATGAATTCATGCCTTTGAATTGCAATATCAGACATGGAATTTGCAGTTGCTCATACAAATTGTACATCATTTATAAGCTTTTAGGAGTATAGATTAAGTGAATAGAGTCATAGACAGACTAATTTATGCTTTTATAGTCCAAGTGTGTTGATATATGGTTCTACTTGCTTGATTGAAGGATGTACCTATCCCCACAGTAAGTCATGTTCAAAGGGAACCTCCATCATGTCATCCAGCTACCATCAAAGTTCTTGATTTCACACATGGCTGATGAGGATGTTAATTCTATGTTTGATACACGCCTCTATGGCTCATTATGGATGGGTACGGGAGATTTACATAAGGGGCACAGGAAGGGGAATAATATTATGCACTTCTGTTGCTTTTCCACACCATCTCTAACAGCTTATGTGCAACACCAATATGCATGTAAATGATTTCACTGCAACGTGCATGCATCCAAATCTACATTTCATTAGCATTTCATGCCATATAGGCCACTTTATTCACAACCTACCAGAAATTTTTTTGCTATCAGAATTTAAAATGGATGCTAGCATCACATTCCAGTGCTTAATAGAAGAGAATATAATTACCTGGCGAATTGCATTTGCCTTCTGCAGGATTGCTGTAATCTTGTTACTGGTGGCAGGAGTAGGTGTATACATTGACCGTGTTGGTTCTGCGCGCTTAAGATTGAAGGACTGAACATTCCAACAAATACGAAATGGTCAGTTAATAAAAATAGAAAATGTCATAGTGGGACTTTGCTGCACAAATTCAGTAATAACAAGACTAGGATAAGATGTCATCGCACATACATACTCTTAGTCTATGTTCTCTACCTTTTCACCTGGAATAAGGGTCTGAAGTAAATATGGCTTTGGTATGGTCAGATATAATTACCTAATTAGACATAAATGACCATACTTGTACACCAATATATAAGAAAAAGTATAATTAAGTGGTATTTTATTAGTCTTAAAGCATATTTCCAAGTATTTGGCAATAAGCAAATGATAAAAAGGTCTTTAAATCCAAATTGTCAGGTTTAACTCACTAAGGTGGCGGCCCGATTAGGCTCTGAAAAGGGCGTATTTGGGCAAGCCAAAAACATATTTTTGTGTTAAAAACCCAAACCCATCCCAAAAAATCCGCTTTGGCCCAACAAGCCCACCACTTTTTTGCGGGTTTGGGCATGACATTTGATGTTAAGCCATACCCCGACCCAAATTTTTTACCACCTCTCCCCATATCTTTCTTTCAAGTCTTGTGTATTATATATGTAGCAATTCCAAATTCAAAAAAGCAAGCCCATGATGGTTTCTTTATGATACAAGCACAAGAATGTTTTCATACATACTATCCGTTCTGCTCACAAGGTTTATTTGAAAAAGTGATATCAGAAAATTGGACTTACTTTTGTTCGGATTTGGTGCAGAAAATCCCCTTTGTCATCCAAAACTTTATCTTTTTCGGCATGATATGGTTGTTCTAGTCCAAACTTCTGATCTTCCACCTGTTGGATGCACCAGAAAGATCACCATCACATAAAAAGACAAAATCCAAATAATTTGAAGAAATATGCATTACAGCATAAATTAAGAAACTAGACTGTGTTAAGTGAGCTGAGATATGCCATTATCACCTTCTTAGGTTTTGTAACTGTAGCAGACTCCTGAGTTGTGTTCATTAGCTTAGCTGAGTCAACCTTAGCTGGGTGAGTAATGGCAGAGTTTGAAAGCTTAGGAACAAAAGATTGACCCAGACTAACAGATTCTTGATCTTGGTTGTCTTCTACTTCATCAAACAATAATCTGGAAACCCGCCACTGCATAGGTGGGAGAGGTGGCTCATGTGTTGGCTCCTGTAGATGGGAAGAATCTATTGGAGGATTTAGACACAGTTTCATTTCTTGACAACCAAATGGATTATTGGCATCCAAAATTGGTAAGCCAAATGAAGAATGAGACAGCAAATGCGCATTGCTGACAGATGCAGAGCCAAAATGCATGTTTCCATGCTCTGCTTCTTCGAGCTGTGGTGAGACTGAGGCTGAATCTGCTGAAGAGATTCTGTGCAATCCATTATAAAGTGTGTGGTTATTACTTTCTGTGGAATCGCCAAACTCCCACTGTTCAGAATTTGAGTCAGACAGATGGCTGTGGGAATCATCTGACATGTAGGCATATGATTGGCAAAATGTATCATCATCAGAATCTGAACCAATATCATGCTGCAACTTAGTGGACTCAGGAACCAACTGAAATGTAGGGAAAGCATCTAAAGTGTTTTCATAGTGATCAACCCCCTCTGGATATTTGAGCTTTAGTCTGGACGTATCAAAGCCATCAACAGGTTGGAAAGAGATCTTCATATGCTCAAGAGGTGGTGATGGTGGTGGAGAATTTACAGGAGAGTTTAACTTTCCTTTCAAGTTAGACTCAGATACTGAGTGCAAAGCAGCATCTTGGCATCTATTATCAAATTCAATAACTTTTGAGGGGCTACTACTTTCACGTGTTTCATAGTAACCAAGTGACCCACTCTTGCGCAGACCATTTTTCAGCAAACCACGACTAAGCATGGATAACAGTGACGATCTATCTTCGCTTGCACCAGGAACTTCAGATGATGCATTTTTCACATTACTACCGATTTGAAATTTACTTTCAAGAGGCAAGGCATCACCATTACTCTGATCGTGGATCACTGGATGATTAATTATGCCCTTATCATGGCCTGCAGATGTATCATGTGTCTTCTTCAATCTTTGATGAGACAACTGCTTAGAGGAACTAACATCTTCACCGTAGTTGCCTAATTTACCACCGTGCTCAGATTTATTAATTGCTGAAGACAGTCTTCCTCCAGGATCAGCCTTCTGCATGGCATCAAGAGTACTTTGACCAACTTTCTCACCATTACTAGCAGGAGTAGATTCCACAGCATTAGGCATGAACACAACAGGTTTTGAAGGCGCTAGTCCAAACAAAGTTCCATTTGTCCAGAGAGCGATTGGATCGGAGGTGGATGACCCAGCTGATACTTCCATATGTGGTCCACAAATAATCCGCCTGTCACCACCAGCATCAGAACCAGATTTTGGCATTTCACAGACTGCAGGTTCCACATTTACTGCTGGATCAGTAGCACAAAAATCAAAACTCTGGGAGACATTGCATTGGATATCTGACTTGCTGATTTTCACAGACTGTTCTTCAGACAAGCATGATACAACGTCCATATTCCGGCCTGCTACTGAATCTGGCTTGTCAAGGGATGACCAAGCGCGATCTGGAGACAAAGAAGTGGCTGAAGACACAGAACTAGTTGACCTCTCTAACTTTCCTAAACCTTGGGGAACATTGGAGAAGGTATCTGACTGGTTGATTTGCACTGCCTGTTCATCAGATAAGCACGTTGGAACATTTATCTTCTGGCCAGCTGTTGATTCTGGCTTGTCACAGGCTGATTTGGTGTGGTCAGGAGACAATGTACTGGCTGAAGACACAGAACTAATTGACCTCTCTAAATTTTCTAAACCTTGAGGAAGATCGGAGAGGATAGCTGACTGGTTGTTTTCCACGGAATGTTCTTCAGTTAAGCACGGTGGAACATCCATTTTCTGGCCTGCTGTTGATTCTGGCTTGTCATGTGCTGACCAATTACGATCAGGAGACATTGTATTGGCTGAAGACACAGAGCTAGTTGACCTCTCCAAATTTTCTAAACCTTTAACGTTAGAGAGGGCAGCTGACCCGTTTGTTTGCACGAACTGTTCTTCAGATAAGCATGTTGCAACATACATCTTCTGGTCTGCTGTTGATTCTGGTTTGTCATGGGCTGACCAAGAACGGTCAGGAGACAATGTATTGGCTGAAGACACAGATGTAGTTGACCTCTCTAGATTTTCTAAGCCTTGTGGAATATTGAAGAGGGGAGCTGGTTGGCTGGTTTGCACAGACTGTTCCTCAGATAGGCACGTTGCAACTTCCATTTTCATGCCTAAAGTTGATTCTGGCTTGTCATGGGCTGACCAAGTACGGTCAGGAGACCATGTATTGGCTGAAGACACTGAGCTAGTTGACCTCTCTATATTTTCCAAGCCTCCTCCCTTATGATCATAGTAGTGACTTGTAACTTTTAATGTTTGTCCATTTGTCACATTTTCTCCTAGCTCATCTTTAAAACCTATTGTTAGTACTTCCTTTTTCATTTCGGTCTCAAAATCACTTTCAGACTCTGATTCAATTGTATTGAGTGCATCAACAAAATTTTCTGTTCCACTGTCAATGTCATCAAACTGGTTCCACTCAATCACTTGCACACTGTTTCCACCTTCGGTAAAAGTATCCACTTGACTAAAATTTTCGGCATTTTGTTCCTCCAGTTCCCAGTGGTTCCATTTGATTAGTTTCGTGTTATTTCCATCTTCAGAAAAGTTATCCATCGCACTCGCACTACCATGCTCTGCAGTAATTGTATCCAATTCTGGGTGGGTCCATTCGACAACCTTCATATTGTTTCCACCTTCAGAATAGACATCCCCTTCATCAATGTGTTCTGGTTTGACGGTCTCCAAATCCTGCTCGTTCCATTCAATTACTTTTACATTGTTTCCACCTTCACAAAAGGAATCCACCTGGCTAACGTGTTCAGCATTGATTGTTTCTGATTCCTGCAAATTCCAGTCAATTGCTCTAACATTACTATCACCTTCTGTAAAGGCATCCACTGCACTAACATGTTCAGAATCAATCATTTCCAGTTCCCTCTTAGCAATATCAAAATCAGCCTTAAGAAGATTTTCAGCCTCATCTGTTCCCTGCCTCCTGTACACTCGATCACTTATTGAGTTGCTCTTAATAGCTGATTCTGGAAGTTTTTCGTCGATAGACAAGTCCGCCACAGGAGTGCAAGATTTTAGATGAGGTTCCAAATGATGCTTTGGAAGGTCGATTTTTTTCTTAGAAAAATCACCTTCCCCAACTCTATCATTCATTCCAGTTGGCTCCATAAAGTTCCCAGAGCTAGTTCTTCTCATGTCCCACACATTAGCTTCAAAACTTGGATTACTTCGTTGTTCAGATAACTTGTATACTTGATTGGCACCCTCTCCATTGACAAGCTCAAACTCAAGCTCATGAATGGAAGTGTTATTCGCGAGCACTTGTTGAGTATCCTCATTCTCATAATCAGCTTTCGTAGGCTCAACTGTTTCCAGCAGCTCATCCCAGGTGGCACTAGAAAATCGAGGGACCGTAGTCTCAACAGCATGACTACACGGTTTATCATCACTGTCAATGGCAGGCTGCTCATCAGGGTATGTTGATCGACTAGTATTTACTTTTGCGTGCGTTGCTAAAGAAGAGAATCCCTTATTCTTTGTTTCATCTGGCTGTGTAGATATGGTTGGATGAGAATCACATTCAATAAAATCCATGCCATCCTTTGAGCCACGTGAATCTGATTGATCTCCCAGATCTGATTTGAATGTCATGTCAAAAGTGGAACCTGTATGTGACGGAGAAGATTGCCCATGGCCTGTAGAAGAGAATTGCATCCTGAAACCATGAAGTATGAGTGTTAAGCTCAAAAAATTAAAATAATTTTTAAAAACTGGCCATGTTGCATCCTGAGTCAGTCAATGATTTTTTGCTAACAAAAACAGGTGTAAATTAATGGTTACCTGCTGCTGCCATTCAGAGTTGGTGCAGACTTAGGGAAATTTCCACTCCGTTGCCATGATCTTCTTTTCTGTAGAACATGGATGTTAAACTAGGTTTCTTGATATGTTAGTTAATATAAATGTACTGAAAATAGGATCAATAAGTTCCTAAAGACTAGACTAAAATTGTTTTTACATAAACATTTATGAAAATTCTGAAATTTAGTGGCAAAATATTGTGAAAATCTGGATACACGTAGTTCGTGAATCAGCAAAACCATTTTCACAGAGAGGTAACTATCACTGGATGACTGGAAGATGGTCATTTTTCTGAAATTTCATCAAATCTTAAATATAAAAACGAGTACTTTATACCAACTAATTCTATGTGAATTCATCTTTACATTTTTAAAAAAAAAATTGTACCTTGATTTTCCGAACTTTTCTTTCTCGTTGAGATTTCTCACTGATAGATACTTCAGAACAAGTTGATGCCCTCTTGAAAAAAGCTGGATCTGAGTATCTCTTTAAGCAAGATCCAGGGCCACCAGAGTCAAATCTGAGGACAACAAACTATGCATAAGAAGCACATTGATTAGAATCAGTTACAAGCTGTTTCTTAAGCCAATTTCACCTGTCAAGTAACTGCAGGCGTGGAGGTTCTTTGCTCTCTTCATATGAATCCATGACAAAATGTGGCAAGTCATCACAGACAAATAGATTTCGCTCAGTTCTGATATAAGCATGCCGTTCAGAGCCTGCAAAACTGCAACCCTTGAGACAATTTCCAAAGGATCAAGTTAAACATGAAAACCAATCAAGAAAAGGTGTCTTCTTATTCTTTTAAATATATATTTTTGGGGGAGGAAATAAACCCTTTAAAAAGGTTAAAAGGAACCATTTTCAAGCTGAGGGATGTTATTCATTTTGTATTCTATTCTGGTGCACTAGAATGTAAGTCGAGCTCTCTGCTACCACATCACCCACAGAAAATTAAGGTATAATAAGAAAACTAGCATTGTACAGCAGCTGATACAAGGAAGCCCACGTCATAAAAAGGAAAATAAGCTTAAAAGACAATCCATATTTTGTCCCCCACCTCTTTCTTCTAGCTGAACAAAATAGATTGTCCTCAAATTGATAACTTATCTTTAAGAAAAACATTTGGTGGGAGAAATGTTTTCCCGCATAGAGTAGAGATGAGTTCCCAAGATGCCAAACTACTCACAAATAGCTTAAGAAAGTGGGTTCTAAATCCCTTTTGTTTAACATAAACAGCTGTATTCTAAAATCATAAATTCAGTTTGTAAACATGCAAAAAAAATTATGTTTCTATGAGGGATAGATGGGTATTCTAACTTAACGTAAGAGTTCCCGTTCTTGCCATTTTGATCTTGGGCAACCCATAAAACATGTTGAAGCATACTAAGGCTCATATGGGTAGAAAGTAATTTATCATCTACTTTGATCATGATATAGACACCTTAAACAAGACAAGAACATTCTCAGCTAGAATTCTTGAAGCAAACTCTCCAATACTATCCGTCACACAATTCTAAAGAGACCAGCCAACTCTATCTCCCTAAATGTTGACAATTACTCTATTAAGTCTACTTATTCCACAATAATAACTCTAATTTGTGAAAGTGCCCCCTTTTGTGGTGAGGAAACACCTTGAAAGACAAAGCCTAAAAAGTAGGACCTTCATTGTACTTTCTAGTGAGAGTGTTGAACTTAAGCTAGTTGGACCTAAAAAGTAGGACCTTCATTGTACTTTCTACCCTCTTTTCTAAACTTTCTTTTTTGTCAGCTTCCTAACCTTCCCATATCCAACCATAAGCGAAAAATCAACATACATAAGTTTACAAATTAGTAAACTACTGTCAGACAACTATTCAATATATGCCTTATAGAAATTTTCTATTACTTCAATAGATACATTGATACAATAATCTAGTCATAGTGGTCAGCTTTGCTAAAACAATCCCCCCCCCAAATGATAAAACTGAACTTCTTCCAAGAATGTGCCCTTATGCTTTGACAAAAATATGTGACTTAAAATTATGATCACCCATATCAAACATAATATCAAATCTGCAGAGTAACGGTAAATAGGTTCAGAGATGCAATCACAAACAGATTTTATACTCGAACCAGATCATCCACAATATCTAAAGAACCCAAATGCTGATTGGGGGACAAATCAGATTCACGGGGACTTTTTATTTCTCAGACAGTAAACAACATATATAAGAGAGAAACATACCAGGTGTATAGGCAAATCGCAAGTGGTCTGTTTGTGAAAGTATAGCCTTCTCAAGTGAAGGAAGTGAAGCTTCAATCCGTTGAACACGATTAACCAATTTACGGCTTCTAGATGAGGTGGAGGCAACCTGCTCTTGCAAACCATGAAAAACTTCAGCTGCAAACCTACATATCCACAACAGATGAGGGAGAAAAAGTCAGAATTTCAGCTGCAAAATAGGTGACCATTTAGTAGTATAAAAGGACATACACCACTTTCTTATGGGTGAGCCTGCTAAACAGCACGAATCATTTCAGTACAACCTGCTATACTACTTTCGAAAGCAGTGAATTCGTCTTTTACTTTCTTTCTTCCAGACTTGTATTATAAAGATGAGAAAGGGAATCAAGTCTGAATTGGTAAAGTAATAGGCTGAACCAGTGAAATAGATCGCCAGTAAGAAATTGGGTAGGAGTACACAATTCGCCACAAATAGGCCCAAATGTATCACTTTCATGAATTTGCCTTTTGCCATGTGCGGTTAATAGGGGATTAGTGAATTAGATAACTATGGGCTGAACACAGGATTTCATGCTGGATTGCTGGGTGATAGTGGTCTCTGTAGAGAAAGAATAGCACGGTACACAGATGTAAAACATAAATCATGTTCCCTCACAATAAGAACACAGCTATGTTACTTCGACACCCTGCTGTACGTCAGCTGTTGTGTATCAGATACTCCAACACTTCCACATGACACCACCCAAATATACAGTCTCTTTATGAAAATTTACAAAAACTGGAGTGTGAGGAGGATCCGACACAATTTCGAACACAACATCAAAATCCGATTATGGACTACACAGGAAGTTAGGAACAAAGGGATTTTAGAGGTTGAGTTTATCCAATTTTACATCTAGTCAGAAATTGTGCATGAGAACAATCTCCCTACCATTAACAACAGTCAGGAACAATACGATAGCCAAATATGAAACAGTCATTGGCAAATTTATCATAGCACCACTTCAGGGAAACAGCCCCCTTACCATTTTAAACTTGTTATAGGTAAGATTGCCACTTGGGTGTGTCTTCACCTCCCAAGACCCCATCTAAGCAAAATTATGCTGAGATTCTTTTTATAGTTGTATATTAGTATCTTAGAGATCCATATTTCACCTTGCTCTTGGTCACAAAACCTATATGGTTGAGCACATGTCTAGATTCAGTTTGAAAATGCTTACTGTAAGGATCATCGCAATTTACAACCTACTATTTACTTCAAAGGCTTCTGGGATCAAGTACCTTGTATAAAAGTACTTAGAGAAGACAACCGAGGGACAACTTCCACCCCAATAGCAATTGAATCACACAGATGTGTTTTCCTTTAACATCCAACAGATGTGTTTTATATCTTTTCGATTAATCAAGGTGGAAGATGGCAAGTCCTTGAATCAGCGTTTCCCCGACTTCCACCTTGAGGACAAGGTGAGTCTTTTGGGGCGGGGTATTGTCACGGATCCACATGGTCAAGGTGTCCAGCCAAGTCAACCACCCATAAGGGTCTATACAAGAAGGAGGCAAGTCAACTAAGGGGGGAGAAAAAGCAACAGCAGCAGCAAGCACTCTAAGGAATTATGGAAGCTCCAATTAAGAAGAAGACAAAACTAATTAAAAGGAACAGAAGGAAAGAAAGCAACTTAGTTTCTTTGTGTTGATTTATGTTTTTCTAATTTAGCTAAGTATCACATGTAAGCTTCAAGGTCTTCCATGACCATCTTAGTATAAGTAGAGTAATCTGAGTTTTAGGAAGGTATCCAAAAAATTGAGTGAATGACATTGAGAGAGTGGTGGCCTCAAGCTACTAGTAAGAGTGATAGCCTCAAGTTATCAATTGTAACCTTCCTCTATCTTTAAATTAATCAAGCTTTAAGCCTTCCTTCCCATTAATTATTGCAATACATTGTTATTATCCGGTTACCGGAAGTCAATGCATTACATATTCATGGGGGCTTTGTTGGATGTTAAAGGAAAACACATCTGTATGATTCAATTGTTATTGGGGTGGAAGTTGTCAAGCCTCAACTGTCTTCTCTAACATGGTTAGATCTTCAGTTTTATGTAGAGCATTTGCTTAAAACTGTGGATCGATAACTTATCACCCATCTCTATGTTGATCTTGTTAACGATTGTTTTTCCTTCTCCATCTATGCTTACATTACTCAAAGTCTCATAGACAAGTAATTCTTTTATAGAGCACAAGGCTACTCCACGGTGTATGCCACCAACCCGAAACCCAAAACCAGGGAGAGGGAAGTTTGAGTGAATTCAGTAACTCTGAACATTTAAACTAATTACTATAACAGAGTAAGACTTCTCATGACTCAAGAGAATAAGCATCAGCTGATGCAATTTCCTTTAGCGCCCAACAAAGCCCTACTTTGTCAACAACTAAAGGAAGAATCCCACCCTAGTTCTTTTGTACTTCAACTGATAAAACTCAATGATAAGTCCATAAGATGCTTTATCTTCCCTAAAATATAGAACTTATTTGCTTTCCTAGGCAACTTCTTCTACAAAGAATAAGCTCTCGTAACATATTAAGATTTAGATATTCATGAAATGTTAACATTGATAAGAATGAGAAGGATTTTATATGCATATTTTTTCTATTGAATGTGCACACTTTTTTAAGTAAATGTACAAAAAATGAATAAAATTCTATGTTCATGTTTTTTTTTGTACATATTTGGTTTTACCGAAAATCTAGAAAATAGAACCAGGTCGAAATTTTAAATTTGCACAATTGCACATTCAGTATTATATACTTAATCCTTCTTATTTTAAGAAAATATATACTTAATCTGATCCATATTACTCCACTACACGCAACATACCCTCTTAATGAATTCAAAAGGAAAAGATGGGTTGTTAAAACTAATGAACACTCTTAGTGTATCTAGGAAAGAGATAACAAAGGGGTAAACTCTTCCAATTAGTCAACTTTAGACTCTTGCCTATAGCTGTACTTTCAATTCTTCTATGACATCTTTCTCAGTGTGGTATACTGGTTAACCAATTTAATCTTGTGGTACGACTTGTATCGTGGCCTCTCTGTGAGAGGTGTATTTGCATTCTTCTCAATTGCATAGATTTTTACTCAATATTCACATAATAGATCAATTTCATAGACTTAGCCTATGAAGTTATCGTAAACCTTTTCACCGTAATGGTTATACGAGATGATGAAGTGAATCTTTCAAAAGGAAATCTATGTTAGATGGTTTTGACCACACTCATTTCAAGTTGGGCTCCAAAACCACAAGCATGTCCCCTTTCTCATTCACATGACCTTTCCAAACCCAAGACGCAACTACACTAATAAGCAAAATAATTATTTCTATGACTCTAGGTTAAAGCAACTTAGCAAGAGTATATATCATTTTCTTGTTAATCATAGTTCAGACTAATCTCTAAACTATTATTTCCTATTATCTTCTAACAAGTGTAATCCGAGAAAAAACTAATCAAACTTATAACCCTGATTATTTAATTAGGAAATTGACTCCCATAGGCTATTCCTAATCTAAGTTAAAATTGGCGTAAAAAAAAAAAAAAAAAAAAAATCTAAGTTAAAATTTATAAGGTGTCCAAAACATATCCTGTCAACAAAAGAACCTAATGCACATCAAAATAAAAATCAGTTTGTTTTGAATTTCTGTGCTTTGTGGTAATTCTATAGTATAGAGTTGGTTGAAATTGTGGTTATACAATAATCCAACTTCGTCTTTGTAAGACTACCAGAACCTCAAGAAATCTAAAATTTCTTTTTTGCCCACCTTGTCTCCATACCTTATTCTGAAGTCAAAAGATTTTTCTTTGACATTATCAATCACCAAAACAAAAGAGAAGGGGCTTCGGCAATTCTTGTATCTTTAATTGTTCTAAGATTTACAAAAATTGAATTTTGCTTACAATATTGATCATGGCTCTATTTAGGAAATGGTTCTGGCATTTACAAAAATCGAAATTAGATACTATTTTTATCACGGCTAAATTTAGGAAATGAGGGTAGGCAGTAGAACCCCTACACTTTGAGACTTTTACGCAAAATTGGATAAAAATTTAAAGAGAACTATAGATGACATCATTGCATCTCACGATATGATAGTTGCCTTATTTGCCTCTTAAAGGTGTTCGAGGGAATGAGGGGCAGTGCACTATATGCTATGAATGTTTTAACTTTTGAAGTGGAAAAAAAATCAAAGAAACCTCCAAAAGCTCAAAGCTTCCTAGCAAGTTATTATATCACACTGTGATCCTCTCGCCTTCATATACATTCTTTTTTGCTGTTGTAAGATTTAACATTCATATTAGGACAGCTAATCTGGGATAACCAAGCTTCCCATATTAATTCAGTCATTAACAGGACCACCAAGATCAAGTGATTGTAGATGGGACAACAGATTGTTCACAAATTCAACCACAACTCTAAATTTGTCATCCTCTCCCACCAAACACCACATCCCAATAAGTCAATTTAACAGAGAACTCCTATAACAGATTTAGCCCTCGCATCAAAACAAACTACAGCATGACTATTGACTACCACTTCTGAAACAAACTGTCATTACTAATCACTACAATGATCCAAAATGAAATCAAGCAAACACTTCACCTCTTTGCTTTTCATTAAAGCATATCAGCAATCTCTAACTTCTACTTTGTTTGGAATTATCTCACCCACAGGCGAAGCAAATTTCATGAGCTCTGTTGCATTCAAACTGAAATGTCATTGCTAAAACGGGTGACAGAAAAGTTACTTGTAACTCCCAAAACAGCTGTCAAAACCCCAAAGCTTTAGTTTCCCATACCACAACAATCCTACAAAGGACCACCAAGCTCAAGTAATTGCATGCAAAAGGGACAAATCAATTTCTCATTGACGTCCTAACCTCCAACCATCAATGCTTCAACAAACCATAACTTCAATATGGCCGCAACCACCCAAGACAGTCAGCCACCCTATCCCATCCAGAGCAGAAAATGAAGCTAAAAATTTATCAATACTCGAGTACAAAGTAAAAGTTTTTCAAAGGTAAATCATCATTTGCATTTCAATAAATATACCCAGAATTTACACATGCACACTGACAACAAAAGCGGGTCTTAAGTCTCAACGGCCAAAAATTCTCTCTTCTAGCCAAAACCAAATGAAAATAAATGCTACAATTTTTAGCAAAATCCATTACTTCATATTATAACATGATTAATTTCCATGTATATAGTAGACAAAACAAAATCTACCATAATATTTTTTAAAATAAAAAAATGGAAACTTAAACTCTACAAAATCCACAACACTAAATTAGTGAAGAAAAACAAAAGCATATAAAAGGCAGAAGAAACATACTGTGCAAGATCACCTAATTGGCGAAGAACACCAACAAGGCCAGCAACAGCCACACCATCAAGAACAGCTTTAGGATCTTCAGACTCAACTGCATCTTTGTAAAGCTCTTCAACTCCCAAACCATATTCATTTTTCACTGCAAATCTCACCAACGGCATCTTCTTCTTCAACCCCAGAAGATAACAGCTACGACGCCGAAATGGGGATAACTCCAGATGATTTTAACAAGAATTGATAAAACCCCAGATGAAATTAATGGGGAAAAACAGAAATTAAACTAACCCCAGATGATTTTTATGGGAAAATACAGGAATTCAGTAAACCCCATATGATTTTAATGGGGAAAAATAGAAAGTAAACTAACCCCAGATGATTTTAATGGGAAAATACAGAAATTGAAGTAACCCCAGATGATTTAAATAGGGAAGAATAGAATTTGAAGTAACCCCAGATGAAACTAATAGAGAAGAACAGAAATTAAACTAACCCCAGATGAAATTGATGGGAAAAACAGAAATTGAAGTAACCCCAGATGATTTAAATGAGAAAAACAGAAATTGAAGTAACCCCAGAAAATAATTTGTTAGGGATAAACAGAAATTGAATGAATCAAAAAGATGGTAATGATGGATTACTGTACGAAGTGGGGAAATTGATTAAGATTTAACAAACAATGCAATAAATATGAGAAGAAGAGAGAGAAAGCAGTAGGTAGCAAGAAAGGAGCAGCTGAACTGCAAATTGAAGGATGGATTTGTTGGTTTATAGTATTTGGAAAGAGCAAAATAGCAGAAGCAAAAGTAATACAAATTCTACTCTAAAGCAACAGCTGCTGAGCTGATAATTTTAATGGGGTTGTTGATGTTGTTGTTGTTATTGCCAACTCTACAAGGTACAAGGTATTCCTTCTTAATCAATTTTTGATTTTGGATTTAATTTTGTTTTTACTTTGTGTTTTTTGGAGCCTTATATTTGAGTATTTGCAGCAACTGAATAATGTATATGGTACTATAAATGTGGGGTTATGGTAGAGACAGTGCTGAAAAGTAATGCTCAAGTGAGCTCATCTTTTTTGTGAAATTATGACTTGGAACATTTTGCCTTCTTTCATGGGTCGGGGGAATCTCTTCTGTCTTTCGAAAAGATTTTATGGTTGTAGTATGGATCTATGGCCATACGGGTGTTAGCGAGTCTAGTCTGTTTTTGAGTTTCTTGAGTTACATGTGAGATTTTACAAGTTAGGATTTTTTTTCACATAATAACTTGATTTACGTGTTGATGTCAACTAGTTTAGTTAATTGATATCGTTTTAAAGTGATATTCAAGATCTATTTTCAAATCTCAACTACATAATTGCCATTATTGCTCTTTCTACACACCTACAAATCTTTCACTTGTGTAATTACAAGGCTCTAATATGATTAACAATTTAGCAAAACATATTTATAAGCATACTGTAGAGCTACTTTTTATCCACCAGTATAACAATTATCTATTCATTGTACTAAAATTTGAGCTTGTATGATGCACTATTGTCGTAAATTTAACAATTTAGCAAGGTTTTATGTTGTAAAATTCATAAAACGTATATTACATAAGCAAAGGGATATAAGTATAATGGTTGTTGGCTTGTTGCAAAACAATTCTTTGATCTCTTCAAAGCCTCATTTTTCTTCTTTCTCCTACATCATTTTCTATATATATGAATTTGGAGCATCACAATTCCCTCACCAATAATAACATCTTTCCTTGATGTAAACTTTCTACCCATAATTGTAATAGTCTTTAGATACCTTGAAGGTAATGGTGTGCAAGCATCTCTAAGCTTTTAAAGTTGTTTACTACTCACATAATTCACTTCATCAGCATTACTTATGTATAAAAATATAGTTTTGTTGGATTTTGATAAATTCATTTCAATGTACGCAGTATATTTTTTTTTTAAAACAGTTAACCTTTTTATATTTTTCTAATTGACAATTAAAGATATTAGGGGTCAAAGTCATGCATTGACAAATATGCACAAAGTCATAATAGAGTAACCAAAGGAAAGCAGAGGAATTAATAATCATACATAATTAAGTGATATAATTAATAATCCGGAACAATTGTATAAGGAAAATGCTACAAGTAATTTGGGATATATAGATGGATTAATTTAATAACTTTGACATTTTTTATTCCAATATACAAATTATTGAGGTGTTTATGCAAAATTTAATTGGAGTAGTGTCAAAAATTATATTTTTCACAATTCACTATTCAATTTTGTTGTTATATAGTCTTAAGTTATACTCTTTCATTTCTAATTATCTGCAATAGTTTAATGTTTGAGCTACTCAAATATTCGTTGAATTCAAATTCCAACAAATATACAGAAACATATACATTATTCCCTCCGTCCCTAAATTACATTTCTCCTTTCTATTTTGGATATTCTAAAATTACATTCCACCTTTCTATTTTTAGTAAAAAAAAAAAATTTCTAAATATCCCAAATACACTCTCTTTTTCAGTTGTACTTTTAATGTATAATTAATGTATTTACATTCCACTTTTAATGTTTGGTTGGCTAATGTACTTTTTCAGCCTTTAATATTTCAGAATCCTTGTGCCAAATTACAATGAATATGATTGGTTAAAAATTTTCAATTAGGAGCATGTGATTGGTCCTTTTTTTTGCAAAGGATTGATGACATGTCATAAGTAATCACTAATCTATCTTTGTTTTACTCAAAAACATTATTTAATGTTTTGTATTTCCCATTGCATTATATAATTATTGTTATTTGTCTTATTCTTTCCTCTTAATTCCCGTGTAAATTTTCAAATAGAAATGTAATTTAGGGACGGAGGGAGTATTATGTAAAATGTTTTCGGATTAGTATCAATGCATATATTATTCAAAACATTAACTTTTGATATTTTTAGGTTTTGATGGTCAACCTAGTTATTAGTCCGGACGATGTCTAGTGTCATTATAAATTTATTACTTTAATTAAACTATATATATTTTAACTTGTTTGTCACTGAGAGCTTAAGTGGTGTTTTTTTTTTTAAAGATGATAACTTGTCTTGATGACACGTTATATATATTTTAACTTGTTTATCACTGAGAGCAAAATTGATGACACGTAGCAAAATAACATGTCTTGCCACGAGATTGAACAATATATATATTTATATTATTATTATTATATAAAAATAACAAAAACTTACAAAGTCAATCGATTTACAAGAAATCAGTGGGGAGCCGAGATACAATATGGCCCCCAACTCTAACTATAGCGAACCCGATCCTGTTAAAATAGAAAATTGTTACTCGTACATACAAGAGGGTGTTTGGTATCAACATCGTAAATGAAACGAAAAGGATTCAAATAAGTAGGGAAAGAGTAATGATAAATGTTACTTTTACTATTCGTTTGGCATCTTAGGGCCTGTTCTCTTCCGTTGAAATTCAGTTCAGTTCAGTTCAGCTCAGTTCAGTTCAGTTCAGCTCTTAATTTACGTCTAATGATATTGCTAATGATATAAAGCCAAATTTCATTCTTTTAAGCTCTTATTACAACGACAACAACAACAACTACAACAACAACAACAACAACAATAATAATAATAATAATAATAATATTAACAATAATAATAATAATAATAATAATAATAATAATAATCAATAGGTAATAAATAATAATAATAATAATAATAATCAATAAATAATAATAATAATAATAACAATAATAATTGAAATAATAATACTAATAATAATAATAATCAATAAATAATAATAATAATCATCAATAAATAATAATAATAATAATAATAACAATAATAATAATAATAATCAATAAATAATAATAATAATAATAATAATAATAATAATAATAATCAATAAATAATAATAATAATAATAATAACAATAATAATAATAATAATAATAATCAATAAATAATAATAATAATAATAATAATAATCAATAATTAATAATAATAATAATAATATGTACATTTGTATATACACATATGTATAGTAATAAATAATCAATAAATAATCAAAGATCACTAATCCGTAGTTAAAAATCACTAATTAATAAGTTCAGTTCAGTTCAGTTCAGCTCAGTTCAGTTCAGTTCAGTTCAGCTGAGTTCAGTCAATCGGAACAGGCCCTTAGTGGAATGGAAACAAATTGAGCAGAATGTGATTGAGTAAAGAAACATATTTTATTACCACTAGTTTGTCAAGGGTAACAAATTGAGGGATTTTGTTACCCTCCAAAAAGGGTATTTGTTACTTTTAACCCATACCAAACAATTAGAAATGAAAATACTTAATTGAATTCGTTTTCTACATCTAAAATTACTATACCAGACGCCTCCGAAATATATAACGTACAAGGTAAGTAAATTGTAACGGAATGAGTAATATTTTGGTGGTCCATGCAGCGACCTTGACATCATCGAAGCTTTAATTTGACTGAATTTACTTTACATGAAAGATTGAAAGACTAGTTTGTTACTACTGAGTTGCTATAAACCATGCCATGCCCATATTTATGCATTTACTTTTATATTATATGGTGTAACGGTCCCAACGGATCGCTTGTAAGGTAAAAGACTTGAATATTCTATTGCAACCATGCTATAAGATTCACCAACTCACATGCATTGTTGACGATTAGATCTAACCTTGATTTGTATAAAAATCTTAGTTTAGGTTTATTTAGATTTAATTTGTAATGCTACTTGGCCTACTATATCTTGTTGACTTAATTGAAGCTTACAATACTTAGATAAAATCAATTTGGACCTTCTAGATAAGTTTTTGTCTTATTGCTAGTAGAAAATCCATCACATGTACAATATCACATATTTTGGTTCCTTATATTGTAAGGGAACTTTCATAGTGGTGTCAATTTTTTATTTTTATTCATTTTTATATATATATTTTTTTTTTGACAGTGAGTACATATACGAAATGTAGAAATTATAATCTATAAGAGCTAAACAACACTACATTACAACCAACTACATCAAACCACATACATAAACAATCAAAGGAAAAACTTATGAACTATAGCAGAGGCAAGACGCGTAATCCATCCCTTAAACACGGCTTGCAATGACCACCATTGGAGGACAACTGAAGTGACTGAGAACTCAAACAATGCCTTGCTTGATACCTGTTACATCAGAGCCTAAAACACTAAGGAAAACTTACCATATCCTTACCATGACCCGAGAATTGCAACCTTTAATTTGCCGAGAAACTTGAAATGAACAATGGTTGCGAGTTGAAATTAGGGAAGGGAATTGAAACTTGCAAACCCACAAATGCAAGTTCTTGATAGAAGAAGATGAGAGTTGACACGATTGAAAGATGAAAGCACCTTATTGACGAAATAAACCTTGACAACATTCCACTCCTTGTTTCTCTCTCTACAACTCTTGGTTTTTATACAATTCATTATTTCCGTTAATTTTGGTAACGATTTCTTCCCTTTTAATTTCCGTAATTTATTTGTTTTTGTTCATCATGCTTTGTTTAATTGCTTTGATTAGTTTAAATTTAATTATATGTGAGTAGATTATTTTCTAGAGTTGTAGGGATCCATAAATAATATGAAGGGGTATTTTATTATTGTTGATTGTCAATGCTTGATTAATTTCCTATTGATCGATTTAATGCTATGCAATTATATTAGGCCTGGTTTTATCGTATGAGTTATGTATTGATTTGAGATTCGAAAGATGAGAATTGATGTTTAGGCTTAGTTTCAATAGACAAGTTAATTTATAAATGGTTAAGTCAAGATTCGAGAGATGCGATTTAATAACGGTAGATTAATTCTGTGATTGTAATGCGTAGCGAAAGCCCTTTATGATCTGATTAATTGATGCATTGATGATTGATTATTGTGTTTTACCCTAGAATACTATTTATTGGTGAACCTATACCCTAGGCTTTTATTATCTGATTACTCTATACTTTAATCTCCTTAGTTTAATTCTTTTTACAACAATAAATCGGTTACTTAATAATTTAGATTATTTTAATTAATTAGGAATCATTTGACTTGTTTCCCTGTGGTTCAACCCTACTTTCCTATCTACTTAGTTAGAGGACTTAGGTAATTATTTTTATTAGGATATACGATTTTATCCTGTCAGTGTTATCAAACCAAGAGCGAATTTTTGTAGTGTGACATTAAGTATATTGTTATTGAAATATATTGATGGATTATTAATTAGTTATTATTCATTGATGATTATTAGTTATTTATTTAAGTAAATTATAAAAATTTAATATTTAATTACAATATTTTCAAACTGATAAATCACAAAAGAAGGACAAAAGAGAAGTGTGAATAGTGAAAATGTCCAAATGATGCAATTAAATAAAGAGATAAAGTATTTAACAAATTGTGGTACCTGGTTTTTAGTGGACAAAATTAAAATTAGTCTTATAAAGGTTCCACTTAAGTGTTTGATAAGACTTATAATTGCAAACTTAGAGTCGACACCTTATTTTTATCCGAATAAGGACGAATTTTAAAACAGTCAATTTTAAGAAAGAAAACTATATAAAAAAAATCAACTGCTAACTCCATAAGAATAAATAAGGCACAGGGTTCGGGGTTTAAGTTAAGAGAATCGAACGTCTGGAACTCGTCTTCCCTTCCGTTCTAAGGAACGGGCTCTTACTATTGTGTTGTTAAAAAAAGAAGTTTTAAGACATGTTAATCGCATAAAACAACATAATAATTAATACAAAGTACAAGGTAGGTTTGAGCACCAAAGTTGCACTGCGTACCGATTATAGTGAGATTTTGAATTCACTCACGGATCAAAAACTTCTTAGTTCGGATAGATGCCATGTTTTAAGTAACCAAATTCCATTGGGTTTTTAATTTTGGGTAGTTTTTGTAAACGTCATTTTTGTAAGTGGGATTTTAGTGATTCTTGACGGATTCACTTATAAAAGTAAAATGAACGACCTTGGTTGAGGAAAATCACCCCGATTGGTGATCACCAAAAATGTCTTTTGAACAAGACAATTCAACAAATGCGTCCCAATTGATGACTTTTTAGTAGGTAAAGGTTTTTTTTTGGAGTGAAGTTGTAAGGGTTCACTGTATAATCTCACTTTGGGTTTAAAAAAAAAACTCAAGGGTAATTTTTGCAAGGTTTTCTGGGCTATGCGTCTGGCTTGGACGTCCAGGCTACGGTTTGGGCGTCCATCCTAGGCGCCGGAGCCACTCCGACGGTAAACCGTGAATTTTAACGGTGACTTACCTCGTTTTCCGTCGACGACGACGTACCTCCGGCGTCCCCCGCATCTCCGGCATGCCCTCCGGTCTCCCCCGGCGAGCCAGTACGGCTCCACATTTTTTAAACCGAGATTATTTCAATTTTAGAAAATGGGCATAATGGTCACACCAAATCATATTTGTGGGCTTTATATGGTAATTTGCGGGCGATGTTTAGCGATTCACAGGATTAAACGATGATAACTCCTTAATTAAAGTGAAACAAAAGAGACTAAGGGCCTGTTCTCATGCGCTGAACTCAGCTGAACTGAACTGAACTTATTAATTAGTGATTTTTAACTACAAATTAGTGGTCTTTGATTATTTATTATTATACATTTGTGTATATACAAATAAACATATTAAAATATTTAAGAAAAATATACTATATAATTATAATATTTATGGACAATATATTAAAAACATGAAACCCAAAACATTTTAAAAACATATAATATTTAATTAAAATAAAATAAAATATTATTATGACAAAAGAACACAAAACACTTTGTAAAAACTTAACACAATTAAAAAAAAAAAGTAAAAGCTGGAACGAAAATATTATTATTATTATTATTATTATTATTGTTATTATTATTATTATTGTCGTTCTAATAAGAGCTTAAAAGAATAAAAATTGGCTTTATATCATTAGCAATATCATTAGACATAAACTGAACTGAACTGAAATTCAACGTATGAGAACAGGCCTAAGTGATATTTTTGAAATTTTGAGGTATTAAAAGAAATTAGTGCAAAATAAAGCTAATGAACCTTTTAAAAAAATAAATAAATAAATAAATAAATAAATCTTGAGAAACAAACCCTTTTTTTGGTTTTAGTATAGAATAGGAATACTTAAAAAATTAAGCTAATTTTTTAACAAAGATTAAAATAACAACAATACTTGAACTTAAAATATTTTTTTTGTATTTTTTATAGAATTTAAAGATAGTAACAATGCTTAAATAAAATAATAACTTAATTATATGATGCTTTTATTAGCTAATAACTTAAAAATAAAGCTAAATTAGAGAGATTTTAACTTAAACAAAAGATTAGAGGAGAATTTTTTAGAGAGAATTTTTATAGAGAGAGAACATATATGTAACCCGAGCACTAATGAACATATATCTTTCCAAGTTGAGACCTCCGTATATCTGAAGCAATAGAATTATTATTCTATGAAGCATCATAATATATATTAGTATTAAAATTAGGTAGAAAAGCCATAGTAATAATATTAGTATAATGACTTTTTCTTTTTTCTCTCCTTTCTCCTCTCTTCTCTCTCTTCTAGAGTTTTAGTTTTCTTAGCCATTAGGTCGGAAATAGTCTAATTTCTCTGAAAATTAGATTATTACCAACCCTTTTTCTTTAATTCAATTTAGTCTTTTTGTTTTAGTTTGTTTGTTTTGTTTTGTTCTCTCCATCTGTGAGAGTCTATCCCAATTTTTTGGGTTTTCCCCAATTTTCTGGGATTTTGATCATCCATGGATGAGAATTTTATTTTTAGGGTTCTTATAATAATTGGGAAGGTGATTTGGATTCCTATGGGTCTGGGATTTTTCATCAACCGGTCGATCAAAACATTAGCAGATTACGGAGGTCTCAACTTGGAAAGATGCAAAGACATCGAAAATCATTGTTCGCGTCAAGCTTGAAGCAGTGGAGTACGAATGATGCCAAATATGCAAATTATTTATGATTTTGATTGTAAAAGTTATGATATTTTCTCTGAATCTGTGGTTTACAAATCTTTATTATTGTAGATGCCGTATGACTATTATTTAATGATATTATTACTTCCCGTTCAAAAATAAAATTAGTATTAACAATGCTTAAGAATAGGATAGAGATTAGTACATACTACATAGGACCTTCTATCATCCATGGTAACAGATTAACAGTACATTAGTACTATTATAATGAATGATAAAACGTCCAATGTGTGATTTGATAAAATACAAGCCTAAATAATCTCCATGCCTATTATTGAAAATATTACATATTGAAAGCCCACTGTGATTTGGTAGAAGGCCCAAATAATGTCTAAATTGTGAGAATTGTATATGTTTCCTAGACCAACAAGCCTTATTTCACACTGACTATAAATCATCGTCAAGTATAGTACAGTAAAGACATAAAATTCTCACATACACCCATCGAAACTAAACCAAAATGACCTTTGGTGCCTCACTAACCCAAATCCTATTACCTAGCTAGCTCATTGGACTACGCTTATCAAATACGTGGGCAACTACATTAGCCCCACGCTTAACATGACTCCAACATTTATTATCAAACAAATTAAATTCACAGGATTTAAAATGTGATTAATATATTTATCATGACATAAGGTCTAGATGATTCTCAGATTAGGAGCTCCAAGTTCAGGGTCCATCCGGAGGGGTAGGCCTCGAGTGTGATAGCCTGGGGCCCTTTCAGGTGCCCAAAATTTTAAAAAAAATTATATTTACTTTAGTGTTTTTTTTTTTTTTTAAATACTATAGTTTTTACTCGTTAAACAAACGACAAACAAAAGCTATTTTTTAAAAAATAATTATTGTACTTAGTTAGCAATTAACATTAAATTACTTAGATGTCAATTAGGTGGAGTCTTGGAGATAACAATGCAATATAACCTCTTCACTTCTTCTAATCTTTCCGGTTTCTACGAGCATCTGCTTCAAAATATTAATATTTTCAATTATAACGTTTCATATTTATACAATTAACGAAATATTATGCAAATTTATTACTCCAGTAAAAAAATTTATTTATATAAAGGGCCCTTTTCTTACATTATGACTAGGGGCCATAAATTTTCAGGGGGCTATCCAAGTTGATAAATAGAAAGACCCATCAGCTTTAACTAACAAAGAAATCAAAGGGAACAAAATTGTGGCACTTCTATACTAAATGGTCAGATATTCAGCATTCAATATTGAACCGTGTTTAATTGTAAAGAGCTGACAATTACGAGTAATATTTTTTGTAAAAATTGTAATTAAGTTATTTTCACTTGCTAGTATTCCTCATTTCTTGGTCTTATGACCTTGCGACGCGTTTAACTATTCAAAAATAATTCACTTAGCGCCTGTTCATATTTACTGAACTGAACTGAACTGAACTGAACTGATTGGAGCTGAACTGAACTGAATTGAACTGATTGGAACTGAACTGAACTAAGCTGAAATGAATATTTTATGAGAGAGGGAAATTAAGAGCTGAACTGAACTGAACTGATTGGAGCTGAACTGAACTGAACTGATTGGAGCTGAACTGAACTGAACTGAAAATAAGTAAATATAAACAGGCCCTTAATCACATCCAAAATTCGAGAAACAAGGTTTTATACGACCTTTTAATCCATTTCAAGAATTGATCATGCAACATTAATCCTTTGAATGTTCATAATTTGTACACGGCATTAATTTTCCTAATTTCTTGTATTTTATATAAATTATAATTTGATAGAATTATAAATCGATCTTAGGTTTTAACCATTCGCTTAAACTAGAATATATAAATTAATCATGTACTTCAACCAAGATTTGTATCAAACGATTGATAATAATTTATAAGCTTTTGTGATCAAAGTCAGGGTAGTCTCAAACACCTTAAATTCCTAGAAAATAATTTATACTACCTTCGATTTTTTTTAGTTGCAAGTTTGGGGTATTATTTATGAGGTATAAAATATTGAAAATACCTTAAACTAGTCTCATATCTATTATTTGAATTGAAATACTTGGATAGAAACGTACTCAAATTCTATTGGAAATCCCCAAATTTCAATATGAATTGACTTGGCAATCAATGTGTCTAATTATTATGGTTTTCTGATGGTAAATAACAATTTATCTTTATAAACTAGATAATTGGCAATGTAATAGATTATGAACTGATAAACTAAACCAAACCTAAGCTCACTTTTTCACCTAAACATGACCCAATTTAAAACTCCATACGACGTACTTAATTGACATCTCTACATATTTGTAAATTGTAAGTGATGCAAAAAGAAAAGTTAAAAAAAAAAAACACTGTTCTAAAATCAATTTTATGCCATTATACATGTATGGAACATTTTGCAGTATTGTAATTCCTAAATTATCAATATGCATATTTGCCAATTTCTAAGAATGTCTAATTGTCGTCTATAGTGGACACCTTTACTTTACTCGTATTGTTTAATGATTTATCAGCTAATTCTTATTACGAAAGAGAATTTACATTAACAAGATGCTTTGACCCGCAACTTAATCAGGAAGGGAAGTCAACGAATGATAATTATACGCCAAACATGTATTTCTATTGCATGAATTTTAATTTTCAACGTAGACTTTGGTAATTAATATGAGTACTTTTCTTATTAAAGATTGCCTATAAAAAGATACACACTTTAATAACATTTGTATATCCAACTAAGAGCTTAATTGACAAAGGGAACTAAAAAAAAACTAAGAGCTTAATTGTAAGAGCATTTACAAAAGAATAACCCTACGTTACATACGATAAACTCTTACTCTTTTAATCGTTGTAATGGGTTTTACTAAGCAATCATCACAACTCTTATGCGTAGCCTTAGGGCTTGTTCTGATTGACTGAACTGAAGTGAAATGAACTTATTGGAGCTGAACTGAATATTTTATGAGAGAAGGAAATTAAGCTAAGAACTGAACTTAACTTAACTATACTTATTGGAGCTGAATTGAACTGAAAATAAGCTGAAGAGAACAGACCCTTAGTCCTTGTCTTGAGGTTTTAATTTGTACTACCCAAGCCATGGCTCGTCCTCTAACCATCACAAAGCCTTATTGATAAGAGAGAGGCACGAGCTCTGGATGGCTCAACATGGACGAGTCTACAAGGATGAAATTGAGAAGGAGAAACGTTTCAACATATTCAAAAAGAATGTTGAGCGTATAGAAAATCTCAATGGTAATGCACCATCAACTAAATTATACACATTAGGTACTAATGCCTTCACTAATTTAACCACTGAGGAGTTTTTAGCTACTCACACTGGTTATAAAAAGCAATTTGACTCCACATCGGGTGGTTCAATGACGAACGGGTTTAGGTATGAAAACCTTACTGGTGATAACATCCCGTCTTCAATTGAATGGAGAGAACACGGAGCTGCTACAGGGATAAAAGACCAAGGGAAATGTGGTATGAAAATAAAGAAAAAGTTACATATTTTGATTGTTACTGTTAATTTACAAGCCTTAAATTAAAAATAGGAAATTTTGATAATTACCACCATCTATTATTGCCAAATTTGAAAATGCCACCTCAATTTTTTTTAACCACCTAGTTTTTTTCCAAAAGTTCTAAAAATCCCACCACTTTGTGAGATGACGTCATTGTGGGACCCACAATTTCGTTTTCCCTCTCTTTCCCCTATTCTTCTACTCCCTTCATTCAATTTCATCTCTCAAATTTGATTTCAATTACAAAAAATTCGCAAATTAGGTTATAATTTCTACAATCTAACCTACAACGAACTGAATTGATTACTTTAACTAGGGTTTCGGTAATCAATCTGGGGGTTTTGCTAAATTCGACAAATTAGGGGAATCAATTTGGGGGTTTTGACAAATTAGGGTAATCGATTTGGGGGTTTTGCTAAATTCGACAAATTAGGGGTTTATCCGTGGTGATTACTTGTTTAATTTTCCACTTATTTATTTAATTTTAACTTCATAAACCCTAATTTGTCAAATTTAGTAAAACCCCCAAATTAATTACCCAAACCCTAATTAATCTAATCAATTCACTTCGTTTTAGGTTAGATTGTATAAATTATAACATAATTTGCGAAATTTTTGTAAATGACATCAAATTTCAGAGATGCAATTGAAAGAGGGGAGTAGAAGAACAGGGGGAATCGAGGGAAGAACGAGGGAAAGAGAGGGAAGAACGAAATTGTGGGTCCCACAATGACGTCATCTCACAAAAGTGGTGGGATTTTTAGAACTTTTGGAAAAAACTAGGTGGTAAAATTCAAAAAAAAAAAAAAACAAAAACAAAAAAAACTTGAGGTGGTATTTTCAATTTTAGCAACAATAGATGGTGGTAATTATCAAAATTTCCTTTAAAATACTTAAATAAATTGTTGGGAAATTCTCACTGGTAATCACCTATTATTTTTTTTTTCTCAATGGTAAAGGGTGCAACTTTTAATTATCCTTGGTAACCAAACATTAATATGATTAATTAAATGGTAACTTGTGTTTTAGTATTGGTTAATTATTTAACCAGGGTTTAGGTCTTGAGATGCGAAAAGACAAATTTGCCCCCCATTTATTTTACCCCAACCAACTGTGTCTAATCAAATTAAGTGAAGTGGTTTGATCGTTCATCTTCATCAGTTGGAAAAATTGAACTTAGTGAATTGGAGAGCAATTTGCGAAGAATTTCAATAAAAAATCACGAGCGATCTTCTAAAATCTGGGTTTTTGAGTTAGTAGGGTTTTAATCAAACAAATTGGGGTTTTTTTGGGGGATTATTTGGAGAATTGCGAGGGACTTGGTGAAAAAGATTCTTAGGTTTGCTGGGTGAAGTACGATCGAATTATGTTCGTAAGGCTTGCAAGATCAAATTTTTAGCCATTATATGAGGAAAATTACAACATAAAACTCGATTCGAAGCCAGGTATGATTATATTTTTTGCAATTTGTTGTGCTATGCTCTGTTTTTGTGTGTTAGGGTATGATTCTTATAGTGTTTGTTGCTGTTGTGTTGTTTGGTTGTGTATTTGTTGCAGAATGGGTGATGTTGTAGTGTTGCAATTTCAATATAGGGGTATTGATGTTTCTGTGAATGTTGAGGATGTTGATAAGGTGAATTTAATAGACCTCATAGTTGAGTATTGGGAGAAGGCTAAGGAAAATAATGTACAAACACCCCAAAACCCGACTTTTCAATATGTGTATAAAATGAAGCATGTGTCTCTGAATTGTGATGCTGATTTGATGAAGATGTTTTCTAACCTAACCGATAAGAAAGAGATATATGTATGGGTATGGGATGGCCTTAAGGATACTAAGGTAGTGTCTGCTGCTAGGCCACTTGTTTTAGGTAAATCACCCATGGAAGTTGATAAACAAGTAGTTAATGAAATAGGAAGTCCTAGTGCTAGCAATCCTAAACTGACCCCTCGAAGGAGAAAGAACACTGTGGTTGAAGCTGAGATTATTTCTAAAGAAGAATTTGAGAGGCATGTTTCTAGTTTGAATAAGGTAGAGCCTGCACCCATTGTTGAAAGTTATATACCTGAAGGAACTGACATTGAAGCAACTTGGGATGATGTCTTAAGGGATGGACCTATAAGAGGCTTAGGGAAAGGGAGAGGTAGAGGGAGAGGGAGAGGTCAGGGGAGAGGAAGGGGTATTGGGAGAGGAAGAGGGAGAGGCAGGGGTAGGGGTAATGCAGTTGAAAATTGTTTAATATTTCACCAACACCATGGCAAGCTAATCAACCCATAGATTATGAATATCCTCTGTTAGACCATGAACCTCAACCTCAGACAGAACATGATCCTGAGTCACAACATGAATCCCAACCACAAATACCAATTGAAATCAGTCTCCAACAATCACAATCACAATCCCAGCCTTGTACCCAACCTATGATTGCACCATTAGCAAACACTGGAGAGTTTGGTGGAGGGCAGAATTCTGAATCATCCAAGTCCTCTAGGGCAACAACCATTTTTAGGAGAAAACTTCCTAGGACTACTGCAAAGAGGAAGGGAATTGTGATTAGTGCTAGTGCATCTGGTGGTGACAGTGATATGAACACTGTTAGTGTAGTTGGGAGTAGAAGAAGGAGTAGTTCAGGTAGCTTGGGGGTTGGTAGTAATGGGAATGACAATAATCAAAGCCTGTCTTTATATGAAGAAGAAGATGATGGGGTTATGAACCAAATGAGAGTGATGACGGGTCAGATACTGATGAGAGTGTTGACACTGAAGATGAACTATCTCAGGATGAGTATGGCCCAATGGTTGAGGATACTTTTGATCTATTTGATGAGCCTGCTTTTGAGTGTGAGAATGATGAGGATAATTACTTTAGTAAGTTTTAAAATAATGGGGAATTGTATCAGGATATGGGTTTTGGGAGAATAGGGTTGAAACCTTGGCAACTATTCATGGACAAACAACATCTTAGGGATGTTGTAAGGGACTATTGTATTCAGTGTGGCTTTTCATTGGTAGTGGACTATGCAAACAACTTAAGATACACAGTTAGATGTTCTGATGCACATTGTCAGTGGAGATTACATGCTGCTGTTCTGTCAGATGGAACCACTTGGGCTATTAAGGGGATTCAAAACTCTGAACACACCTTCCAAGGGTTGGAGTCTAGGAACAGTATGGTTAATGTTAGGTGGGCAAAAAGGGTCTTGCTGGAGGACATTAGAGCAAACAATGACATACCTGCTAAGTCATTGAATGAACTTCTTTGGAAAAGGTTTGGTGTAGAAATGGCTCAGTCAACACTGTACAAAGTGAGAGCAAAGGCCTTAGAAGAAATCCATGGAGGGCATGATGTGTCTTACAAGATTCTGCCACTTTATTGTGATGTCATTAAAAATTTGAACCCCAATTCATTGGCACACTGTGTTTGGAATCCAGCAACCCATCCAGAAAGCCCATTAGCATTCAAGAGCATTTTCATATCATTTAAACCTGTTTTGGATGGACTATTTGCTGGCTGTAGAAGCATTATTGGGGTGGATGGGACTCACCTAAAGGGGAACTATGGTGGAGTTCTACTTTCAGCTATTGCTTTGGATGCAAACAACGAATTGTTTCCAGATTCCTAGGCAATAGTTGAAGCTGAAAACACTGATACATGGAAGTTTTTCATCTAGCATTTGAAGAATGCATTGAAGGATAGTGGAAGAGGAGATGAATGGTGTATCATCTCAGATAGGCAAAAGGTAAACTCTTATGACTTGTCCTGGTTTTTTAGTTCATAGTTTACTAAATTTTTTTGCTGACTCACTTATGAACATGTGTGTGAAATGTAGGGTATACAAGCTGCACTAACTGAATTATGGCCTAAATCTGGTAGAAGATACTGCTGCAAACATCTTGTCAAGAACTTCAAGGGGGAATTCCCAAGATTACTAATGTTCTCACTCTTTTGGAAGGCAGCTGAGGCTTATAACCCTTTTACTTTCAGAAAAGCAATGGAAGCTCTCCAGAAGGCTAATCCCTTGGCATTAGTTTGGTTGTCAAAAGTGGGACCCCAATCAACATGGTCAAAACATGCTTTCAACCCTAACATAAAGTGTGATGTGAATAAGTCAAATTTTGTAGAGAGCTTTAATGCTACTTTAGGAATCAACAGATGCAGACCTGTTCTCACTTTACTTGAAGGTAGCCTTATGCTTATGCTTATGCTGAAGTTGCATTACCATACTTAGGAGCAAGAACTGAATTTGTTTACATTTTAATGCAGGGATCAGAAGACTGACTATGGTCAGACTGGCCACTAGAAGGGAGCAATGTGAGAGTTGGAATGATGATATTTGTCCAAATATCATTAGAAGATTGCAAGTTCTTAGTCATGAGTCTAGGACTTGTAGGTGTTTGAAGGCTGGAGCTGGGGAGTATGAAGTGTTAGATGGTAAATCAGTGTTGCCTGTCAACTCAAATGACAAAACTTGTGCATGTAATGTGTGGCAGCTGTCTAGATTGCCATGTAAGCATGATATGAGGGCTATTATACATGCACATGAGGATCCTAAGAAGTATGTGAGTGAATGGTACTCCTTAAGAAGGTACAAGCTCACATATGGCAACACAATCAAATCCATCTATCCCAGATGTTGAACAATGGCCTGACAACACCTACCCAGAAATAGCCCCACCCAATATGAAAAGAGGTATTGGTAGGCCTGCAAGAAATAGAAGAAGGGAAGAAGGTGAGCAGGCCAAGGGTAAAAGGTCCGAGACTGTTAAGTGCAGCAAGTGCCAGAACTATGGGCATAACTCTCAGACATGCCAAGGAGGGCTCACTGGGAAAGAAAAAGCATCCAAGGCAGCAACCGAAGGGAAGAAGAACAAGAAACAGGGACCCAAACCAAAGCCAAAGGGGATGTCTCTGTCCCAACCTGATCCAACAACAGAAGCATCATCATCCCAGCCAATAAGAAGTTCACCAAGAACAAGAAAGGGTGTCTCTGCCTCTCAACCTGCTTAGTTGATTTATTTAGAATGCAACTGTTATTTTGTGGAGCTATTTTGCTGTTTGTGTTTTTTTTTTGACATATTTAAAAGTTATGATGTATTTTCTCTAAGTAAAAGATGTTAGTAGACACATCTTTGACAATAGTTAGTGGACATGGCAGTAGTAGTGAAACTTGATTTAATATCATTTTGTAAGCAATCTGACTTTTGGCAGGAATTGACTTATATCATTTTGCAATTTTGTAATTACTATTCTATTGGATGGAATTGACTATATTATGGTTACTGTTATATTAGATGCAATAAATTTCATAAATTCAAAACCAACCATTTTATTAATAATAGCATAAAAGCCTTTCACAGTACATGCATTAACCAAAGCATACCAATAGGGGATGCATACATTAGTACTTAGAAACAACAGACAACAACACAAAATACTATATAAGCGCCATTTTCTCAGCAACTTTCATGAAATTGGCCAAATCCTCAACTTTTGTCTTCAAAGAACCAGATGAACCTCCTTCAACCTCGAATTCATCCCCTGCCCTGACTGCATCTCCTTCCTTCACCCAAGCAAAATTATCACAGTCCCTACACTTGAAAAATAGCGATTTTTGGAGGAGAACATTTACAGGTCACAAACTTCACCCACTCAAGCTTGTCGTCCATGGTGATAGCCTTCATTGATACAGAGGATGAACCCGATTTTTCCATAAACCCTAATCTGGACAATGAAGAACCCTAGAATATGAAGAAATTGAGTAATGGAAGATGAATTGGGGGTTTTAGAAATGGGGAACGAAAACCAGAAAAAAAAAGGAGGGAAATAATTGTAAGGGTAAATAAGTCAATTCATTGTTATTAAACCATGGTTAATGATTTAATGATGTTTTTTTAAACACAAGTTACCATTTAATCAATCATATTAATGTTTGGTTACCAAGGATAATTAAAAGTTGCACCCTTTACCATTGAGAAAAAAAATAATAGGTGATTACCAGTGAGAATTTCCCTAAATTGTTTAAAAATTGCAGGAAGTTGTTGGGCATTCTCTGCAATTGGGGCAGTAGAAGGACTAAACAAAATAAAAACAGGACAATTAATCTCACTCTCAGAGGAGGAACTTATTGTGTACAAGAAAACAGTTGTGGTGGTGGTGATATGACAAATGCTTTCGAATTCATCGGAAAAAACCAAGGTATATCAACAGACGCCGAGTACCCATACACTGCATTCAATGGTAATCAGAGTCAATGCCAAGCTAAAACAAGTGTTGTGACAATAAACGACTATGAATCAATTCCACCAAAAGACGAGGGTGCCCTACTCAAAGCCGTTTCCCAGCAACCTAAGCTATCTCGGTTGGAATCGATGGTGGTGGGTTTGAGTTCAATAACTACCAAAGTGGAGTCTTCCATGGGGAGTGTGGCGACGACATAAATCATGATGTTACAGCTATCGGGTATGGAACTAGTACTGATGGGACTGATTATTGGTTAGTGAAGAACTCGTGGGGCGAAAGTTGGGGTGAAAATGGTTAGATGAGGGTTATTCGAGGATAGAATAAATGTGGTATCACATTGGACGCTTCTTATCCTGTATGATTTACTAATATACATGGAAGAAACTTGGCGAAAGGGAAGAGCAACTAGCTTCATTCGATCTTTTTTTTATATTATTGTCGTTTTAATGTATATGCCCTATTATGCAAATGATATTATGCAAGTTCAAAGGTAGACATCTTGAGAAAAAGTTTTAAAACAACAACACACACACAAAAAAAAAAAAAAAAAAAAAAAAAAAAAAAAAAAAAAAAAAGTAAAATGAGAAGAATTTAGTGTATTAATGTAATTATTGGTATGTTAACCCTCTTGCTCAAATTAGCTGCACCACTTTTACACCTTTTTAGAAAGAAAATGCGACTCAATATATTTCTTTTTGTCTTACTTACCTTGCTTAATTTGGGACAATTTTACTAACAACCTTATGCAATAGTTTTACCTTTTTACCACTAAAGCAAGATAATTTATGTACTTCTTATCTTTAGAGCTGTCAATTCCGGTAAACGGGTCGGGTTTGAGTCGGATTAGTGTGAGTCGGGTAGTCTCGGGTTGGGTCAATACGGGTTAATGTCATAACATATGCGGGTCGGGTTCGGGTTGGGTCATGCTTGAGTCGGTTCACGTCGGGTCATACATCTTATCGGGTTAGGGTCGGGTTAGTAAAAGGTCGGGTTACATTCGGGTCGGGTGAAAAATAAGTCGGGTTAAATTCGGGTCTTTACGGGTTTAAACGAGTTAGGGTCGTTCTCAGGTTCGAGTCGGGTTCGGTTCAATTCAATTATTTACGGGTTATAATCAAGTCGGGTCATTCTTGGGTTCAAGTCGGGTTCGGTTCAAGTCAATTATTTGCGGGTTATAATTCGGGTCGGGTTAGGAATAGGTCGGGTTGAATTCGGGTTTTGACGGGTTAAAACGGGTTTGGGTCAATTTCGGTTCAGGTCGGGTTCGGTTCAGGTCAATAATTTACGGGTTATATTCGGGTCGGGTCGTCTCATCTCTAGGTCGGTTAATGTTCAGGTTCGGGTCTCAAATACTCGGGTCAAGGGTTGGTTTCAGATCGGGTTAGGTCGGGTTCGGGTCACCATTTTTTTCGGGTTCAGACGGGTCGGTTAATAGGTCGGGTTAGTGTCGGTATTTCGGGTCGGGTCAGCTTTTGAGAGCTCTACTTATCTTTACTTAATAATACATATACAATAAATCTGCGGGGGGCCAAGTTAATAAATTATGGGCCACAGAGATAGGCTACGAGGGTCGAGCCTCTGCCAGCCCCCCATGTAGCTCCGTCTCTGCGTGCGGCAGCGGGTGGTGACTATATATAGGTAATTATAGGGGTGCAGTGTATTTGTTGTAGTTTAGGGGAGAATGAAGTAGGAGGAGTAGCGGGAAAAGAGTAAAGGGAATGAGTGTTATTTTGCTCATTATTGTAAACATTTCACTAGAAGCTACATAAATTATTATCCATAAATAAATACTACTCCGTACTTGGTATCTATAATACATTTTATTATATAAACTCAAAGGTATAACATGGTATCGCCATGTGTCACCCTTCCTTTGATAAGATTTAGCTCCACATGAGCAATGACATGTTAAGACCCATTCATCTATACTAGATCTGGCCCGGCCCGAATGACCCGACCCGTGACTCGAAAACGTAAACCCGAAATTGGCCGAACACAAAGCTGATCCGACCCGACCCATACCCGAACCGAAGTGGAGTTGACCCAAAGTTGACCCGATACCCGAATTGACCTGACCCGAATTAACCTAACTCAAAGTTGCACGATACCCGAATTAACCTGACTTGAAATTGACCCGAAACCCGAAGTCACCCAACCCGATTTTGACCTAAATTGATTGACCCGAACGAACCCAAAACCCAAAGCGACCCAAACTATAATCGAAATGACCCGACCCAAAATTAACAAATATTCAAAATGACCTAAATGCTTAATTGATTTACCCGAATAAACACTTATCGAAAATAACCTAAATTAAACATTATAGTATTGTGTGTATAACACTGTTGGAATGTGCGTGTAACTTAGTACTCGTAATTCATAAAGAGTTTCATTTGATTAGGAACACTTGTTATTGTTATTGTTACTCTTAGCTTCTTCTTTTAATTGTTACACTGAATTTTATTCCACTATTTACTTTACTCCCCCCGTTTCCATTAGTTGCAACAGTATGCTTAGCTCATTGTTTAAGAAAATAATAATTTATAATAATAATAATAATAATAATAATAATAATAATAATAATAATAATAATCAGAGATAGAAATAATAATAATCAGAGATAGAAATAATAATAATAATAATAATAATAAAAAAAGTAGTGTGGCACCAACCCAGAGAAACCACTCACGACAACCACCAACCCACAAACCCTTGAACCCACCAACCCATTCACGACCACCACCAACCCATAAAACCACGAAAACCCTTGAACCCACCAACCCACCACCAACCCAGAGAAACCACGAACCCTTGAACCCACAAAACCACGAACCTTTGAACACACAAACCCATTGAAACCACTCACGACCACCACCAGCAGCCAACGAACCCTTGAACACACAAACCCTCAGATTTGGAAAACCTTGAGAATGGAGTTGGAGGAGGAGAAAGAAAAATAATGGGAATGAGGAAGACAGTACACTACTAGAAAACAGCCAAATAACGAAGGAAAATTTCCGTCGGAAACACCCTGTTTTCCGTCGGAAAACTCGTTCCCGACGGAAATTCCGTCGGAACTAGTTGTCGGAAAACCTTTTGTAGGAAAATGGGCTTTTTCCGACGGAATTTCCGTCGGAAACACTATTCCGACGGAATTCAGCCCGCCGGAAAATATTTTCAGGCCCGAGAAAATCTGTCGCAAGTTTCCGACGGAATGAGTTCTGTCGGTATGTTGCGACGGAAATTCCGTCGGAAAATTATTTTAAAAAAACAAAAAAAAACGCCTCCCACCACCCCACCATCAGCCCACATCACCAGCAACCACCCCGCACCACCAGACCCCACCGCACACCGACACCAACCACCACCACACACTAGCCCCTATCCCACCTTCAAACATCACCACCGACACCCACAGCAGCCCCTTTCCCACCATCAAACACCACCATCGACACCACCGACACCCACACTAGCCACTAATCCACCTTCAAACACCGCCACCAACACCCACCCTAGCCCCTTCCCACCTTTAAACACCACCACACCAAAAATAAACCCCAAAAAACAGAAAACTTAGAAAAAAAACCGAAAATAACCCCAATAATCAAAAATCAACCCAAAAATACGAAAATTGAGACAATAAAATCGAAAAACACCACACAAATAAATCAAAACCAATAGATCTACAAATTTAGCAAGAATTTCATAAAGAAAATTAAAAAAAAACGATAATTAAACCACAAAAATTAAAAGAAATATATAATTATACAATCATCTAATAAAATTTATAAATTAACATTACAATTTCATAAAAAATTAACTAGATCTATGCGCATGTACGTGGTTGTCATTCTTGTTTTGGTCGCCATTGTTGTTGTGGTCGCCGGTGTTGTTGTGGTCGCCGGTGTTGTTGTAGTCTTCGTTGTTCGTTGTTGCTTGGTGTTCATGGTGTTGTTGGTGGTGGTGGTGGTAGGGGGTGAAAGAGGAGAGGAAAGGAGGAGGGATGGGGGGAGAGAAAGAGAGGAAAGAGAAGGGGCGGACGGAGGGGATGAGGAGAGAGAAAGAGAAGAAAGGAAAGGAGGAGGGTTAAGGAGAGAGAAAGAAGAGGAAAGAGAAGTGAGGAAAAAAAGTGGCGGATAGAAGAAGTTTAGGGTTAGATGTTAAATAAATATTTTTTTTCCTTTTTTTTCATAGTATATGTTCCGCCGGATTTTTCCGTTGGAAATGACCTTTTCCGACGGAATATTCCGTCGGAATGTCCAATTATTCCGACGGATTTATTTTCCGTTGGAAATTTTCGACGGATTTCCGACGAAAATTAAATCCGCCGGAAATATCGACGGACTCCATCGGAATTGGTCCGTCGTTATTTGACCTGATTCTTGTAGTGAGAAGAAGAAATTTGATGATGAAGGAAGAGAGTAAAAAATAATGGGGATGAGGAAGAAGGTGAAGGATGATGAAGGTGGTTGAAGGAAGAAGGTGGCTGGGAATTGGGATGATAGATAATTTAGATGGAAGAAGATTGATTTTGGTGGATTTAGTTAAGTTAATTAATGTTAGAGTTTAAGTTAATAAGATAAAATCAGGTTTTTAATTAGGGTGTTTAAAAAAAAGTAAGGGTAATTTTGTAAATTATACAAAAAAAAATTACTAAAAAAGGAAAGAAATCACTTTGCTGCGAGTAATGTGAAGCAGCCGTTTTAGGAAATTGTTGCGAGTAATGTGAAGCGGAGGTAGTAAGATATTTGTAAAGTGGGGTTAGTGGGAGAGAGAATTTATAAAATAATGGTGGGGTCATTTCCAAATTAAACTTTGATCCAATGACACATCTTATATGATAATAAAGTTGTTTTATAAAAAGAGTTATTTACGTTCATAGGTAAATTCTAAAATTATAATCGTGAACTTATATGTGGATATTTTTACAATAGATTACAAATTTATTTCTTCCTTTCAGTTACTCAACAATAGTGCATATAGGTGTTAAGTAAAATATGTAACCCAAAAATGCATAAAAATTTTACATGTTTTTTCTTTTTACCACAAAATATATTTAATCAAAGGAATTTATTAATTATGACAGTAAAATCCATGTAACAGTTACAACAAACTAATATAATATAATATTTAGATTACTACATACTAAATAATTAATTTTGATGTTCAATTACATTTACAAAATTTAACAAATGATACTATTTATAAAACCATCAATATATTTTCATTTTATTTTGTTGAACTTTTTGATATACACTCGGGCATCGCCCGGGCCAAAAACTAGTTTACCATTAAACTATCAATGCCTCTTAGTACTTATTCTGCTTAATAGAATGATTTAAACCACGCGTTGTAATTTATAATTTGACTATAACACTTTTTATTACGCAACTTTTATTGACTACTCAATATATTATTATTTTATTATTTATTAATCATTTAATAAGTAAACATAAATTAATTTTTGAATTTCAACTTTAATTCACTATTAAAATATTAAAACCTTTGACTGGCATCAATTATTCTCACCATAATTTTTCTTAGTTTCCTCTACTTTCAATATTGAATTTATAGGAAAAATAACTATAATCAAATTACAAGCAATGTCCCGGAACATTGTTCGGGCAAAAAAACTAGTTATAAAATGCATATCATAATTTAATAAGCGTAATTAAAGGTGGGCAACATATCGTGGCGGGCCACCGTGGGTCGTGCCTGATGGTGGCTCGTGACGGGTCGGGCTGTGCCTGCAACTTGGCGGGTCGTGTCGTGCCGGGCCACCATTTGGCACACCCCAGCCCATGGCACGGCACGGCCCACGTGCCTGGCGTGCCGGGCCGGGCCGGATAGCGAGCTGACCATAATTTGTTTTTAAATCGATATATATTTTTATTAACAACTTTTAAAATGAGTATATATAAATAATTTTATTAATTTATATTTATGTTTTTGTATTGTTATATTATTATTGTTGTTTTTATTATTCTTAATTTTATTATTTTAGTTTTTTTTTAACTTCTTTGTTATAGTCGTTTTACGGCTGTTGAAAGCAGCGAAATATAGCTGTTTGCACGGGCCGGGGCGTGCTGCGTGCCGTGTTGGCGGACCAAATTACCGTGCTGCCCACCGTGCCCATGCCAAATTTTTAAAATTGTGTTCATGGCAGGGCCTACTCCTCGGTCACCGTGCCGGACCGTGCAACCACCGTGCCCTACTCGTGCCGCCCACGGGCCAGAACGGCCTATGCCCACCTCTAAGCGCAATAGGTAGTTTGTAGGGTTGTATTAGGAATCATAGGAATGATATAATGCAATAATTATAGCACTGTGAAAAATTTTGTCCTCAAACTTTGGGATTGGATGAAATATTTCCATTGGATTCGTGTATCTAATTGGCTATACAATACATAATTGGCCCAAACAGTCCACGGTCCACCATCCTTAAAATTTCCAAACTTTTTCCCACGATGTATGATTGTATGATGGCGTGAATTTTCTTTCAGGCAACTTTGGGTTGGGAAACTTGTGAATTGTGGTGGGTTGAATTATTTATCTATGGGTAATTCTTAAATATTCTATGCATAAAGATAAGGTATTGATTATATTTCATACCTCTAATAATATTGGAAATTTAATTTGAAGTCTGTACTAGTATACAATTTATCCCTCTAAAAAAATACAGAATATGACGAATTAAACTTTTCTTCTTCTTTTATTTAAAGATAAGAAAAGGGAAAAACATTAGAAAACTCTCTTCACTTCTCATGAGAGGAATACTAAACTCATTTCTTCAATTTCGTATATTATAATATGGATCACTTTATTTATTCAACTGATTTTCACTTATCTTATTAAGCCTTATTAATTAGTTGTAATTTGAACTTGGTTACCCGACCTTATCAAAATTATTCAATATGAACTTATTAGATTTTGGGCATGTTCACATTTACTGAACTGAGCTTAACTGACTGAACTAATTGGAGCTTAACTGAACTGATGTGAGCTGAACTGAACTGAGCTGAGCTGAGCTGAGCTAAAATGAATATTTTACGAGAGAGGGAAATTAGGAGCTGAACTGAATTGAACTGATTAGAGCTGAACTGAACTGAACTGAAATTAAGTAACTGTGAACAGACCCTTTATATAAGTGAAATTAAGGTAAAGAAAACATGCCCTTAGTAGCTTTTTTAGTTGGGTAACTTTGATAATATGTATAAAGTATTAATTATTGCTAGAATTATTTAATTTCTTACTTTAAATATAAGTTTGAATTTACAATAGTGTCACATTTTGGAAAAAAAAAAAAAAGCCCTTATATTAATCATAAAAGAATACATTGATCGTTAGATTATTTTTTTAATTTTATATATAGCCCTTAATTTTTCGGCCTTTATTTAATCCTTTTTTCTATTGAGCAACTACTAGCTATTATGGTGTATGAGAGTAATGAAACTCATGTGTTTTAAGGAACATAATGGTTATGATTATGTAAAGACTTGTTTTTAGCTCTTATGTTTTATAATACGTAGTAAATTGTATGTCCAAAACCTAAAACGACTCGTTGGCCAATCTAAGTTTTTGTACAATTAAAACGCCAAAAAGAATCACTAATTGAAACTTTTTATGTACAATAACAATGGTAATTTATTATGTATCTTCTTTTACAATGGGTAATTCTTGCATAAGATACCTAGTAAGTTTTAACATACTTTGCTTAAATAACTAATATTCCGTTTGATATTCATATTGTTTGATACAAGACCTATTATGTAAATAATATTCGCCTAATTAATTACCTTTACCACCGAAAACTAATCACCTTATTAGCTCAAAAAGGACACAATTTTGATCCTCCTCATACATCTATAAACTTCCTATCTAGCTATAGTATAGCAACAATGATATTACAAAAAAGGCATAAAAACCAAATACAAAAATGAAATGAGAGACAAAGGAGGAGAGGAAAAGAAAGCAACGAACCAAAAAAAGTAGCCCTCTTATTCAAAAATGGGGTCCATTCAAATATTGTCTGATCCTCCCTCTCTCAAATCTTAAGATGTGACCTCCATCATCTTCTTCCCCCACTTCATTACCCTCATTCACCAAATTTTGTCTCCTCACTTCTTTCCTTTTTTTTTTTCAAAACAAATAGTACTAAAAATAAAATAAAATTTAAAGAATCCCTATATTTTTTTTTCTTTAAAAGGTATTACATAACTTATGTTCATGGACTCCATGGAGACCATTACAAAATTCACTTCTGAACCCTCACCACTAGTGTCAATGATGTGTTCCGACAACCAAGCCAGGGCGGCTGGTGCTCCACTAGCCGCCCCAGTGCCTAGTCGATACGAGTCCCAGAAACGTAGGGACTGGAACACTTTTGGGCAGTACCTTAATAACATGAGACCGCCCGTGGCGGTAACTCAGTGCACGTGCCATCACGTGCTGGATTTTCTTAGGTACCTTGATCAGTTTGGAAAAACTAAGGTTCACTTACATGGGTGTACTTTTTATGGTCAGCCTGACCCTCCTGCTCCTTGTAGCCAGTGGCGGACTTGGGCTTAGACCTGGTGGGTCAAGTGACTCACCAGGCCCAAAAAAAAATTTTAAGTTAATTTTTTAAAAAAAAAAAAAAAAAAAAAAAAAAATCAGTTTTCCCAAATTCACGAATTCAGTATTTCAGTTCATGGCCTTCAATCCTTCATGCCCTAGCCAATTCGCCTCTTCCCTAATTCCCTTCAAGGCTTCAATCCTTCGCCATCATCAATCACCTATTCACCTCCATAATCGCCTCCTCCAGTCCTCCTCTTCGCAGTTCGCAACTCGCAACTTCGCCTCCATAATCGATTAATCGCCTTCGACCCTTCGTCTTCCTCTTCGCATAAATTCAGGTGAGGTTAGTCTTCCTCTTCGTCTTCCTCAGTTAGTCTTCATCTAAATTTGTTTAATTGTTGATATTTGATAACTTGATAACTTGATTGTACTGATTATTGTTAATTGTTAATTTTGTTATATATTGTTGTGATTTTGTGAATTGTTCAATGAAATTCTGAATGGTGAATTTGTGATGGACTTTTCATTATTTCATTCATATGTATTCTCATTTCCTGGAAATTAGCCTTAGAAAAATTATACTAGTAAAAAACAAAGTTGCTGCCTTTTTTAATGTTTAGCTGTGAATGGTGAACCACTGAACCCTTCAACAGTTCAACTAATCAAATTGATTTTGCAGAAAGGCTACAATCATTCCAAAGGTATCTCTAATTTCTGTATTGTTTTAATTTGTAAGCTCTATTCTAATCAAAATATTTGCCTAAAACGATATATTCAATTTCCATTGTTACCTCAATTTTTTTTAAGAAAATGATCCATTGTTACCTTTTTGTTTAATAGTTGAAGCTACTACATACTGTAATTGACAAATGGTTCCTTGATAAGTTTTATTTTTGTTTTATCTTCAATAGTTCCTTTATCTTTATTACTACATACTGTAATTGACACTTTAGTTCCTCTTCGTCTTCCTCAGTTCCTCTTCGCATAAATTAATTAATTAACTTAGTCTTCATCTAAATTTGTTTAATTGTTGATAATTGATATTACTTGTTAGTTATGAATTAGTAATACTAAATTTGATTCTTTGAACCCTAAATCCCTAATTGTTCAATAATCAACTCAATTGTTCAATAATCAACTCAATTTCAATAATCCCTAATTGTTGTGATTTTGTGAATTGTTCAATGAAATTCTGAATGGTGAATTTGTGAAATGTTTGACAATTGACACTTTACATACTTGTTCAAGCTGTGATGCTGTGATGCTGGCCTGCTGCCCTGTGAGCTTGTGATTTCAAGCTGTGAAATGGTGAATTTGTTAATTGTTCAAGCTGTGATACTGCCTGCTGGCCTGCTGCTCGCCTAGTCGGCAGTCGCCTGCTGCCCTGCTCCACTGCTCGAGAGTCGAGAGCGTGCTCTGCGCTCACCGCTCTTCGCTTCGTCGCTTCTTCTAAAGTCTAATCTCCTATTCTCATTTTGCTAGTAAGTTGATTTCTAATTTTTAGTTTAAAATTCTAATCTTCAATTTAATCAAGTCTAATTAGTTAATTCTATTAAACTTTGGTTGATTTGTTAGTTGTTCACTTCAAGTCTTCAATCACTTGTTTGTTTGGTAAACTTTGAACCTTTTGTTAATGAGTAATGACCTTAATGTAATAATGTTGTTGGGTTTTAGATGAAATTTGAACCTTTTTGACCATGTGAATATGTGATTATGTGAATTGTGGTTTGTTTGGTAAAATGATCTTTGTAAATAATTTTTCTGGGGAATTTTGCTTGCTTTAGTTGATTATTTATTCAAATTTCAGAATGAAGAGAAAACGCACTCCAAATGAACTGCAAAACATTACTAGCTTCTTTGCTAAAAAGAATCCTACTTCAACTTCTCTTCCACATCCCACACAAAATGAACAAACTATATCTCCACCTCAACAGAGTGAACAAACTATATGTCCACCTCAAGAAAGTGAACAACATTCATCTCCATCTAATTATTCCACTCAAAATTCCCCTCAAAATGAACAAGGCCAATGTTCTCCTAATGCCCCAATCTTTGGTGAAAGATTAAGTGAACATGAATTTGCTAATATTCCACAAGATCCAGGAAAGAGGAGAAAGATGAGTCAATTTCATAAAGATGATAGAGATTTAGTGAGAAGAATTTACATTCAAAGAAAGCCTTGTCAGCCCAAAGACTTTATATTTCCTCAAACTTCTATTTTTGGCAAAAACCGTCGCTTTTGTGCTAAGTGGTTTGATACTTGGACTTGGCTTGAGTATAGTGTGGAAAAGGATGCTGCCTATTGTTTCCCTTGTTATCTATTCAAGGATGAAAATGCATTTGGAGGTGATGCTTTTGTTAGTGATGGTTTCAAATCATGGAATCGATCGGATTTAATAAGAAAACATGTGGGTAAGCACACGAGTGCACATAATAATGCAGTGTTAGCTATGGATTTGTTCAAGAAGCAAAAGTCAAGCATCACACAAGCCTTGACAAAACAAACCGCTGAGAGTACAAATGCATATAGGATGCGACTTGAAGCTTCAATTGAATCAATCCAATGGCTTTTACTCCAAGGGTTGCCTTTTCGTGGTCATGATGAAAAAGAAAGTTCCTTAAGAAGAGGTAACTTTCTTTCACTTTTATCCCTTATTTCCAAAGGTAACCCTGAATATTCTAAAGTTGTTTTCAAAAATGCTCCTAGTAATTGTCAACTTACTTCTCCAAAAGTCCAAAAAGATATCATAAATGCATGTGCAAAAGAGACAACTAAAGCAATGCTTGAAGATATTGATGGTGGTTTGTTTTCTATCCTTGCTGATGAGTCCGCTGATGTTTCTGACAAGGAACAATTGGCTCTTTGTTTGAGATATGTTAATAGAAAGGGAGAAGTGTGTGAGCGTTTACTTGGTATTGTGCATGTTGTAAACACTGCTTCTTTGACTCTCAAAACTGCTATTGAATCCTTATTAATGGAGCATTCTTTGTCTTTCTCTCAAGTACGGGGTCAGGGTTATGATGGGGCAAGTAATATGCAAGGTTCTATTAATGGCCTTAGGACTCTTATAGAGAATGAGTGTAAAGAAGCTTATTTTGTCCACTGCTTTGCTCACCAACTTCAATTGACTCAAGTTGCACTTGCTAAAAAGAATTCAGATTGTGCTTGGTTATTTGTTGATGTACTTGCACCTCTGTTGAACTTTGTGGGGGGTTCACCAAAAAGGAAAGAGTTTCTTCGTGAAAATCAAGCTCAAAGAGTGGTGGATGCTTTGTCTCTAGGTGAACTTGAAACGGGTTCAGGTTTAAATCAAGAACGTGGATTAGGTAGACCTTGTGATACTCGTTGGGGATCTCACTTCAAGACAATCTTGAATGTACTTGACTTATTCCCTGTAATCCTTGGTTCTCTTGAGGATATTGCAAAAGTATCTGATACAATAGATTCTAATAGAGCTCAAACACTTACAAATCTTCTGATGTCCTTTGATTTTGTGTTTGTGGCACACTTGATGGTTAGTATATTTGCGATAACAAATGCTTTGAATGTGGCCTTACAAAAGCACGATCAAGACATTGTGAATGCAATGGCCATGGTTAATGTAACCAAGACTAATTTGCAAAAAATGAGAGATGAAGGATGGGATTCTCATATGGAACAGGTCATTTCTTTTATTGGTGACTATGACATTGCAGTTCCAGATATGGAGGCTAAATATGTTGTTCCCGGGAGGAGGTTGTTTCGAGGTAAATGCCCACAAGTGTCTAATTTACATCATTTTCGAGTTGAAGTTTTTTTTGGTGTCATTGATCTTCAATTGCAAGAACTTGAAAATCGATTTCCCGAAATAACTAAAGAACTACTTGTGTGTATGTCTTGTTTGAGTCCTGTGGATCGTTTTTCTAAGTTTGACAAGGAAAAATTGATTAAGCTTGCAAAATTCTATCCTAATGAATTTCCAAGTTCAGAATTGATAGTCTTTGGTCATACACTTGAGAGTTACATTTGTTCTGTTAGAGGAGATAACAGGTTTTGGAATTTGAAGGGTCTTAGTGAGCTTTCAATCAAATTGGTTGAAACGGGATTGTCTGAAACTCATGATAGGGTCTATTTACTTTTGAAGTTGGTGTTGCTTCTTCCTGTCGTAACGGCAAGTGTGGAAAGGGTATTTTCTGGCATGAAGCAAGTGAAAGACAAACTACGAAATAGCATGGGAGATCAAATGTTGAATGATTGTTTAATTACTTATTTGGAGAATGATTTGTTTTTGAATGTTAGCATGGAAGATATCATGAATCGATATCAAAACATGAAAACTCGTCGAGAACTATTGTAATTTGTAATAAGTTTGCATTACTATTTAGTTGTCGTTTGTAGTATTATATGAACATTTGGTTGTATTTTGTACTGTTTTGAATATTTGGATGTATTTTTTAGTACTATTATTTGGTTGTTCGGTAAATTTTTTTTTTTAGATACTTGATTATCGATTGTGACTCACCAGTCGGAAATTCCTGGGTCCGCCACTGCTTGTAGCTGCCCGCTCCGGCAGGCTTGGGGTAGCCTCGATGCCTTGATCGGACGGCTACGAGCTGCCTACGAGGAGCACGGTGGGTCACCGGAGTCGAATCCGTTCGGAAATGGGACTATTCGGGTTTACCTAAGGGAGGTCAAGGATTGTCAAGCTAAAGCTAGAGGAATTCCTTACAAGAAGAAAAAGAAGAAGAGAAAGGTTTTAAAAACAAGTGATGGATCTTCTTCAAATCGTCGGTTTTAAGGTATAAACATCTTTATCTTATCTATAAATTATAACTTTATATATATCTTAAATTGACATAATACATATTTAACCTTTTTTTAATTGTTCTTTTATTTATTTCTTAGCTGTTGAATTAATTGAATTTAATTATTTAATCTATTAATAATCCCTTTTCCAAACAAGATTAATGATATGATCAAGATTTACTATTCATTAAAATTGAACTTATTACTCAATAAAAAAAATGAAAAAGAAATAAAAGTCATATGGATTAATTGAACAGAGTAAAACCCTAATTTAATTAAATTTCTTGAACATTAGGCTTACGTATAGTTATTATTATACATAATTATGTAACGAATTATATATTTTATAGGTGTATAAATCCAAATAATTAAGTACTGCTTGTTCACTGTTAAGAGAGGAATTTCTAGTTAGATAAGCAATTCTTTCTCTTATCATGCGAAAAATACTGTTATTAAGATCTTATGTTATGTTATGCATGTGATTACATAGTATTGTTATATACGTATGTACTTGTGTAGTACAAATTTAGGTGATCTTTTCATTTAGATGATCTTTACTAAATTAGGAAACTTGTTTTGCACAATTTTGTTGCTTATTTCAATCCATGTCATTTTTTTTTGATGCAATCGATGTCATTTTTTTTTCTTGTCTTATCGTTCAACATATATATGAGTATATATAATGTTTAGTGTCGAAATTTTGCAATTATACGTATGGTTGATCCCCGAAATTAACTATAAGTGTATTCATCTAGCATCACATTTTTTGTAAATGAGAGAGTAATATTTACTAATATATATCTTCAAATTGAAAGTGAAAGTCTAATACTGTAGGAAATGGGTTCTACTACTCTAGTGTTGTTAATTAATCTTGTTAATTGAGACAAAAAGTTTAAAAGATTCCCCTTTATATTTTCTGTGTTTTATCATAGCAACGGTGGTCAGGTATATTTGTGTGAGTTTGTCGCAAGTTGCTTACCTTAATTTGAGACATATTAAGACACATCGTACAAAACATAAAATGGTAAAGAAGCCTAAATTTGATTCAGTTGTCTAATAAAATTAAAAGGAAAAAATTTCATTCAAGTAATTAAAATTAATGTAACAAAATCACGGATATTATATACAAAATCTTTGGGTTGTCCTCTTTCATGGCCCACCCTAATCTCACACTTTACTTGACTTCTCCCTACCGGCCTACTCGATTTTAATTAAACCATTTATTGCTGGTAAGGATCGAACCCATAGCAATTGCAAAAATGATGAGTAGTCTGGCTATCATCAGACTAATCCTGTATGATTATATGCTACGATGAAGTTTCTTACAATGAAAAATGAATGAAGAGGGGGCAAGCCCAACACTTTTTTAGTATATACATACATATTTATGTAAATTCATGAACTTATAGCAACAATATGGTATTGTCATAACTTGTTAAGTTACATCCACATATATAAGATATTATTCTCTACTTATTACACTCCTATTCATAAGCTGATTTATATTTCATAATACATAACCAAAACATTTTGTAATGCATGCACACAATATCCATGATACAATAAACCCCTGCAGTACAATATTAGTCAATCCCTACCAATAGAGTTAATGCTTTATATCATATTTAAGCATGTTAAGTCTAAAAAGAATTCCATTAAAAATAGATCTAGTTGAATAGGTGGTGCATAAACTATTAGAATAAATACAACAACATTTTCATAAAGTAGCAAATCTTACAAAATTTCCATTCTCTTTGCATCCCATTATAGTTCTAAATGACTATTCCTCAGCTCTTTGCATCCCATTATACTTCAATGCATCATTAGTTCATTTCATTACCAATTATCTTACTAAATATTTCAAAATTAATAATTTTTCCTTTTATTTGGACCTTCATCCTTCTTGATGATGAATCTTGCTTAATTTTATCTGTTATAGAAGAACCATAATAAAACTCATTAATGATAAGCACTATGATGCATTGGGTGTCATGAAATGTAAAATAATTCATATAACAATATATTATAACTCCTTAATTAGTTTTTTTTTAGTTGCATCGCTTTTGATATTACGGAGTCCTAGGCAATTTTTGGAGTAGAGATAAATGTAGCAAAACAAAAAAATAAAGAGGGTCCATATAATATAATATGATATAGATATAGAGAATTTATTAGTATATATATATATATATATATATATATATATATATATATATATATATATATTTGACATAGTAATGCATATAAATTGAAACTTCCATTTATCTATAGAAAATGATGCATTTAAATAAATTGGAGGAAGTAGTTTTTAATTTAAATGGGCCGGGAATTACCCATGCACCTTTGTGATTACCCCATTGATGGTAAGTTTACTCATATATACTTGATTTTTGTAATACAAATTATGTAGGCACATTGTTCCTGTTTTGAGTGTAAAGGGAAGTGTATCCATAAATTATTTTTCCCAATTTTTGATTAACTTGATTTATTAATTTATTTATTTTTTTTGAGGAAAATTAACTTGATTTAATTAATTAGCTTGAATAAACAGCTTCACCTTTAATCATAACAAAACATGAGTTTATAAATTTCATCAGTATAATGGAAAAAAAAAAAAAAAAAAAAAAAAGTTCCTCTTATTTTACTTATTTGTCTTGACACTCAAGGTAGGGTTGCATGAATTGGCTCCTTGGGTTGTAAAAGTATCTACTTAGTATGAGATTATCAGATGACTTAGCTTGCATTGGTGAGTTGTATGATCTGAGTACTCTGGCTAAGCTGCTATGTAAGAAACAACAACTAAAGGCCAAAAAATAAATTAAAAAAAAAACACATAATGTTATTAACAAATATTAATGGTTTGGTTTAATAAAATTATTTAGGCCAGAAATTTGTCACCAATATTGGTTCATTTTAATTATTGATTATGGAAAATTTGTCATCAATGATGATTCATTTGTTAAGTTTCCTTCTATTCTTTTGCTACGGCCTGAATGTCAAAGATTTAGAAGCAAGGGGAAGAGGGTGGCCTATATATAGCTAAGGATACTGATATTCTGATAAATTGATAATATGAATGAATTGACATGATATTAACCTGTTTGACTTAGGCTTGACATAAAGATTTATATTCGAGCTCCAGTTGAGTTTAACTGAGCTTTTAATTTTCTCAATTAGGCCGGAAATTTTTTAATATGTTACCATAAATTAGAGAATGATGAAGATGATTAAAAACTGATGGAGGTATATTAGACAAAATTTTATTAGCAAGCTGAAATAATGCTGAAACAAATAAAATTAAGAAAGCTAATAAAGGGATAAACACAAAGCACAAAGCTAATCTCATGTTTTACTCAGTTTTGAATTAATTCCACTTTTGAAGAACAATCCGGATTTTTCACTAGTTCTGCTTGTGTTTTGTTTTTGTTTAATCTATTATATCTTAAGAAATAATGGAGTACAAAACTAAGGCCCTGTTCTCTTCACCTTATTAAGTAAAAATAATTTCAGTTCAGTAAAAATAAGTTCAATTCAGTAAAAATAAGTTCAGTTCAGTAAAATTAATTTCAGTTCAGTAAAAATAAGTTCAGTTCAGTAAAATTCAGTTTTCTTACAGAAGAATTATAATAGAAAACCAGTAAAAATAATTTAAGTTTAGCAAAAATAATTTCATTTCAGTAAAATTAATTTAAGTTCAGTAAAATAATTTAAGTTAGGCAAATATAATTTTGTTTTAATAAAAATAATTTCAGTTTAGCAAAAATAAGGTGAAGAGAACGGAGCCTAACTCTAAATTATTTCAAGATGGATCATCAAAAATTTGGATTAATTTTTTTTTTTAATTTTATAAACCATGTAATTAATTTAGTAAGTAGGTTGAAACGGAATTGTAATGTTCTATACATGACAATTCAAAATTTTATCATATAAAAATCTATAATATACACATGCACGTACAAACATGAAAACATGCACGTAAATGCTAAATGCAGTGTGCACACGTTAAATAATACCTAGATTGGGTCTATATAACAATTATGGAATTACATAACATGAAAACCTACATTATAAGTGGTTATGTTTACATTGCCTTAATTTGAAGGGTTAAGGGAGGAACTTAATAGCCCAAATGTATGGTACCATGTCCTCTAATATAAGGGTGGACATGGACCAAACTATGCAGTTTGTGAACTGTTTACAATCAAAGCTCAGATCGATTTTATTTTTTTTACTCTAATTGACCAGATTAGTAAATAAAAAAAGATCCCTAGCGACAATTAAATAAAAAAAATAATCTGGTGACAATTTAGATAAAAAAAATTAACCATAGGCGACAATTTGGTAAAAATAATAAATTCCGGCGACATTTAGACCATGTTCATTTCACCTTAAAAAATAATATTAAGTAAAATTAATTTCAGTTCAGTAAAAATAAGTTCAATTCATTAAAATTAATTTCAGTTCAGTAAAAATAATTTCAGTTCAGTTCAGTAAAATTCAGTTATCTTGAAGAAGAATTATAATAGAAAATCAGTAAAAATAATTTCAGTACATCAAATATAGTTTCAGTTTAGTAAAATTAATTTAAGTTCAGTAAAAGTAATTTAAGTTCAGCAATTATAATTTTTTTTCAGTAAAATAATTTTAGTTCAGCAAAAATAAGGTAAAGTAAACAGGGCCTTAGACAAAAAAAAAAAAAAAAAAAAAAAAAAAAAAAAAAAAAAAAAAAAAACCCAATTTTTTTGTACGACAAACTCTTCAAAAATCCTATTTTAATTTGTTTTTTGTGTTTTTAAATTTATTTGTCCCATTTAAAATATTGAATTAATATGTCATCTCCTTTTTATTTTGCTAAATCTGGATACAAATTTATTTTCAACCCCTTTTTATAAAAATTTCGTCAATAAGGGGTATGAAACTTAAGTGAAATTGATAATTAACATTTTTTTTCTTGAAATTGCTATTTCTATATATATATATATATAAAAAGTTGGTAAACAAATCACGAAAAACGAACTAAATTAAGCATTCACGGGTAATTTATCAGAATTTTTTGTATTTTTTGGATTAATTATCGCCTAAGATTATTTTATTACCAAACTATTGCTTAGAGTTAACTTTTTTTTTACCAAATTGTCGCTGCATTTTTTTTTTTTACCAGATTATCACTAAGGCTCATTTTTATTTACCAATCTAATCAATTGGCCTGCTTAGAATATACCAAGTAGCTAGTTTGAATGTTGCAGTAATCTATTGACTGGCTTGTATTACCATGGAATTGACATATGGATCAGTGCATGACCTCCTAGTCGAGGTTGCCATTCACATTCGACAAACTGTACACTCAATCATCAATTCATCATAAAATTGCCTTGAAAATTTGAGGGAGCCCCAGTTAATCTCCGAGATTAACATTCCAAGTTAATCTCCTCTCACAACTTTACGCATTTGTGTTCGTGCCACTTTACTTTTTAACTTTTTTTATTTAAAAAATAAAAATAAAACAATATACTGTGAGAGGAGATTAACTTTTCATGTCAATCCCAGAGATTAACTTGAATTCTCTCTGAAAATTTGACTAGCTAGGAGGGCAATATATGACACACTAGTTTTTTGATAATAATGTCATGTTCTCTTCACCTTATTATAATACAAAGTATTCAGTAAAAATAATTTAAGCTTGGTAAAATATAATTTTAATCCAACAACAAATAAGTCCAGTTTAGTAAACATAAGTTTGATTAGTCTAAAGCAGTAAGTTTAGAGAACCAGTATATATAAAAGAAAATAAAAAAATAATAATAATTCGTAAAAATAAATTAATTAAAGTTCAATAAACAAAATAATTGAATTTCAGTAACATTAACTTTATTCCATAAAAAGGCAAAAAGAATAAGGAATTATGTTTCATAAACTTTTATTCTATAATAATAACATTAATAAACTTTCATACGTCGGTTTTTCTCACCACAAGACATGTTTGAACTGTATAAGAGATACTACCTCCGTTTTTTATTAGTTGATACGTTTTGACTTTAGCACTATTCACACACCTCCCTTTGACCATGTTTTGTGATTTATATGTGAAGAAAAATATGTCAAGTGATATCTTGTTAGATTCGTTACGATGTATTCTTTCAAAATAACAACTTTTTATAACTTTTTCTTATCAATAATTAAAGATATAAATGATTGAATTTGTGCATTGACAAACGTGACTAAAGAAACGTGTCAACTAAAAAGAAACGAAGGAAGTATGTAATAACAAAGTTTCTGTATAAGGAAATATGTTCTCCTTAATTAAGACATTCCTGTACTAGATGAGCCTCAAATAAGACATACAATCTTATTCATCTACCTCCTTCAGTTTAATAATAATGGCAACACTTTGATTAACATACATGTCAATGCACAATTTTGACCATTAATATTTTTAATCAGTATGAAAGGTTTATATAATAAAAATGTACATAAAGACTAATTTAAAAAATTGACTTGATAACATATGTTTTTTTATCTAAAGCAAACTTGGCCTTATGCCCAACACCCCGAAGTTTGAGTAATAGCTAGCACACCATCAATTATTGATTTGGGTGCAACGTGTGTCATTTCGATAATAAAGGGTATTTGATGGTACACATTACACCACAATCAATACATAGTTGATGGTGTTCTAGCAACTAGTTAAAGTCCAAGGTGTTGGCTGCACCAAATCTATAGTCCGGAGTGTATTGAGGCCCGATCAAGTCTTTAATATATTGGTATATAGTCAAAGTAACAAAATATCGCAATTATTACAAAATGGAGGTAGTATACCCTAATGCTCATTTCATACACACTTTTACATAAACTATATGACACAATTTGGCTTTTTTCAAGTCTACTATACTTGCATACCCCTAACTGCTTGCTTGGTACCTCGTAACAAATTGCGGTAATGAGAATAAACTAGGGTGTGTTTGATATGAATCATATGATGTAAATATTGTTTCAACGGAAAATGATTTTTTCATATTTTCCATTGTTTTTCTTTCTTTGGTTTCTAAAGGGTTAAAAAATAATTTTCTCAATGGTGGAAAAAATTAATCTTCCTTAACAAAAGAATAGAAAGCCCCATTTTTTTCCTGCTTGACTCGTATTACTTTCTCCTCATCCATCTTCACCTTTTCATTCATTTTCAATTTATCATATATTATTTGTAAGGAAATAAACAAAGGAAAACTAGTAATTTGCCACTACTAGCTTAAGGCCCGTGCCATGCACGGTAAGTCTAATTTTTGTAAGAATATCCAACAAATAAAATTTGATAAAACATACACATCAAATATAGAAATTATAATGTCATAATCTATATTAATATAGGCAAGCAAAAAAAATTAAACAAAAATGGATTTTTTAGGCTTCCTAAATCCGAGAATTTAGCGGGGCTTGGTTTGATCAGTTCTGGAGGCCAAATTAGTAAATACTTATTTATAACTGCATTTTTAATAAAATTCAAAATTTAATCAAACCATAGACTAAAATTGATTGATATTTCACCTTTCCCTAGAATTAGACATATGATTTAATTTTCAAACACAACATTTATTTTACAGTTATACTATACTCTATAAGTCCTTCATTTGTAATGATATATACGCAGTAGTACAATTTTAGAGACAAAATTATAATTAATTTGAATATATAGTCATATTGAAATTTATATTGAAATAAAATATTAGCTAGAGGAATTGGGAAAAAAAAGTTAAGTTTTTTTTAAAGTAACTTCTTTAACATCTATTATATGAATCAATTTATTATTATTTTTTTGACAAAATTTAATAACACTACATTTAAAAGACAATTAAAAAGGATTTGGAATAATTACTTAGGTCATGTGTGTAGAAAAATTAGAACAAGCCCCATTTTATAACTTTGATAAGCAAATTATGTTTAAACGTAAATAATTGCATTGAAAATTGTGTTTTTCTTATTAATATATATATATACTGTTTGTGGGCCACTATGACCAGTTTTTTGGAGTTAACGGTATTAACTCACCGTTTGTTACTATTTATCTTCTTTCTCCCACCTTTTCTCAAATCTTCAACCGGTAGCACCATCATAGCCACCATCTGGTCCACCACCATCACATCGACCACCATCCGAAACCCATCACAACCACCACCGTCTATCCACCTTCCGCCAATCAAACCCACAAAAGCCTTCCTCTTCGTCCGTCGTCTTCTCTTCTTCCTGTAGTCCTCCTCTTCTTCATCGGCGAAATAAGAAGACACCCTACTAGAAAATGGTGTAAATTAGGGGCATATCAACCCCTTGGGGAAAGCCTTTCATTCGCAGCGGCATTTTGAACTGTCATAAGTGGTGGTACCGTGGAGGAAGAAGTGGTTTTTAATTTGGGTTTGGGACTTTGGGTTTCCGATTTCCACCATTGAAATTGAAGGTTGAAGGAGGAGAGAGAAAACAACAAAAGGTTGAAGGAGGAGAGAGAAAATAGGAAAACACCAAAAGGTTGAAGGAAGAGAGAAAATAACAGTTAATCAAAAGTTCGATATAACTTACATATACACCCCTTGATAAACAATTTTTGTTTATCAAGGTTATAAACTTGTATTTTCTCGAAAAATTATGAGCACGAAGTAAAATAAAGGAATATATTTGTCATAAAGACAATATAAAGATTTGAAATGGTATTATTATATAATCAAAATAAAAAAAATTAAAAAAAAGGGTTGAAAGGGAGGGGGGAGCTTTGGAGGGGAAAAACAACAGTAGAGGATGTGATACGTATCACTCCCGATGTCTGTTTTTTTTTTTTTTTTTTTTTTGAAAGAAGTCCTAAAGGACATTAAATTTCATTAATAATAGCCATACGATATCTACAATTGACAATTAATGATAATGAAAACGAATTTAACAAAATCAAACAAGAATTAATCGGGGAAGGGCTAAGAATCCAAATACATAAATATAACAATTCGGCACATTCTCGGTCCGTTGTCTCATACAACTTTTTGAGTGGATCCGTTGCCGCTTCGCAATTTTGTGAGAAAGTAAATTTTTGTGTTGATTCCGTAACCCGAATCCGAGCCATAATCAATAGTAGCCCCGCACAACCAGAGATCAAATTAAGCGCAAATAAAACCTTGTCTTTCGAAGGAGTCCGAAAAACCTTGTCTTTCGAAGGAGATCGAAAAAACCTTGTCTTTCGAAGGAGATAAACCCTTTTTTCGAGGGAGACATTATTGTAACCTAAGAAACAAAAAAATTAAAAGAAAATAAAGATTGGGGCTTTCCACCGGTGAAATCCGATGGAAACCCCTTCAAAATTGACGATGGAGGCTAAAGTTTAGGAGAGAGAAGAGAGAGGAGGCTAGGGTTTTTTTTCCCGGTGTCTGTTTTAATATATAGTTATTGATTGATTGATGGTTTCTCTAGAATATATGTGTTCCATGAAAAATCGTTTTTCTTTAAAAATATTTAATGTCAAATCCAATAAGGGCAATAACTAGGCCTAAGCGTAGTTTAGAATGGAAAGTAACCTATAATCTCCAATGGAACACAATATAGATGTAGATATTCTCAACTATGATCTTCATTTATGAAAATATATGACTAAAAAAATACATACATGAACGTTGCAAAAACCCCTAATAACTCTGGTTTCTTTATTAACTTCAAGTGCTTTTATTCAAAAAGAATCCACAATCCACATGCAACAACTAATTTAACCAGAATTCTGAACTGAAAAGTCGCTTGATTGGAATTTCTGATACATAGGGTTTGTCCTGACCATAACATAAATCATATGTCGTTCTCCATTAGCTTAATTATGCCAGACTATTCTTGCAAGCTTTTTTATATGAGGAAAGGTACACATCTGCTAATGATCTCTTTATCACTAAGAAAAAACCAAAAGCAGCTAATGGTTTCCCTATCTTAGGAAAAACCAAAAGCCAGATATCATGAAAAAAGAAAGAAAAAAAATACATAAAACAAAAAATATATATATATATATATATATATATATATATATATATATATATATATTGAGAGACAAAGAGTACGGGCCTGTTTACATTTACTGAACTAAGTTGAACTGAACTGATTGGAGCTGAACTGAATTGAACTGAGTTGAACTGAATATTTTATGAGAAAGGGAAATTAGGACTGAACTGATTGGAGCTGAACTGATTGGAGCTGAACTGAATTGAACTGAGTTGAACTGAATATTTTATGAGAAAGGGAAATTAGGACTGAACTGATTGGAGTTGAACTGAATGAACTGAACTGATTAGAGCTGAACTGAATTGAAATTAAGTAAATGTGAACAAGCCCTACATCTACAACAACAAGATATCATTGAGACCCTCAAAGACAAGAGAATGTGGCCATCTTCAATTCCCTCAACACTCATTATATATAGAGTGTGAACCAAAATTACATATATAACCAAAATAATCGAATCAAAATTACATATATCAGAACCCGAACGTAAGTGTTAGGGTTGCTTTTTTGAACATTTAGTAATTTGAACAAAAAATGCTTGTTATTTAGCAAACCGATAAAAATATAAATCAAATGACTCCTTGCCATTTTTTAAAAACTATATGCTTGTTATTCTCTTCTGATTAATATGCATATTTAGTATCTTTTCCCTTGTGAGGCATCAGATTTCTTGATCTATGAAATCTGAAGAAATGCAAGAAATAGAATATTGGTGTTGCATGAAAGATAATTGTTATTGTAAACAATCTTTAAATTCCAATTCATATAATAATTATAGTATTATACTCATGCACAACAAATTAACATACATATTATTGATCTAATTAAAATAAGATCACTTAGTACGTCTAATCCTTTTATTATTGCAGATACTTACCTAGCCTGCTACACTATCTCTCTAGAATGGAAACTTATGATCAAAAAGCATATCAAGTTGGACAAATGAAAGCTTGTTCTAGAATATGAGGTAAGCTAAAATAATAGAAGATCGAGTGAATGAAGAATGGTTTGGATATATAAACAAACCCAAATATCCTCGACAGTACAATGTATAATACGAGTAATTGTAATACTAGTAATAGTCTACTTTGCAAGCTTTTTAAGGGCACAAAACTTGAGTTGGTGCCTTAATATATTACTTGTATGAAAAGTCCTTCCACTGCGACAATGACGATATTACTTGCGATATATGAGACATTCCTATTCTCTCTCTTTAGGTTGCACATGTAGCAGATATTTAAACATTTTTTTTTTTATTGACACATTTTGACTTTTAACATTATTCGGGAAATTTTGTCAACACCTCCAATTTAAATAACCACTTTTGAAAATAATTATCATTATTATTTTATTTTTTTTGAAAAAACTACCACAAAAACTTCAAATACTACTACCACATTTGGTTTTACCGGCAAGAATCTCCGGTTTATGGCACATTTTATAAAATTTTCTTCCAAAAGAACCCAAATTAAATGACGGTATTGCTCTACACTAACCCTAAATTGGGTAATACACTTCAATTGTTCAAAATCTCCCAAGTTCATAAAGCTCTATTTTTTTTAAACCATAAACAACCCTAATTTTAAGATTTAATTGAAAAATAAAATCAACCATTATGCGAAATTAAAGATAATTTACCTATAATTGTGTTAGGTACCAAAATCCCTAGTTTTCTCTACCATAATTGATTGAAATGAAATTCCATTAAATAAACTCCCTCAACCGTAATTCTTGGCGAATAAAATTTTTATTTGTGTTTGATCTTAAAAGTGATTATTTAAATGGTAGTTGTTGACACAGGTAAGTCACAAACTAATTTTTGTGACCATTATTAGGATAAAATATATATATAGTACTGTAAAGTTCAAATTATATATATATTTTTTTTAATAAGTGATAATTACCTTTGTAATGTGGAGGGTTATATAAGAACAAAATATGTTGCAAATTTGAAGAAATTATATTTTTAAAGTGTAATTACTACTTTAATCATTTTACAATCAAATTCTTCATTTAAACGTGTTAAATATTTGTCGTTTCGTGCTATTGTACATAATTTTTCATATTCAAATCGATTTACAATTGTTGTGGAAAGTGTTGAAAGATAAATATTTAAAGAAGAGGATAAATTTATTATATAATTTTAATTGATGACTATATTCAGAAAATGTATACCTTTTTAAAAAATTTGATATCACTTTATGTCCCTACACATTTGATATTATACCAGTTAATAAACTTTCTTGGTTTGACATCAAAACAACAGAACAATTGATTATAATCGTGAAAAATAGCAATAAGTGAGAATCCTAGATCAAACTAAATATGAAAAAGATGAATAATTTAGCAATAATACCTTGGACTCATTAAGGCAATGTACATATTAAAATAAAAGAAAATTTTATTATTCTACCCTTTTATCATGATTTATACTTATTGTGCACTTATGTTTCACTTTTACTCCCTATACATCATTTTTGTCATTACACATTATAATTATTCAAACAAACAGAATTTGAAATATTACCTTTAATATGAAAGTTAAAAATAACTGAAATACTACATTGAATATAAAAAGTAGGAAAATTTGTCAGGAACTACACGCTTAATAGGGGTATTTGGAAACAACTACCCACTAAAAAATTTTATCAAAAAAACTACCCCTTAAATTTAAAAAGTTAGAGTAGCACTACCCATTTGCATTTTCCGGCGAGAATGTCCGGCGCATGGGCCCACTTTTTCAATTTTTCTCTGAAAAAGACACGATGCAATGACAAATTGGACCTTAATTCATAACCCTAAGGTAACCAATTTGAATTAAAAGCAACAAATTCAACCAATTTCAAATAATTATCCCCAATTTCTAAGAACCCGAATTTCTAATCGTTTCACCCTAACATCAAAATTCATAATTAATGGATTAAAAGAAAAGAATTACCTATGAATTGCATACCTTACTTGTTTTCACTTCTTCAATTAGGAATTTTCAGAAGAAAAATTTAAAAAGTGGGCCCCACACGTCGGACTTTCTCGCCGGAAAATGCAAATGAGTAGTGCTACTCTAACTTTTTAAATTTAGGGGGTAGTTTTTTCGATAAAATTTTTTAGTGAGTAGTTGTTTCCAAATACCCATATTAAGCATGTAGTTCCTGACAATTTTTCCTAAAAAGTAAGAATAATTGAAATTGTACCACCAACATAAAATAGAATATATATATATATATATATATATATATATATATATATATATATATATATATATATATATATATATATATATAAATGAGAACCAAGAGTATAATAAGAACTAGTAATTATCTAGGCCCTTAGATCATGTTAATCAGACGGTCAACATGCTTTCCGCGTCATTAATGACATTTTCGTAATATTTCAACTTTATAAAGTAATTTCCAGTTTCATTTCTATAAAGTAAATGAAAAGTTAGTAAAAGTAAATGAAATCAGTCATAAAGTATATGAAATTGCCTTAATTAAAAGTTAAAAAGCTGGAAAAAAGTTTAAATTTTGTGAAATTACGAAAACGTCATTAATGAATGCAGAAGAGATGTGAGCCATCTGATGTAAGGTGATTAAAGGCTGTAATTGGTTCCCATTTCTTATTATTTACCTTGGTTATCTCTCTCTCTCTCTCTCTCTCTCTCTCTCTCTCTCTCTCTCTCTCTCTCTCTCTTTATATATATAGTTTGGCTACATAAAAGGAGACCAAGTGATGCTCCGGTAAGGAGGCTTGAAGAATTGCAAAGTGTTAGGATAACGAGAGCTAGGGGTGCTCATAAGTCGGTCCGGACCAAAAAATGGACTGGACCACCCCGGACCAAACCCGAATCGGACCGGGCCAAATTAATCGCTTTGGTCTTCGGGTCTTGAAAATCATTTTTCCGGTCCAGTCCAAAACCCTATAAAAACCGGTCTTGGACCGAACCGATTTTTTTATTAAAAATATACCGGAAACCTTAAATAATGGTTAAAATTATTCTTAATAAGCTTAGAAAACTTTAATTTTATAATTTTTTTTTGTCCTAAACATACAAAAAAAAGACGTAAAAAAAATAGTTTTTCCATTACCTTTTCGTGTTTTCCATAACTTTATTAAAAATTAAGTATTTTTTAAAAAAAATTCTTAAATCAATCCAAAGCGATCTGGTTTGGGTTTTGGACCGATTCTTTCAATCCGGTCTGGGTTCGGTCCTAGCTTAATCGGTCAGGTTTCGGTTCTTAAAATTCTAATTTCGATTTTCGGTCCAATCCGGATCGGCCCGGTCCAGGCTAATTTTGGACTGATGAAGAGCCCTAGCGAGAGGTTAAGGAAGTGGGAGAGGATGATTGAGAGTGCATGAGTGATTTGGGGCCAAGATTGAGGAAATTAAATGTTGGATAGGGCGGTATTGAAGGGAAAAAATCACATCAATGACGTGTCACAATTATATATATACATTTTTAAAACTTTATTTTAGTATTTAGTTTAATTGTTCTTTTGATGTGCCCTTATTCATTCATTTATTTTTTTATAAAAAAATTTTATTTAGGTTTTTTTTAGCTCATATTACGAAACTTAAATTATTGTTGCTTGAATTGAATTATTTTACTGAATATAAATGTTTTTTTAGTGATTTCTTCAGAAAACTTTTTTTTACTGACCTGGTTTGCTATTACATTTGTTCTTTGAAATTGTGAAATCTACTAATTTAAACTCCTTTTTTTTTATTAAACATAACTTATATTTGCTAAACTAACCTTTTTTTTTACTAAATATAAATAACATTTGCTAAGTTGAACTTATTTTTACCAAATTGAACTTACTATACTAAAGTTACTTATTTTTACCGAATATTATCTATTTCAGGTCTGAATAAACTTTTAACAGGATTAAAAAAAATAAAAAAAAAAAAAATCATGATTTTTAGGAAGAAAAAAAAACAAGCACTTATATTAAGGAACTTAAAATTTACTTATTTATCTATTTTTGTCATTTATAAGGAACTTAAAATTTACTTATTTATCTATTTTTGTCATTTATAAGGAACTTAAAATTAAAAGGCTTAACTCAAATTGTACCACATTCTTTATTTTTATTTTTATTTTACGGGAATAAACATTCTTTATTATAATAATGCAATTAAAATCTAACTAGTATTTGAAAAGAATAAAGTAAATAAATATATGTTCCCTCAAAAAAAAAGTAAAAAGTATATAAAGCAATCACCTAGTCGAGAAAAAGGTAACACGAAAGTGTGATTTTTTTTTTTGGTGTGCGGGAGCGCAAACATACACAAAAATATAGATAGTTATTGATTGATTTTCTAAGGCTTTATATAATTCTTATTCAAACAATATATTTTCTCCAAATAATAATAGTAGTATAGTAATGCAAACTTTTTTTAATATGAGGACCTTTCTCACAGAGTCAACCATTTTAAATGATCATTCTGATAAAATTTTCTATTACAATAGTCTTATACAGTTATACTGAGAATCATCGTTCCATAAGATTTATGTATAAAAAAAACGTGCATTACATGGGATTTCATCTACTATTAAGTTAAATGGATAATATTGATTAATTTTTTATAAAAATATAAAGTAAAAATATAAAGGACATTTTGTGAAAAAACTACCTTATAAAACACTTTTTTAGCAAGAAACTATCTAATTAAAAAAATGTAGTAATGAAACTACCTTATAAAAGAGTAAATGTTGTAAGAGACTACCCTTGGTCGAAAAGTCATCGTTGACTTTAATTTTCCGGCGTTGACCATGTCACGTGCCAATTAAGAAAAAAGGAGGAATATGATGAATTAAAAGTCACGTGATATGGTCAACGCCGAAAAATGAAAGTCACTTTTCGACCAATGGTAGTCTCTTACAATATTTACCCTTTTATAAAGTAGTTTCTTACAACATTTTTTTGATTAGCGAGTTTCTCGCAAAAAAAAAAGTGTTTTATAAAGTAGTTTTTCACAAAATGTCCAAATATAAATGGACTCAAATTGTAAAGATGGGGCTTAAAGTACTATGAGTGCTTCAATCTAGTTGTAATTTTTCCGGAGGGAATGATGGTCTTTTTAGTGGTGAGGTTCAAGTATGGGATTGGGGTTTAGGTTGTAGTATCCAATATTATGTCTTAGAATTTTGGGTCCTTTGTCGGAGTGTGCCACCAGTGAATTGTGGTGGTCGGTACTTTGTTTTAGGGATGATGGAAGAGTTTATTAGAGATCCAATTCAAGATTCTCCAAGCAATTCACTCATTGTATTGTCTGCTTTAGATGTGGGATTCCTTTCTTCAGTTATGAGTGTCATGGAGGTGTGGGTTAGGTTGGGGATTAGAGAGAATTCCTCAACCACGTGTTTGGTGATGATGGCCAGTCCATCCATTATCATTGGTAATCAAATATTGACGAAGGCTCCTCATCTAGATGAATTGGGGGATATCAATTTACTCCTTAAAGGTCCGACATTCTCCTAATCGGGAGATGTCTGGTATTGAGTTACTAAGGGGAGAGTAGCTCATGGTCATGGATCCCAGGACGTTCAATGTTTGTTAGGGTTAGGGCCTTGAGATGGCCTTAGAGGTGAGGGTTGGTTTTCACCTTTCGTGTCATGGCACTCGAGTTTTGAAGGGGTAGTATTTTACTCACATCGGCTTCCATCAAAGTGGTGTATCGTTCTCTTGGCTAGTCCCTGGGGCGTTAGATAAGGAATGCATAACAAAATCACGCGTCATTCGGTGTAATTAATTTTAATTTTACTCTAATATTTACACTTTTAATTCTCTTATCTAACGCCCCGGAGGCGCTCATTAACTTTTGCCTAATTGTATATACATTACCTAAGCTTATTTTGTCAACAAGTCAAAATAACATGAGCTCATAATTCAAGGACCTCCCCCCTCCCCATCTTCAAAAATTACTTTCAACTTATGGATACCTAAAAGGTAATCTAGTTGAACATAAGGAGCAAAATTTCCAAAGAAAAGAATTGATCCACACAGTCATCATGAAGGAGTTGAGATCATTGTTTGGTTGAAAACGAGTAAAACTTCTTATGGGAAAGATAGATAGACAATACAGTGGACTTTCATACCGAGCTACCAACCCCTAGATTTCCACAGGTTAACCTCCCAAATCAAGCACACCCAATCCTAGCCAAACCTGTGTGTCCACATTTAAACAGAAGATGAACATAATCCAACTGCACATTCATTCAAAAGAAGCATGACCGACGTGAGCTTCCTGAAGACCTACTAGCGTCTAGCATTTTGTAAAACATTTGAATTACAAATTATCATATCCAAATCGGGCAATAATCTAAGAATCAAGAGTCAATAGAGAGCAAATAGAAGTTAAACCATCATAACATTCCAAACTACTGTAGTTTGCAAATCATTCTACCTTCCTGTCCACGGCACTTCTAAAATTACTGGTATTAACTTTCCCAAAAGCGATTTGATACATTAGCAAGAAATTGCAGGCTACCTCATAAATCAGACTTCAAGTGTGGCTCCCCAAAGAAGCTAGCTATACATATCTGCAAGAGAAAGACAGACCAATGTAAGCTCTATATATAACAATGCATAAAGCTTAATGATTCACATTCTTCAAACTTACGAGTTCACAGTAACAGGGAATTTCTACTTTAACACTGTCAATACCCAAAGGATCTCAAAACTTGCTAGAGAATGCAACTATAAACAATCAATTTCCTCATTCCAACTGATTCAAAGAAAATCAATTAACAGAAAAAAAAAATTAAAAAAAAAAAAAAAATAAAAAAAAAAAAAAAAAAACGTTCAATAAGCTGTTGCAAGACCTAAGAAAGATTTCAGCAAGCCAAAGGTTACTTTATACATCTATAGCCAGGTAAATCATGTATTCTTATCCCAGCAACAACTTTTGTTTCCCCAGGTTGGCCAGGTACACACTTAGGTTTACAGGCACCATTGCCAATGACTAAACAAAAAAGGTAAAAAATAAACTTTGGAGATGATCCTATTAGCACTTGGGAATCTAATGCACCCTAGTTCTAGCATCTACAGCATGACTTTGATGATTAGAGTTTCACAATTCATCAAAGTTTGATTTGCCCTGATCTGAACGTATCTGAATTTGATGATTAGCCCTGATCACCGTTATCAAATAGTAGGACCAGATATGACTTTGATGATCAAAGCTTTCACAATTCATGTTGACTAATGCAGAAAATAACAATAACAGATTCACTTTCAGAAAAGAATCATTTCATACTGCTACTATCTCTGTCCCTAAATAAACTTCACACTTTCCTTTTCCAAATATTCCCACATAAACTACACACTTCTTTTTTCTTCTCTCTTGCGTCTCACTCATTATTCACATTTAACAACTAAAACGATCCCACAAAGGAAGATGTACATCAAAGATCCCAATTACGACAAATACACAATGCTAATTGATCAAGACTAACAACATTAAGGACAGGATTAAAGTGGCCCCATAAATGTCCGAGATATCATCATAATGGAGGATCATAAATGTACATTTTTGTGTATAGAGTATAACTCTTTCCATTAATCAACAATAGTTGAGATTATTTATGAATGCAAAAACGTTTCTTTTCATCAAGACATGGCGCATATATGTCAATGAAAAAATTACAAGCAAAGTCACAAAACAACCCTAAATATAGGCACTTCTCTAGTTCTTCCAAACTTGGCCTAATTCAAAGTTCACATTATAACCATGTAGTCAGATAATCTTTATAACTTAGTGAAGGACTGAAAGGCTGGGTAACGGCATCATTTTGCACTTATCACAATTACATCCTCAAATAAGGGGTTTGATAGAATTATAAAACTATCCCTACATAAAAAAGGTTGATATAGCCTAGAGGCATGTAAATGCACCCCATCATAAGTCCTATACTATTCCCATGTTCCCAAGGAAAAGCAACACGCAGACCCCAGTCAGCAAATATGTTGTCAAATAAATAAAAGTTCCACAGATTGGTTGCAGTAAAATTTGAATCAGCGTTTATAAATAAAATTGTCAAGCCCTTTTTCCTGTATTCTCGACCTTTGTAACCTTTCTGAAATCTCAGTCTTCAATTCCTACAGAGCTTTTCCCCTAAATGAGCTACAAACTTCAATAAAGACCCTCACTACATGTGGAACACACTAATGGAAAAAAATTGCAGTACAGCAATATTGTTGTTGCAAAACCTTCAATAATGTTTTTCTTCATAAAAACGAGGACGATATTCCTTGTACTCAAGCCTCAAACTGAAATAGGCTGCTCAAACAAAATTACAGCAACGTAAAATACAGCACAACTAGGTGGAAAGTGTCAGCAGTGACAAAGAAAAATAGAACAAAGGTAAAGAGAAGAGGAGAGGAAGAGAGGATAGGCAGCAATCACTATGAAAGAGAGCAAACAATTTAATTTCCTAACAAACTTAAGCCTATTTGACAAAACTAGTCATGATATGTCAGATCTCAGATGATCCCAAGATACGGCAAAGAGATTAAGCATTGATTGCCCCTGGTTGTGCAATAACTCCAAAAATAAAGTTAATCTCAACATATGGTTAGCCCTATCCAACAAGTTATATCAAAAAATCATAATGCTAAAGAGATGGAAAGGTAGTTGATTCCCTCAATCTATCAATTAAACAAATCAATAGACCCATAATGTAAGTGATCTTCCTGCCAAATTCAGATTCAAAAGTCAAAACCCAAAAATTAAAAAGATAAGAAATATAAAAATAAAAATAAAAAACCCTGCACCTTAATTCAATGTCACTAACATTGTAATTTGTGATCGATGGGGGTGGTCTTCATTTAAGAACATCAGTAAGCACAACATATACTAGTGAACCTAGAGTCCTAGACTCATAAAACGGAAAATGCCTCTGGGATCTAATATTTTATATAATGCTACATCTCTCAGCCCAAAAAATGACAAATATCCACCCTTAATAAAATTCCCTTCACAGAAGCTAAAGAAGCTTGGACAAATAACCATAGAAATAAATCATGGATATGGTTACAATTGCAGTAACATTTGTTTGGATAGAAGGAAATGGAAGGAAATGAAGAGAAGAGAAAGGGAGGAGGAAAACTACTCTTGTCTAGGTAAAGGATTGAGGGAAGGAGAGGGAGAGATCCATTTTCCCTCTCTTTAATATCTACAATCCCTCCAAAATAGGAGAGATTTGAAGGAAATATGGAGCTCATCTATCTCCTCCTCCCTCCTCTCTCTCCTTCCTCATCTTTTCCTCTCCTTCCTTTCCATCCTTCTATGCTATCCAAACAATGCGTAAAGGTTACAATATCGCGGAAACACCTTGTAACAGACATGGTTTAAACCTTGCTTACATTTTTTGAGTTTAAAAAGTATTCTTTCAACAGAATATAACCAAATCTAATCATAATATCAATGGACAACATATTTGGGGACGAATAAAATTTACTTAATATATAATGTTTTATAAACTACATAGTACATAATTACTAAAAATATATGGTCAGTTTAAATAAAAGAACAGACATAACAGATTTTTTTTAAAAAAAATAAATAAAAAATAAAAAAAATAAAATAAACACCTAACATGATGGGTCATCATTATGTAACAATCAACACTGGGAGAAAAGCATAGTATATGCCAGGTGTTATGTAATGGGGTTTTCGAAAATTGCAAATCCAGATTCTGCTACAGAACAGCTGCTTCCTAACGGAATGGACAAGTTTCAATTCCATGTACATAACACAGCAGAAAATATGGAGCTGCTGAATAACATCAAAAAACTTCAACAAAGGCAAAGAACATTAATCATGTACTCGTATCACACATACGACACCCCCTCCGAAAAAGAAAAACAAAAGAAAAAAAAGTAACCCGTCATTCAGTGAAGTTAAAGAACAAAAATAGTGATATTGAAAAGAATGAACAGGAAGTTCAGCAAAGACAAACCAGTCAACAATAATCAGGGGTCGTTTGGTTCGCACAGGGTAATCGGAATGGAATGAACAAAGGGAAAGACAAGGAATGGAATGAAATTACCTAAAATTGTGTATGATGTTTGTTTTACAACAAAGAGAATGAGTCCCACCACCACACCACCACCACACAGCCACCTACACTTTCACTCTCCACCATTTCCAGCCACCACCCAGCCACCAAACCCCTCGCCGCTGCTCCCTCACCGTGCGCCTCCCTTCGCCGGCTGTCCCCGCCCCTCGCAAATCCTCCCTCAGCCCCGTAAAACTTACCTCAGCCACGAATGAACCCTAGAAACCATTCTCCCTCACCATAAAAACCGTCGACAACCCTTCCCCCACGGATTTCGAGGGTGGTGGGAGAGGCGGCTGACGATTTTAAGGGGAGGGAGAAGAGTTTTTAGGGTTTTGCGGTGGTTATGGGACGCTTTATGGGGGAGGGGCAGATTTGCAGGGAGAGGGGAGGGGCAGGGACGGGGCTTTGGGAGGGCTAGGCGGCGGTTTAACGGCGATAGGAAGGGTTGGGTGGGTGGTGGTGGTTATTTTTGCGGGGGTTGTGGTTGTTTTTGCGGGGGTTGTGGTTGCTTTTGCGGGGAAGGGGAGGGCGGCGAGGATCGGGGGTGGGGCAGCGGTGGTCGGGGTAGGGTCGGCGATGGTCAGGTACGTAGGTGGGCTGGTTTCCGGTGGTGTTGGTAGGTGTAAAGGTGGTGATGTGGTGGTGTTGGGGTGGCTAGGGAATGGAATGGAAATAACTGGGGGGGGGGGTGGGGAATGGACTTAGAAGGAATTTGGGGAATGGAGGGGGTAAAGGGAATGAAAGAAAGTGCTAAACAAACATCAACAAAGGGAATCGGGCCAATTGATTCCCATTCCCTTTCCTAAATACCCCCAACCAAACGGCCCCTCAATGTATGCCTGAGAACTCTGAAAATATTAGAACCTAACTACAACATACTACAGATTAAACAGGATATTAACTTGATGTTTGACAAAATAATGTTTAGGGAGATAAGCAAGAACCTGTAAGAGTTGAAGAGAGCATGAAAGAGAGGTTAGTTCCTCCTGACATCAATGAGAAATATGACAGGAAATTCAAGGATTGTATTTATGTTGATAAAAATCATGTTAACTGACAATCGTATGTAACCCGAATAATAAAATTATAAAAACAAACAAAATAAACTCATCAACCTTTCTGATCCTAAGGAGAATATCAACAGCCAATCCTATCATATTAAGAATGGCGAACATCAAGAAATAGAAGCACATGAACTCTACCAGTGTACTCAGACTCACCAAACCTCTACAAACTTGAACAACTACAACATCGAACTAAGACTCTAATACTATGAATTATCAGTTTATCACCATCAAAGCCACCAAAGCAAAGTATATTTCACACCAGCCATCACTCACAAAACAACCTTCCACATAATTTTCGTAAAATTTTGAGCATAACAAAACCTAGCAAGCAAACCATAGAGCATGCAATTAATAAAATAGATCAAAGTTGACAATAACTTTATGCAAAGGGGCAAATTGCATATTTGAACAAGTACATCCACCTCAATATAATATATGCTCCTCAAACACATTATTATAAAACGATTATAATCTAAAATTCACATGATCAACAAATCAATAAAATCAAACAAATTAACAAAGCTAAGAAGCGTAATCTCACCATTCGAATCGGATCTCTTGGCACGCTTAACCTTCTCAAGCTGCACCTGCATTTCAACAAGCATCTGCATCCTTTGACACTCCATCTCCTTGGCAAATTGCATCCTCTGCTTCTCCAATTCAACCATCTGCCTCTGCTTTTCGGCCTCGACTTTCGCATAAACCTCCCCAAACTTCTCAATCACCCTTGCCAGCTTCCTTATCCCATCCGCCTCACTACTCTCTCCACTCACCTCTACTTCCTCTTCCTCCTCCTCCTCTTCTTCCTCATCCTCATCCTCACTCTCCACCGCAGCAGCCGCGGCAGCAGCAGCAATCGCCGAATAATTCTTCCTAAAATACGACGGCTCATCACCTCGCATCGGCGCCGGAGTCGGAACCGGAGGCGACGGAGACGGCGCCGGCCTCTTCTGAGGCAAAATCATCGGCGTCCGATGAGCAATCAACGGAACCGCCATTGGAGGCGAAGGAGAAGAAATTTTCTTCAACGGCATAGTAGATCCAATCAATTGATCCAAAGGATCAAAGAAAGGCCAAGAACTCTTATACTCACCATTAGAATCCAAAACCCTAGCCTTCTCAATCTTATACTTCTTCTTCAAAGTATCGATCCGATTCTTACACTGCACATCCGTTCTCCGAGCTTTCTTCACATGTCCATGGCGGTTATTCACCGTATCAGCAACCTCCTGCCATTGTTTCTGCCTCAGATTTCCTCGATTCAGCTCAATATACCTCTGTCCCCACGCCTCGATCAGCGTAAACGTCGCGTCTTCGCTCCAACAATCCTCCCTCACTGGAACAGGCCGAGACGATGAAATCATCGCCAGAGATGGCGACGATGAATCTGGACCTTCCGCCATTGATAAAAACCTTGAGAACAATCAGATCAGTCAAAGGAAGAAGAGGAAGATGAAGAAGAAGAAGGAGGTAGGGTAGGTTGTTGAAGTTATGGAGGTAATCGGAGGAATTTTATTGGAGGAGAGAGAAAGTAGGAGAGAGAAAGAAGAGAGAGAAAAGGCGCCGGCCGACGAGTAAAGCATGATAAGAGGAATAAGAGGGTTTGAGAAAGAGGGATAAGCGATGACGTAACGTGAGATCGCCGGTAAGGGTGACATCGAGAGGGGCGCGTGAACCGACGTTACGGAGAGTGTGGGATTTTTTAGGTAAGTAGAGTATTAAAGCTTTTTTACGAACTTAATTAATTAGCCTTCCATTAACCGATATTTTGCGAGGGAAGACTTCATGACTTCATGTTATGGGTTGTTTTTTTTAGTAACTACAACCAATGTGAAATGCCTATGGCCCATCCTACGGCCTCACGGTTAGACACAAGCAATTACATAACAATGACAGTTTTGTAAATAATTACATTTTAAGAGTACTAATGAGAGGTAATATATTACTACTAAACATTCTCAGTAGTACTATATATGAATGTAGTAATGAAAAAAACATCTCAATAGTACTAGTAAGACTTTCAGTAGTATAAAAGGTTGTTATGCAATTTTATTTGTGTCTAACGGTGATGTATTAGGACTTTATGACTTATGGAGGGTTCTTCTTGGGACTTACTTTGATACTCCAAATATTGATTTTGGACGATCTTACCGCTTAGAATTGGTGGTTTTCAAAATGGAGATCGTGTGGATTTAATGACTGACAATCTAAATATTGATTTCGAGCAATCTTCTTACTTTAGTTAGCATTGGTAGGTTTAACAATGGAGATTGTGTGATCGAGTTATTCTGTATGAGCACATATATCTAGATGAAAACGAATATGCGGGTAATAAAGCTCGAGGACGATGTCTCAATGGTGGCATTTTGTTGAGATCTTACTCCAAAAAGAGCTCATATTTGTAACTATATGTTTTATGTTGTTCATTTAGTAATTATTAGGTCTTTTGAGAACTGAATTTGACTCCCCAAATATTGATTTCGACGCTCCTCTTTCTTTATAAGGAATATAAAAATTTACTGCGAAGATTGTAAATAACGTGTTTTTCGCTATGAGCATAGTTGTGTATAGATGGGGTTATAACAGATGCAAGAAAGAACACATATTGATAATGTAGAATTTACAAGAAAAACACACACATATCTACGTGGTTCACCAACAATGTGTTGGATACGTCTACGGGCAAGCGAGAGTAATAGTTTTATTAATCTTAGGGAAAACACATTACAGATTCAGAATAGATTTGAGACTAATCACAAAAAATAAATTGATTGTCGCTCGAGTTTCTTATGCTATCTCTCTCAAAAGTCACATATGAGAAATACACAAAACACTATTAGATTTCTTATTTTTCACTCAACTGATCCGGCTATGAGCTTATAAGTAACCCTAAAGGGTATAAACTCTCCAAAACAGAAACTGAAAACCACACAGGCCAAACCCCGGCCTCGCTAGCCCAACCCGAAAAATGTGCGGGTTTAGGCAAGGCTAAAATTGCACTTTTAGTTCAAAACCCGAGCCCGCCCCGAAAAAACCCAAAAAGCCCGTTTTGGCCCGAAAAGCTCGACACTATTTTACGGGTTTGGGCACAAGATTTTTATGCATGGGGTCGACTCACCCTGATTTTTTATCACCTCTACCAAAACCATACAATCATGTACCTTAACCCACACGATCGTGTATATCGCATAGTAAAATAGTGCGCTCAGCTACATAGTCGTGTACCCTGAACCACACGACCGTCTTGTAGTAGCGGAACTACACAACCATATACCATATAAACCCTAACCATATATCATATGACACCAATACCCCTAACTTATAAAATGAAATGACTATTATAATCCTTGATAAACTTCTGCTCGTAACAAGGTTATTATTCTTATTAACCTGGGCAGCCCCATTCCTAACCAGTAATCACATTCCTTTTCAATTTTCTTTCAAAATTGTTCGTCTTCCTCATGCTCTCTTCAATAGGGTTGTGCAGGAAAATCCGAATATCCGAAAATCCGATTCGTATCCGATCCGTTTTTTTAGGATATCCGATCCGATTTTTTTTTCGGATCGGATATCCAATCCGAAAAAGTCGGATATCGGATACCAACTCAGATAGTAAATTTTCAGATTTCGGATATCCGAATATCCGAAAAAAATCGGATATCGGATATCCGTATCCGAATTGATATCCGAAAATTAAGCTGGGCTTGGCTTTTTGGGCCTAAAATAGTAAAATCTAAAATGTAAACTTGTATGGGCACTGTTTTTCCTTAATCTTGGGCTTTTTTCAATTTAAATTGTTTCTACTTATGTCGACATAACTCCAACTATGTATTTTTTTCTATTTGAACTCCAATTATGTATTTTTGTTGTGTACTAGTCTAGATGTGTCAAACCTTAATCTAAAAAAAAAGTTCTAGATGTGTCAAAAATTCACCCGATTGATACAATCTACAAAAATTAAATTCAAATATCGACTTATTTGGAAATAATAATTTTGTATGTCTCAAATTAAAAAATAGATTCGATCCAACTTCACGGAATCCAAACACTTGAATGACACCTCTATGTCCTACTATATCAAGTTTTTTTTTTTTTTTTTTTTTTAGTTTTTGTTTTATATTGGTGGGTAAGGAGAACGACCATACTAGATCAATATCTTTTTCAAGTAAACCAACTTAGTTACGTATAGCAGGCTTTTGGGAAGAGGGTGGGGGAGATAAGGGAACCTCCAGCTTTTAAGAACCACATCCAGTAGTAGGGGTGATTATGAGACGAGACAACTCACGAGCTACTCGAGCTCGACTCGGTCAAAAATCGACTCGAGTGAGCTTGACTCGAAATGTTAATGAGACGAGTCGACTCGAAAGCTCGTGAGAAGCTCGAATTCCTTTATATAATATCATATTCACTAAAAATTAAATTATTTTGATAAAAAACTTTTTTTTTATATTAATAATTAATAAATAAAATGTTATTTATGTACTCGTATCATCAAATGTATACACTAAAATGAAAACTCGACTCGCATCATAAGCACCCCTAGCCAGTAGGAATCGAAACCCATGAAGTCGTGAGGTGATACTCTTATCAACTACACGTCTACACCAAATACTACCTGGACACTAAATCTTGCTATTCTCAATACTTAAGTTAATCAAATTAATTGTCATTCATATGGAGTATTATGGGGTTAATGGTAATTATATAACGATCATCAGATCATGTATGTTATTACTGTACTTTTTAAAGATGACTTCTGATCTATTTACTCTGTAATTAACAAAACCTTAAACTTAGAAGTTAGAATTAATTTCAAGAAATAAATTGCGCTCAATCATGATGAGTAAGAGTGATCATTGATTATCGTTACCGATTTACCGAATCGAATAGTCAATTTAATATCCTACCTTATTGAGTATTCAATAATCAATAAAACTAAAAGTATTCAATAATCAATAAAACTAAAAGGATGCCCATGAATTGAATTAACTTTGGGTATAATGTTTTGATTTTTAAACAAATACGGAGTACATATTTTCCAAATAAATTTGAAAGTGATCGAATTTAAAATTTAATCATCATAATACTTTGAATTATTTAACTAGTATTACCAATTTACGGATTTACCACATGATCTTGACTACATTACTAAAGTCTAAACCAGTAAACCACTAAACCTCAATCCCTCTTTCTCATTCTCAATTTCTCAGTCGCCTCCTCTTCTGCTCTCTGTCTCTCTCAGACTCTCATTCTCGATTTCTCAAATTCTCAGCCGCCTCCCTCTCTGCCTCTCTCAACTCTCATTCCTTCTCGCCGGCCGCCGCATGCTTGACTGCTTCCAAGTTCCTTCTCGCTCAGGTAAAACTCCATCTTTCTTTACAAATTTCACAACTTACTGAAATTAGGGTTTTTTTGAATACTTGAATACTTGAATGCTATATGAAATTTTGAATCACCCATTGATTAATTTGTGTATATCTGAAACTTGAAATGCTGTTGAGTATCTTGAATGTAGGAAGTCTGTTTTTGAGTTGCTGTTGATTTCTTTCGTTTTTTTCATTTTCGTCTTGTAAAGAGAACCTAACACTATTGGAAAGAGCTTTGATGCCTTAGATTGGTGGAAGAATCGTGGGGAAAGATATCCTATAGTAGCTCTTATGGCGAAAGATGTGTTAGCTATTCCCGTGTCCACTGTAGCGTCTGAATCTGCATTTAGTACGGGTGGACGAGTACTTGATCCATTTCGTAGCTCACTTTCATCAAATATGGTTGAAGCTTTGATATGTGCTCAAGATTGGTTGCGAAATACTCGTGGTCCTTTAGTAGTTGAAGAAAATCTTGAAGATATTGAGAGAATTGAAGAAGGTAAAACATTTTATTAGTTATTATGTTTTTTTTTAATTAATTTGCATAATTTAGTTTTAACTTCTAACTAATTTTTTATTCTATATTCTTTTTAAAAATTGTTGTGTAGAGTTATTACCACTTATTGAGCAACCTTCGAGTGACGTTGTTGATGATTACATGTGACAAATTGAAGATGAGCTTGAAGATTGGAGATTGGAGCTTGAGATACATAAGATGAAGTTGTAATTTTTTTTATTTTGTTTTTTGTGGTGTAATTTACTAATTTGGAGTTTGTGGACTTTTAGTGGCTTGGAGCTTTGTAGAGATTATTTTATGTGTGTTTAATATGTTTTTGTGTGTTTAATATTTGCTTGGTTAATTGGTTTAGTGGTTTTGTGTGTTGCTTTGCTGTTTTTTTAGTTTGTCTATTGCTGTTTTTTTATTGTTGCCAGGTGCTGTGTTGATGTATTGATGGTGCTGTGTTGCTGTACTGATATTGCTGTTGCTGACCTGCTGTTTTGCTGCTCCGTTGTTGCTGCCCTGCTGTTTTGCTGCTCCGTTGTTGCTGCTCCGTTGTTGGCTTGTTGCTGCCCTGGCTATGCTTCATCTTGTAACTATGCTTAACAGGTTTATGGTCGATTTGGTTGCCACTAATTCTGTTTTTCAGGGGAAAGGAAAAGCTCCAGCCATTCGTAACCAGTATGAAATGTGGAAGAGGCCAGAACAAGGTACTCAAAAGGTTAATATGACGGATCATGGAGAAATTCCGGAGAGGCGGGTGCAGGCTGTGTAATCAGAACTCAGAAGAAGCGATGGATCGTGGCTTGCAAGCAAATCCTAGAAAATTATGGAACTAATGAACTAGTTGTCATTTTGAGGGATATTGGAGAATTTATATTGACTTCAATTACATTGACATGGAAGCTTGCGATTAATATGGAGGATGATGAAAGACCACATGATGTTGCTCCAACTTAAATGAATGATATTTATGAGCAAGACCTTCAGGACAGTAGCAACTAATTGGATGCAGATCTCTTATTGCTTTAGCTTTTCTATTTCTGTTTGTTCTGTTAGAGACAATCAGGGAAGCTTTGGTTTTGATTTTTTGATGATGCCTTGTATGAACCGTTTGATTAAGTAATTTAATATGCTCCCTTTTTCCCAAAAAAAAAAAGAAGAAAAGAATACATTGTATAATGAAATAGTTTATTATAATAAACGGAAAAAATAATATTTTAAAAAATAGTTTTTAAAAATTTCGGATAACGGATAATTGAAGTATCCGATCCGACAAATTTCGGATATCGGATATCCGAAACATTTCGGATTGGATACGGATATCAAATTTGCAAATTTTCGGATTCGAATATCCGATTCGAAATCGGATATCGGATCGGATATCCGATCCGTGATCAGGCCTACTCTTCAACTTGTCCAATTCAAATTCCAGATTCGATGGATTGGTAAGAACATGAATCACATTGAAGAATAATCATCAAATCCAGTTATCCAGTAAGCTGAAAACCCTAATTTTACTCCTTTTCTGCTACTCTCCAATTAAACCCTTCAAAAATGGCGACGCTTCATCTTCCATGGGAGATAATTTCCAGAGAAATCCTTCCAAAATTACCAGCAAAATCTCTTCTACGCTTCAAATGCGTCAGCAAATCTTTCAAAACCCTAATTTCAACTCCCGAATTCATCAACTCTCATCTCTCCTCCAACACCAATCGCCACCTCCTTCTCATCAACAAAACCGACCAGCAACTCTACTCACTCGACTTGGACACCCCAAATTCAGCTGTCACCCGTCTTCCGTTACGCCATCGATTCAATGATTATGATTGCTTTGTTTTAAGTTCATGTAATGGGCTGATCTGCTTTGTACAAATCAACACCGAGAGTTGCTGCTATTATCAATTGTTCAATTTATCGACTGGAGTCTACAAAAACGTCGATTTCGACATCTCCGACTTGCTCTCATTCGGTAATTACCTGAATTTTGGCTTTGGTTTCGATTGCGAAAACGATGATTATAAGCTTGTTATAATTGTTGATTATTTTGATGCTATGGTATATGATGTTGGCGATGAAGCCAATAGAAGACAAGTTATTGTTTGTAGCTCAAACACTAGTTGTAAGAGATTAGTTGTAGATAAATTATCACCTCGAGATACAGTGATATTGCAGCATATGGCTGTTACTGAGAACAGTAGTAAACTCAATTGTATGTTCTGGACCTCGTCCATGAACAAGCATCGTTGTGGTTGTTTCGATGTTTGTGGCGAGCGGTGGGTGGAGGATGTGCCTTTACCTGATTACAATGGTGGGGAAATAGAAAAATTACATGATTTTGTAGATATAGGAGCTATTGATGGATGTTTGTGCTTGTTGACTGTAAATCACCGGCATTCGTCGGTTGATGTATGGATCATGAAGGAGTATAGAGTAAAAGAGTCATGGGTTAAGTTGTTGGATGTATCGGATTCAGTTGTTACTCGTTCTTTGAAAGTTGTGCCATTTGCATATGGGAAGAATTCTGAAGACGATGTATTATTTTTGAAGGATGATACATCAGAACTTGTATGGTACAACCGATTGTGTAAAACGACTGTGAAAGCTGAGATATGTGGTGTTCCTGAAATTAACAAAGCTTTTATGTGTAAGGATAGCCTTGTTACTATTTCAGGTGGTAAACAAATGAAGTGGAACTAATACAAGTGCAAGACTGCAAGGTACTCACATTGTTGGGTAAGCTTTGTCATTCTATTTGTCGTTTGTATTTTCGGTGAATTCGGTTGCATAACTTTGTATTTTTGCTGTGATTAAGGTTTTATTTGTTGCTGTATGTTGAATTTTGACAAGGGGCTTGGGAGGGATGAAGTATGTCAAACCATAGTTTTGTTGCAATCCATGTAATGTTGACTCTATTAAGCGTGGAATATGTTTATGGATCATTTTTACCCGATCTCACTGCACACTATTATAACACCTATTAGTATAATTTGTGGTCACAGTTTCTCTTTGTGCACTAGAGAGTAATTACCGTAGTTTATACTTCGTAAGTATTAGTGTTGTACATCTTTTCTTACTTTGTGGCGACGTAATTTCAATGTTAGCTTCCAAAAGAGACCTAACTATGCTTGATTCATATTGAGCTAAGTTTACCAACGTTACAGTGTGTTGCTCTATTGCAATTTGCAAACCTTAAGATCTGTTCTGTTGGTGACCTATCTGAAGTTTATATGCTGTTCTAGAAGTACCTTTTCTTATAAGTATTTCTAGCAGTGTTTCAATGTTATAGATTGTCGTTACTTAGGTGTTTAGAAGGTTAAGTTTGTTGCAGTTTCCTGTGGCATCTTCTAACAGGATCTTATCCGTCTAAGCCTGCTTTGGTTGTTGTTGTAGACCTGCTTCTGCTATCATGGGTTGCTTGGATGAAATGGCTGACCCTGAAACCTTTCTAAGCTTTAAATAGCTTGATTGTAGTGGTTTCAGCTCTGATTTTTTAATATCCTAGGGGTCATCGGGTCAGTAGAGTTCAAAGCCTAGGGGTCATCGGGTCAGTAGAGTTCAAAGCCTAGGGGTCACCGGTTCAGTAGAGTTCTAATAGAGCTAGCCAAATTGGACATGATATGTTTGGTATCAGGGAGCCTACTTGGATTGTTGTTGGGAAATTTGAATCTTGATCAAGTCTTGACAAACAACAACCTAAAATTCAAAAATTTCAAAAGAGCAACCTGACTTAATATCTTGGGAATTTTCTTGTATAGTGGGTCTATTTTAAAGTATCTAAAGAAAAATGGATGGCTTGAGTCTAACCACATGTTCAATAATTCATATGTCAACGAGAGGGAATTGAAATAAATCAATGGATATGCCATCTATATGCCATATACCCAAAACTCAAAAAGTTTCTGTTTCTTTTTTAAACTCTAAAATTTGCAAAGCACAAAAGTTTAGTTAATGTATTTTTATGAATTGGTTTCAGTTGGTTTGGACCTTTTCTACTATTGTGATCTTCTATTCTTCTTTCTTTTTGCTTTAAATTATAAAGCTCAGATTTGATATTTCAATGATGAAAGATTTTATGCCATATATTAACCTTCCTTCCTTCTATAATCTATGTAGATGGATTCTATTACTTCTGCTTGAATTTTAATGTCAAATGTTACTGAAAAGATATATTTTCCTCTTGAGTTGTTTTTAGAGCTAGGCGCCAACTCTCTAATTGATGATCTTGCTTTAATCTCAAATCTCTTCTCTGCAAATATTATTTGTTGAGGCTCTGAATCAGGATAATATGTGTTGTGAACGAGTCTTATAGCCTCTGTCCTTGCTTAATTTGCTGTTGTTTAAGTTCTAGGTGCTTTCATTTGCTCTTATCTTTAACTTTTCCATTAAAGCAAGAACCTGAACCATCATATGCCTCCTTTTTTGCAATTTCTTTTTCTATCAATTCTATAAAGTCGGGTGTTTGATTTGTGAACAACTCTTATAGCCTCTTTCCTTGCTTAATTTATTGTTATTTAAGTTCTAGGAGCTTTCATTTGCTCTTAACTTTATCTTTTCCATTAAAGCAAGAATCTGAACCTTCATATGCATCCTTTTTTGCAATTTCTTTTTCTATCAATTCTATAAAGGGTGTTTGATTTGTGTGACTTGTCTTTAGGGAGGGTTTATTAAGGATAACATTTCTCTTAAGAGCCAAAGAATCTGGAAGTCCAACATGAATGACAATTTGAGCAAAACACAGTTTAAGATCAAATGGCCGTACTGACTTCTAAACTTCTGTGTTCCAAGTTTTGAGTGTGTTTGCCCACAAATGAGAGGTATTTTGTTGGGGAATATAAATCTCATTTTGAAAGATATAGAAATTTTCAGATGAAATTGAAGACATTGGACTATACAGTAAAGGACATGAGCTTAAACATGCTAGGACACATCTTCAACATCTAGTTTGTTTAAGAGATAGGTTTGTGCCTTTGAAAGAAACAAAGATACGGTGGATACACAACCAAAGGATGCTAATCCGGCCTGGTAGTGTGATGACTATGTGTATAATTTTGGTTGATTCCTTCTAAACCATTAGACTTGATTCTATCTCACTATCTTCTCCTAGGTGGATAATTCAGTTATATGGAATGATAACTGTTAAGCGTGCAAATAATACGAATGGAGGGAGTAGCATGCTAAATATTTCAGGATGAGCCTTAGAAGGTCAAAACTCACAAGAGTGACAGCTATAAATGTGGACCTCCATTTTCTAGTTCCTCGTCAGCTGATTTATCACCATTTTAAACATCTGTTTTCTTCTTCCTCCGCCATTTTCATTTTTTTTTTTTTTTTTTTTTTTTTTTTTTTTTTTTTTTTTTTCTAATTGCAACATGCCATTACGTTAACGACCATGCTTCTGGTCCTTTTGCATTACCTTAGATGGCACAGAATATGGAATGAATTAAGAAGAAGGAACTTTCTAGGAAGGACCCGACTAGCCCCAAGCATTCAGCAAGATTTAGAAATGTTGCTTAATAAAAGATCTGTCACTGGTTGTTTGAAAAAAACCCGTCATGTTTTGAGCTGATCAATTAAATTGAGAGAAAATATGATCCATAAACATTATTGCCACTGCTATATACCAGATATGAATACAAATATAAATTAAAATTGGGCAAGACAATTCAATTACGTAGTAAAAAAATAAAAATAAAACAAGAGATAGAAGTAGGGGTTTTGAGGAAAATTAAGCAGACTGATAATTGCAAGAAGAAAAGCAACCATTGAGCTAAAGAAAGTTTCTGTTTATAGAGTACAGGTAAGAACTTGCTCTGCTGGCTATGATCAGTAAACTACAGAGAACTGAAGATATTCTGCTATAAGTGGCAACTGATGAAGAGAGATAGTGGAAGAGGTGAATAGTGAGAAGTCTTGATCTCAAGAGGGTGGCTCAATTCATCATAATAAGTTAACTTAGGGGCTTTGCCCATTTGGTATTATTTATTACCTTTTCATTTGGAGATTTTCCGGGTTGGATGTTGCCTGAATACCTATACCACTCTTGATTTGAACTGTTGCCTCAATTACTGGTTAGGATGTTTCGAACAACTAAACTGTATAGGTTTACATGTTTACGAAATTGGTGAGGCTTTTTGTCTCGATTTCATACTTTCTGAAATTTTCTAAAAATTGAAAGTTTCAGGAACCTTGAAAGTCTCATCTATCGTACAAGCCTTACTAATTAGCATAATTTGCTGCCTTTGGTCGCCAATACTCTCTTTGTTTGTCCATTTACTGGCCAAGCATTAGAAACCAGTCTGTATAGAATTCAAGGGTTAGCCGAGGAATTCAGAGAAGTTTCCCAATCTACATTCTTAGCCCCCCTACCACTTGACACAATTCAATATCTAATGACCGTCACAAATTCAAGCTTACTTATCACTCTTAAATTATCATACTTAGCTCTATTAAGGGCTTGATGTTTATTTGTCATGTATATTAGTGTTGGTTTCATGGTACTTGGATGCTGAACTCTCAAGGTACCCTAGAATAAAAAGATTTAATGTTTTTGTTTGTCTTGTTAATTACAATTGCTAAAACTTTTCTTGCATCGAGCTGACTATTGTTGTGGCTAAATGAACTCCAAGCTAGTTGCCTCCTGAATGTCATTGTGAGTCTTGATCTTGTTGATGAAGTTCCTTCCTCGGAAAATATCTTTCTGTCTATCTGAGCAATCAGCTGAAGCCTGGTTATTTATCTTTTAATCTGCAGTAGCCTGCTGCTATTGCTGCAATATTTGTGCGATCCAACATGATTATAGTTTGGTTGAAGAGTGATGAAGAAAACATTAATAAATGATGAAGAAAACTTTTTTTTTTTTGGTTAATTACAGCGTAAAAAAAAAATTTATTCTTCATTATAATTTGACAATAAGCATTCATTCTTGACTTATCATTTTATCAGTGATCACTTGAAATACCATATTTATTAATAAGCAATGCAATGCAGAACCTAAATAAAATTAGATAATTATATTCTTTGTTTTGATGCTCAGTTTATATGAAAAAGAACCAAAGAATCCCTGTTGTAGTCTTAGTTTAGCTCTGCTGTTGTAGAATCTGATCTTTTAACTTAGATTTTCTTAGCTGTGACTATTTCTGTTAACCATTTATTAATGTTTTCTTCATCATTTTTTAACAAGATTCCGAAAAATCTAGTTCTCTGTCTTTATCCCTTGTTTTATCCTTGATTGATTACATAAACATCTTAACTTGAATTTTGGTGCAATATTGGAAATTTGATGCATAATTGGAACAATCCAGTGTGTGTTTTTATGATAATTGTGAACAGCTCATATTTCTTTCATCGTATTTTGTTTGTCATTTTGCATTTGAGCTTTTTGTAAATCAATTCTTATATTACAGCAGGGGTGGGCTAGACAGTTCAGTTTTGTTCCCCTTTGCTGGGTTTCATCATGTGTTTGTGATGGTTTCATCAGTAATACATTTATCATTTGCATAAATGCATGTATTATTGAGGTTTTATTGAACTTTAATTCAATCATTTACATAATCTCCAGTTGTAAAGGCTTCCTGGTATAATAAATCCCTCACAAGTTACAGTGTTTTACTCGTCGTCTTCTTTTTGTCCAGGGATCGATGAGAAACATTGGATGTATGATGGGAGTTACAGGACGGTGAAGGCGATTAAGGGGTATCTTACAACAGAGACTTGAACAAAACGTGAAATGGTTTATATATATGATATTATTATCGGAGATTAGATGTGCATTGTGCAAAGGTTTGCCTTTTAAAGGTTGTATTGTAGGCCTGCATCCTTGCAATATCCATTTGTAATTTAGTAGCGTGTTTCGTGTAGGGTTTATTAGTGGTACTGCAGTCTGCATATATTTTGTGTAGGGTTTAGTAGTGGTACTGCAGTCTGCATATACTAAATGATTGTCTATTATGAAGACGGACTACTTGCAAGTTGCAACTTGCAACACTTCTATATTTAGACTTTAGTCCTTATGCTTGCTAATGTATAACTTCAGTCATAATTCTAGTTGATTGTCAACAAGTAGATTTTATTTTGAAAATTTGCCAATCTTTTAAAATTAAAATTGCAGTCTAATTAACATTCCTTTTGGTTTTTTTAAGGAAAAATTGATAAAAATAATCATAACTTTCGCCGGTACGTTCAAAATAATCCCAATTTTAACTTATTTTTAAAAAATCTGAACTTTGGGGGTTTATCACTCAAAATAATTCCAAACGATCACCAACCTGTTATATTTTTCATGATTACTTGAAAAATAAAAATTTACAAAAAAGATAAAATTCAAAAAATAAAATTCAAAATCAACTCAGCCGCCGACCACCTTACCACCACTCTTTCGCCAGCCTATCGCACCTTCGGAGCCCCCAACAACTGCTGCACCTCACGCCAGCGTTAGCACCTAGACCGTCCCTTCCTCACGCCGGCGCCGACACTTCTCTCCTTCTTCCCCTAAATCACCTAACTTCCACCGAAACCCTAAAAACACCCAAACCACCATGCAAACCCCACAAATTGCTGCTCCCCCACCCTCGGAACCCTAGCGTTGATTTGGGTGGTTTGTGCATTTTTTTTATGGGTTTCGAGTTTAGTCTAGGTGGTTTCACGGTGGGGAATTATGGGGGAAAGGGCGTCGAGATGCCGACTATAGAGGAGGGAGTCTGGGCCGATGGGAGGAGGGACGCAGGAGTGTCGGCGGTAGGGGAGGGGATCTCGGCCGGTGGGAGGAGGGACACCGGTGTGCCAAAGGTAGGTGGTGGTGGGGTTATCATGGGTTGGGGCTAGGTGTTTTTTTTTTTAATTATTTTCAACCATTCATGTAGTGACACATTTCACTTAAACACACACACACACACACAAAACCTCTTTAACAGGTTACTGGTCACTTCAGACCATTTTGAGCGAATAACCCCTAAAGTTTGGATTATTTAAAAATAATGAATTAATGAATCGATGAAAGTTGAGATTTTTTTTTTTTTTTAATCAATTTTTCCTTTTTTTAAAAGTGTTTTATAGTGACATAACCCAATGGAAAACTTTGACCAAAAATATCTTTAATTACGTAATATTAATAAATACTACCTCCGTTTTTTTTATTGATTGACACGTTTTGACTTTAGCACTATTCACACCTCTCTTTGCCCATGTTTTGTTATTTATATGTAAAGAAAAATATGGTCAAGTGAGATATTGTTAGATTCGTCACAATGTATATTTTCAAAACATCAACCTTTTATAATTTTTGCTTATCGATAATTAAAGATGTTAATGATTGAATTTGTGTATTGACAAACGTAACTAAAGAAACGTGTCAACTAAAAAGAAACGAAGGAAGTAAAAAATTATAGCAATAATCTACTCATTGAGACGATTCTAACAAGTACTAATTAAAGTATATTTTTTCATACGTATAATTCACAAATTTAGGGTAAAGTAGGTTTAATGAATAGCGTCATAACTCCCAATGAGAGCAAAAAAAAAAAAAAAAAAAAAAAAAAAGAGGGAGTATTATTAACTCGTGATTCAGATTTCAACTCGTGTGGACACAATAACTTAATATGACTCAACTTTAAAAATTAACCCGTTCTGATTCAACATCATCAGACCCGATTCGATCATCCGAATTGACACCTCTACTGATTACTACACACTATTCACCATATATCCATTATAAACGGCGAACAAGCCGTCCTTTATAGCCACCTGAGCTTGAATCCATTTTCTTACAATTCAATTTTGATGGTGTTTTAACTTCGTGAGGAATCGTGAACCATTTTGTTCTAAACAAAGCTTGATATAGTCGTTTGTTCACGTTCTCTAATAATTCTTAAAAATGTGTGTCTAGAAGCTATCTTGCAATTAAAATAAAACGAAGCAACTATGTTATTAAACTTGAACTTCTTTCCTTTATACATTATCATTAAGTTATAAAATTATTTGTTATTTTGAGAGGTAAAAGATTATCTATTTTCATACAATATTAACTAACTAATAACGGACAAGTTATTCAAAGGAAAATACGGGGTAATCTTAAAATGAATATGATTTTCCCAAACTTACTCAATACTAAATGATACCATACCAATCTCTAAGGTGCTCGACAAAACTATAGAATTAAATTGAGAACTATGTGCTCGACAAAACATTGTCCAAATCCAATAAATCATGTAGCCTTTGGAGAGACTAAAAACACCACTTGATCGACAATCCTTCCAAGAGTCCAAGACGACCTTATTAGACCCATACTTGTACCCATAATTCTATTAAAAAATGTGACATTGCTTAAACAAAGAGGAAATTAACATCAACAAATTAAAGTCCTTTCAACAAACTATAGTCATTATGATTATAAATGTTATCTTATTTGTCTTTCAATCAATTTCAACATGTAAATATGGTCATGCTAAAAGAAAATAAAGGAAAAGAATAAAAATGCATGGTGAGCCATTCAATCAATAAATATAACAGCGAAATCTCAACTAGCTATTTGCCTCTTTATAGGCCATATAATTAACTTATATTTCATATAATACAAAGCATAGTTAATATATATAATAACTATATATATGGCAATTATATTATTTTATATGTTGCTTTCTCTTTATAGTTGGCCTCCAAATATGGTGGGACTTAATTAACTAGCATATATAGACAGCTTGCATAGCTGGATAATATATGATCATATACAGAGGTTAGCCAATTAAATATGTTTGGAGAAAGGAAAACATATAAAAAAGGAAAAAAAAAAAACAGATTTTTTAAAAAAGTATTTATTATTATTATTATTATTATTATTATTATTATTATTATTAAATTTGTAATAATTAGGGTTTATATGATACCAAATGGCATATCACTAGTATATCCTATGTGCACAAAGTAAAGCAAGCGTGGGGACGCACGTAATAGGCCATCAATTTTGTTACTAAAAGCTCATCACAATTATTGTCGAAGATGAACCTCAAAAGATAAACCTTATACAAATGGAAAAGAAAAGCAAAGAGGCCATGGTCAAAAAGGTCTCATAAATGTTGTTGATAATTATGGATGGAGTATACAATGCATGAACTTGCTTTTTCATCAGGTGATTGTACGTGGTGGCCGATAATGATGTCTATGTTACTTGGAATCAAGTACTTAAATTGGTTTGGTGCGAAGTATATGTATTATATCAAAAGTGAAGTGCTCATACTCATCAACGTACACATGCTATTAGTTGTAAGGAACAAAATATTTATACGAGTGTCAAGGATCTAACATCAACAATCTAAGGTACTTAAATTAGAACTTCTTACAAGTTCAAATGATTGTTATTCCATGGTAAGAGATACTCAAGTTTCTTCACAACCAAAATGTGGTCTAAAAAGTTCATATAAGCTCTAACAAACTTAAATGATACACATACAATCAAGTTCTAATTCATTCAATAAAAATCAAATAAGTGCACATCAAGTATATAAATCGAATATAATTAAAAGTATTTTACAATAACCATAAAATAAAGGATTTTTTGTAAATTACCACCCTAAAATTTAACATGTGTTGAAATAACCACCCATTTTTGTTGAAATTAAAAATAACCACCCATATTTTACAAAACTGTAGATTTTACCACCCCTACAGCCCTACCTATACTCCGGCCATTTTTCCGATCATGTGCCATTCAATTTCATTATGAAGAACCCTAATTTTCAATTCAAGTTAAATTGAATGAATCAAACAACGATTACATCATTAAATTCCTAATAAAACACATTCCAAACAAATTAAAAAATATCGTATAACTTGAATTCTACTTTATTAAACATTGCAAAATAACTAAAAATAAAAAAATAAAGTGCGATCTTCAATTACCTTGATGTATAAATTGGTGTATAAAAATTTAAGTGCGTTCTTCAAAGGATTCGCTTGTCAATTTGCAAAACTTGGAGTAAAAATTGGTAGAATTTGTGGGAAAAATGAAGAATTTTAAGTTTGGGAGTAGTTTGTGAAACAAGGGAGGAAATAAATCGAGAAACAACTTTTATAAAAATAATATACAGCCATTATGTGGGGCCCATGCTCGAAAAACTGGTCAGAGTATAGCTCGGGTGGTAAAACCTACATTTTTTTGTAAAATATGGGTTGTTATTTTTAATTTCAAAAAAAATGGGTGGTTATTTCAATACATGGTACCTTTTTTTTTTTTTTTTTTTTTTTTTTTTTTTTTTTTTTTTGACAATAGCAAATTACATACATGGTACATTTTGGGGTGGTAATTTACAAAAAATCCTAAAATAAATTGTAGTTTATGGTTTACACCACTAATCACACTAGAGCATAAATCTTTTTAATATTTGGTTTCATTATAAACTTTTATAAGGTTTAAAGAAATACATTAAAATCTATACTATATATAAATATATCAAGGATACACATTAAAAATTGAACTCAGGTCCATTAAAAAAATAGATACTCCCTCCGCGTTTTTTTAAGTATTACACTTCCTTTTTTGGCAAAAAGTTACATTAAAATATTACTCCGTATGTCTCTCTCACATTCATTACTTTTCAATAAATTATTAATCCCAGTATCTTTCTTTTACAAATTTTTAATACTCTAACTTTACATCTTATATTATTTAAGTCAATTAAATTGCTTAAAACTATGTGCCGGTCAAGCTGTAACACTTAAAAAAATACGGAGGGAGTAAGAAGTTATACCATCTTTGCTATATATTTATTATTACATTTGTTTAATTTTTCTTCTTAAATATAGTTAATGAATGACACGAGTTTTTTTTTTTTTTAGACAAATTATTTTCTTTAACTAAATCTATAATAAAAGTATTTAATAAGATTATTATATAGTACATGAAAACTATTATACGAAGTGAAGAATATTTAACATATAGACCCGGAAAATTACCCGGGCTAAACACTAGTTTATTTATGATACCAAGTAAATGAAGAAGTTCCCCTAATAAAAAAAAAAAACAAGTAAATGAAGAAGTAAAAAAATATGTTTCTATAAATTTTTTATAACATGATTTAAAGGACACATATAACACTATACATACCGAACAAACTTACCAAACAGGCAAACATCACACAACTATAACTTTTTTAGTTTTTTATATTATAACAATACCAAACAATATTCTATGATGTGCTTATATTTTGTGGTGTAGTTTGGTTTGGTTTGGTTTTGATGCTGATTTCCAAATCTAACATCGAACAATCTTATACTCCGAGCCATAAATAATTTTGGCAATGAACAATTAAGAGTATTATATATGTAATAGTTCTAGATTTGTCGTGTAGTAGAAGAACATGTGATGATTGACTTTTTGGAGGCTACGTGTAATACCAAAAGAAAGGTAGATTGTTTAGGCATGTTTAGCCATTTGTTATATGGCAGATTATCGAATTGGTTGGTAAAACATCTCTTCGATTAGTTTCCTTAATCAAATTTACTCGTAAGAAAATTATTTGAGAAAGACTAAATGTGGATAATACTATGAGGGGAAGCTAATTTAATTTGCTATGACATGATATTGGAATTGATAGTAAAAACTAGGATTGCATACTGTACGTAACGTACTTATTTTAGCGTATAAAACATCATTAGAATATGTTAGGGAACTATGTGCATATTGGATCATGTAGCTAGGAACATATTGAGAAATAAATGCACAATGAGCAACAAGTTTTAAACGAAAAATATGTATTAAATGCATTTAGTGTGGTAATGCCAAATCGGCTTGGATGTCACATGTGAACGATGATCAAGATAACAAATAATTTGTGGGTTACTCCACCGATTAACATTTCATTTTAGAATGAAATTCGCGCTTAATTATATGTAGTTAAATTCTCTTTCGATATAGGTTTGGTGTAGACGTGTAGCATATTGAAAACTTAACATGCTATCAAGATTCTTTAGTGATCCTAGGCCAAAGGTGGGCCAATTCATTTGAAAAAAAATAAAAATAAATTCTAAGATGGAAATTAAAGGATTTGAAGTTCTTACAATTCTCCAAGAGGTCCAAAGAAAACGTTGTCCCTTTCCAGAAACAATAGAATTATGCTAGATATGTATGTGATTAGACTCTCTTTCGTCCTACACTACAAATTAAAAAAAGTTATCAAATTTTTCCGGGATTATGATTTTTTTTTAAAAAAGAAAAGCAACATTTCTTCCCCTCCTAAACATGAACATTACGATTATCACCACCAAGTAAATCACCAAAAAGAACAACAATAATAACAATTTGTTGTGCAAAAATGTTCCAATTTATTCAACATCTTAAAAATTACAAAATGATTTAATGTGTTTCACAGGCAGTAAACAAGCAAGTAAATCACGTGGACAATGAAGTAAGCACAACATCATTGTGGCTCAAATGGGAGGCCCATCTCCAGTTCCAGGGGAACATATGCATACACTCCCTTATTTCACATTTTTATGTCCCCTTTAATTTTTAAACTTCCTTAATGTTTTTATATTTATTCTTTAATCAATTAATTAATCATCTTAATTATTCTGTTTACCTATTTGCTTTAATGATGACACTTGTTTCACTTTATTCTTCGCGGCGCCTTTTACAAATCACTACATGAGAAAATTATAATTAACTTAGACTTTTTTTTTCCTTTTGTATTAATATAATTTTAATTAATTTATTTTTTGAGGAACTTTTGTTTTTGGAAATAGTTTAATTGGAGCCATAGCATTGTGAAAAGAAAAAAAAATCTAATGTGCGTTAAAGCATGTAATAATTTATATAAAAATGATTTAAGGAGTACTAGTATTTGATTAAATTATGCAAAAAGGGATTATTTGTATCTTAATTTTAAAGACTATCTCATAAAATAAGGATACTTTTTGATAATCCATCTTTATACATACCCACGAAGTATTTACTTATATTGATTAAGTACAAATTATTTATAAAAGCATCTTTAAATTTGATTTGTAATCAACAATCAAATGTCTTTGAACAAAGAGGTGATTGTGGCAATTCGAATGCATAACTTTAGTTTTTATTTATTCATAATAAGGTACACATACTCTTTTAGACTACCATCTTTTAGGGCCCAATAACATCATCTATCCAACCCCTTTACCCGTGGTGAAATACAAACCGTGACGATATAGGAACACGGAGGAGTAGCTCACTAGCTCTTATAAATTAAACTGCATTATTTAAAGCTTTACACTTGTTAATACACAACTTAAATCATAATTATATTTAATTATATTTATAACAAAAATTATAAAAGTTTAATATGTTAAAAGTTACTTTGTACTGTAATATTTATCAAAACAAATTTAATAATCTTCACGTGAATATAATCTTTCTTATTATGGTCATGAGAGTGAGGATGTGAATTGTGAATAGTAAAAAAAAAAAAAATTCAAACACTGCAATTTTTTTTCTAAAATCTTGAAAGTATAACCATTAAATCAAAGCCTTAATTCTACGGATGGGGTCGAAAATCTCGAAAGTATAATATTAAAAAAAATTTAATCTTTTAAAAAAAAGTTGGTAGTTTTTTGTTAAAAAAAACATGTCCTTTCTAAACAGAAATTTTTAACAAGTTGGGTTAAAAGCTCACTGGATTCCAAATATATTCACTTTAACAAGATTGCATATTTTTGATTGAGTGCGTTTTTTTTAACCAATAGTAAAGAAGCACAAAGGCCAATTTCGCATATGGATTGAGTTCGTTCAAAGTATCTGGTGATTAAAACATCTTAAAATATGTTAGATATTAAAAAAAAGTAAGTCTTATATATATATATATATAATTTTTTTTTTTTTATAATAATGGTCCTTGCGAGAGCAATTCCACACAACTAGTTTGTGAAAGCAAACCTTAATTAATTTAAATATATGGTACCACTTAATCCATTTTCCATTTATTGTACCGTCAAAAACAGTTTACTTTGGTTTCATACTTTCATTGCTTATAGAATGAATGTGATTAAGAGATATTAGTTGAAGTCGAAGTAGAAGTATATGTGAAGTACTTCATAAAACAAGATATATTGCGAATGAAATCACCTATTGACACATTTTTTACTTTCGTGTAATTACTATCACATGTAATCATATAAATGGTTAAAAATGAGAGGTTCTGAATAGCGGATAAATAATGATTTTTAACTACATCCTTGCAATAACTTTCATGATCAAAACTTGTTCAAATCAAATAAAAAGAAGAAATCAAATTGAGGCATAAAGAAAAAGTATAACTAACAAAAAAAAGTTCAATATTCATACAATTGCTTTCACTTCAACTTAATTAACATTTCCCATTTAATTTATCAAACTAAACTTTAAAGTATATAATTAACATGTAAGCATATTTAATTTCACTTTTACCATTTTTACACAAAAATGTTCATCATCATCTTATAACATACCTTCTTCTTCTTCCTTTTTTTTTTTCCTTTTTCTTTGACCCCCTATTGGATAATTATTAATCAAAAACTTATCAAATAACCAATAGAAAAACAAAAGAAAAAGTAAAAAAAAAAAAAAAAAAAAAAAAAAAAATTAACACAAAAAAACACACCAAATGATATGATTGATTTAAATTAATGATCACTTGAAGCAGCTTCACTAAGAGTTTCAGTAATACTCTCTAAATGTGGCCTCCAAACTGCAACTCTTCCTCTTCTTTTTTCTCTATGACTTGATATTACTTTCTCACTTAATATATCACTCAAATACTTATCATCTTCTTCTGTTGTAGACGATAATACAATATTAGCAGCTGCTAATGATATCGAATTACTCCGACTTTTATGCTCCTTTCTTTTCCGTCTCACCGTCGATGAAGCTGCCCCCGATCCCACGGGGGCAGCAACAACCGACGGTGAGGTCGGCGATGATGTGGACTTCTTTGATGATGAGTTTGTCTTTTTCTTATTGTTATTATGATCGATGATTGGTATGAGAAAATAGATCTTCCCACGTTGGAGTTGCGCGTCGGGTGGGACCACCACAATGGTGGGCCCACGGTGGTGCGAGTCGATCGACTCGACGTCGGATGTCGAACGAGAAGTTGGTTTCTTAAGGATGTGTTTAGGGTGAGCCTTCATTATGTCTTCGGCACGTATTGTGCCGGAGATCTCCTCGACACGGCCGTTCGAGTGTACGATGCGGATCACGTCTAGTGCTCCGCACGGGAGGATGCAAGATATGCAACACCTTATGGTGTTCTTCATTATAATCTTTCTACAAAATTATTGTAAATTTTTTTTTTGTTGTCACCTCATCATAATGACAATGAAAAACTAATAACACAAAAGGAAGTGTGTAATAAAAAGAGTAAATGAAATTGTTGTGTATTAATAGCTTTTTTAAAAAAAGGGTACAAAAATTGTACAACTTTTAATTCTTCTTCTTGTTCTTATAACTTTGGATGAATTTTATGGTGTGAATTATTATTTTTGTTTCTCTCTCTAAAAAGAAGGAAAAAAAAGAGGAGAGAAAGAGAGAAAGAGAAAGAGTGTATGGGGTATGTGTATGTACTTGGCGTTTTGGATCGAGCAATATACAAAAAAGGGGGAGGGGGGGGGGTCCATTTTTCATTTCATTAGCATTCACCGAGTTCAATAATTTTGGGAGGGTTTTTGGACTTAGCGTTTTTAGGAGTTTGGAGGTAAGCAAGATTTTGCATGGAAAAAATAAATTTACACTAGTATTTTGTGTCATAACATTATTTTTATATGTGCTTTATAAGGTGCAAATGACGATACAATTTTTAACTTAGGACACAAGGTTTTGAACTTGCAAAGTAATGTAGGAAATACTTTTTTTTTTATTCTTATTAATTCTATATATTTGCTTATGACACTCTTCTACGTGTTAAGATTAGAAGTGGCCATGGCGTGGAATGTGTTATAATAGGCGTGTCAAAATAATATAATTAATTTTCATAACTATGTATCGTAGTAGGATAAGTCATGGTCGATTTTAAAGTGGAACTAAATATTAATTTAGTTATTATGAATCACGATTAGTTGAAAATCATTAACTAATTAATATTATAAATTCTATCAAGTAATTAAAATTTAATAGAATTTATCAAATATATGTCTCATTCTCCCAAAATAATACAACATTTTTAATAATGAACCCTGAATAATATTAACTTACTACTTATTTTCTCATAATAAGCCTATTTGACTATATCACCTGAATTTCAAGTAACTTTTTTTTTCATTAACTTTTTACCTCCTCCTTCCTCGACATCATTGATGTCAACTTAAACTTATCAATAAATTTCCTTCTCATGTGCCACACACGTGATGATCAACGCTAAAAAAGTGAAGTCAATAGCCGTATTCCGACGTCCAGTGGCGGATCCAGGATTTTCGAATTGGTGAGTCACCAATAACTGATCACTTGTTTCAATCCAAAAATTATATATATATGTATATATAAAAAATATATTTCACCAAAATGTTTTCAATCCAAAAATAGGACATAAAATCCATACTACAATAGTACTTAAAAATTCAAGCTTACAAGTCGAAATTACGTACTCCAAATAAATAACATGTTACAAACAAATAGTACTATAAAATTATTACATTAAATTAACTTTATTGTACAAGAATTATTAACAAATTATACGGAGTACACAAAAAATAAAATAAAAAAAATAAAATAGTGAGATAACTTAAGAGACCTGTTATTAAATATAACAGGTCTCTTTAATGAAAAAAAAAGCCCTGACAGTGTTAGGAAGCAATAGCAGCAAAGAGACCGCCTATCTATAATAGGAGGTCTCTTTGGTATTTTTTTTTTTCAAAAAAAAATCATTTTTTTTGCTGGTGAGTCACGTGACTCACCATGCACCAACATAGTTCCGCCCCGCCGACGTCAAGTTCCCTCCTCACAACAAAAGTGATTTATAAAGACCCCCTTTTTTTTACCACTTTGAATGTATAAGGTCTTCTTCAAAAATAAAATAATAATGAGCATATAAATAATTAAATACCTTTAAGACAAGCCAATTTTCCTACATATTTGTATTCAGTCTCTCTTACATTATCCACGTTTTGTTACACTCACTATTTTTTATACTCTATTTCACTATAACTACTACCTCCGACTTTTATTACTTGCAACTTTAGGGTATTATTTGTGAGATATAAAATATTTCAAAGTTACAACTAAAAAAAATCGGAGGTAATATCTTCATTAATTTACACTTACTCATTGTGTGGAGGGTATGCCCATCGTAGAGGATCCTTCTCCTCTATGCCCATAACCTTTAAAAGTCTAGGACTTTACCATTGAATTAGAATTGATTTTATCATTACGCTTTTTTGTAAGAAGCTAATAAGGAGTCGCTAATGACTTTCAAGAAAACTCATAAACCTCGTTTATGCTTTTATCTCAAGTAGAGTTCAGAAAATATTTAGCATTAATCATAAGTTTATTACCCTTATCCAAATTGGTCTATGTGTACCAAAAATGAGTTCGGGAGCGAGGTACTAAAATAACATTCTTGTAGGGAGGAATCCCTATTCTAGCCCAAATGCGGACTCTACTAGATCTTCCTTTATCACAATTTTATTACCAAACAATATATGTAACGTGATACCTAAAATTAAGTTAGTTGATTTTATTTACACGCATTAATAATGTAGGAATCACATAAATGTCATTATTCTTACTTATTCAAATTCGTGAAAGAACAAAAACAAACAAGATTCGCCTTGGCTTAAGTGATAAAACAATCAATTAATTATTCAATTTCTAGTCTTGATTAATGAGAGAATACTATGTGAATTAATTAATTAGAGTTTGTTTAGGGTGATCAAGCAACACGGATTAGTTGTTTAAACAAGAAAAGAAAAGGTGATTTATCTAAGTGATTGAGAATTTACCATTTTTCCTTGCTAGATCTTCATTTAGAACTCTTATGGACTCCTTGTTGTTCGGGTTCCTCCACCGTAAGAACAAACAATTAAAAGGGTGAGTGTTTAGGACAAGGGGAATGATTAATGCATAAGTTCACAAAGTTTCTGCTAACTTTCGGGTTAATTTTTGTCCCCAAAGCTTCATATTGAACCTCTATATATAGGGAATGGGTGAATTTAGGGTTTTGAACATTTTACTGCAGCAGGTGGCGCGCACATCTCGGCGCACGCATCTTGAAAGGCCGCGCGCAAGTGATTTAGTTGCGCTGTTGATGGCAACACAATCAATTGTTTTGCGCGTGCAGTGGCTTTATGGTAAGATTCAATTTAGTATTTTTATGAAATTCTAAATCTTCCGCTAGCGCAACCTCAAACGCATCACTTGAGGTTGCGATGGGCGTCACACGCAACCTTGTTGGTTGCACGTGCGAGGCAGCGCAACTCCTTTAGTTGTGCCCGTTTTTTTTCTGTGGCAGCCTTGATTTTAACCTAGGCACCTTTAAATCTATCAAAATTAGGTTTAATCTCGTGATTAGGCCTATTTATTGATCGGGCTTAGTTTTAGTTAGCTTTGGTCCATTTCGTATTGGGTCAAGCTAGTGGTTTTATGTGTTTGCCTTAATTAGCAATATATAAGTATTCTTCACGTTGATCCAACACAATGATGGTTTTATTTATCGTCATAATACTTTTGGTCGGGACAGAGGACCAAAAATTGGTTGGGACAAGAAACCAAAAGTAGATGTCCACACTCATCACCTATTTTAATATTTGTACTAGAAAATATTAAGACAATGAATTGGAGGTAGGATTTGATCCAGAAGATCGATTTTGCGGCTTTTAGTTAATTTCGAATTCACCCTCTATTATGTTTATGCGACTTAATAATAAGGTGTAAATTTGAAAAAGAATTGTTATGAATGTATGGACAATAGTGTTGCTCTCAATTGAATTTTAACGTACAGATGAAGAGATGATACTAGCAACAAGCCAACAATGAAACGATAGTTGCCTAACATTTAATAAATCATTCTACTACGTATTGATTTCCGATTGAAATAGCACCCCATACAAGGCATACATGTAGTCATGTACTCATGTGGATGCGTATATATGTTAGGTATCCGATAGATGCCTAACAAAATGATTACTTACTATTCTCCGTAGGGGTGAGCAAACCGGGTACCCGGTTAAAATTTTAGGAGCCGGACTTAAAACTGGTTGACACCGGGTACTAAAATCTAGAATTGGAATTGGAATCACTTTAAGCGGGTCCTAAAATTTAGGAATTGGTATTGGAACCACCGGGTACCAGTACTGTTTCCGGTTCTGGATACCCACTAATATACACAATTGTTAAATTTTAATACAATATTTTGATCCATTTTCATTTTTAACGTTTAATAATTATATTTACATATACATAAAGCTATTTTATCTATGTTTAGTATTATTATAATATTTTTTAATGTTAATAACTAAATACATTCTAACATAAGTTTGTTCTTTAAATACGTTTAGTTTAATAATTATTGGGTAACCGGGTACCCAACCGGTTCCAGGTCCAAAATATTGAGAATTGGAATTGGAACCAGTTGTAACCGGTTCCTTAATTTATTACCCGGAATTGGAACTACCGGGTCCAATCAATTTCGATTCCAGACCCTTACCGGTTCCAATTTCAATAACTCTCACTTTTGTGAAATACACAGGTCAATTTCTTTTAATAAAAGGTTATGCATATTTTAGTATTTACTAATTATTACTTTTTTTCTCTAATTTTAAGGGTCTGTTCACTTCACCTTAATTTCAGTTCAGTTCAGTTCGACTCTATTCAATTCAGTTCAATTCAGTCTAGTTCAGCTTCTAATTTCCTTCTCTCATAAAATATTCAATTTAGCTCAGTTCAGTTGAGTTCAGTAAACGTAAACACGCCCTTAGTTAGGTCATGTTGACTTTTAATACTAATTAGTTCACTTTTACCATTATTGTTTACGTATATATTCCTTTCGTTTCAAGGTTGTTTGGGATAACAGTTTGAACTCATAGTTTACATTAATTTGGAGAGTGATGACCAAAGGGGCTCATAGATTTATAATATGGAGCTTAAACTGTATTTAGTGGAGATGTTTGATTTAATGAAAATTTGTCAAAAAAAAAAAAAAACTTTTAAAATCACCAATTTGCGAAAAAAACCTTTTAAAAGCTTTTTGGTTAAAAAAAAAACCACAACGTTCATTATTTTTGCGAAATGAAATCCATTTCCCTAATTATCCTTTAATTAACTTAATTAGACTCTAATTTTCTCCCATTTCTTCTAATTAACCTCTAACTCGCCCAATTACTTAAAAATTAGATTAAATTTATACATAAAAAATAAATCACCACCCAAACCACCAACTAACCACCCATTCCCCTTCTTTCTCCCTTTCCCCCTCCCTTGGAAGCAACCCCCTCACCCACTGGACCCGCCGCCCAAACCTCTACACCTCCGATGACCTATCTCCATTATTGTCGGTTGACCCTCCCTTTCCCCCTAATCCTTGTTGGCGCCACCACCCCCTTCGAATTTTTGGCTCTTATTTACTCAAACATGCTCAAATCTAGTCCAAATCGATTGCAATTTGCTTCCAAATCATCCTAGCATCACATACAAACATAATCAAAGCCAAAACAAGCATCAATTGCAAGCAAGATGCACAAAATTAAAGACCCCTAAATCAATTTTCTAGGGTTTTCAAAATCAAGGAGGTTGTTGTCAGGTGGTGATTAGAGTGAAAGGGAGGATTGTCTGGCGATGGTGGAGGTCGCCGAAGGTGGGGGATATGGACAGCGGGTCCCGTGGGGGAAGGGGTTGATGCCATGGGAGGAGGAAGGAGGAAGAAGGGAAGGAGGAAGGGGAGGAGGGGGTGGTGGTTTTTTTTTTTAATATATATTAATATTAAATCTAATTATTTAGTAATTTGGTGGGTTAGAGGTCAATTAGAAGAAAACGGAAGAAATGAGAGTCTAATTAAGTTAATTAAAGGGTAATTAGGGAAATAGGTCTCCTCTTAAAAAAAAAATGAACATGGTGGTTTTTTTGAACTAAAAAGATTTTAAAAGATTTTTTTTTCCACAAAATGGTGCTTTTAAAAGTTTTATTTTGACAAATTTTCCTTGTAGGAGAAACAAAAAAAAAAAACCAATAAAAAAAAATTGTGCAACTTTTTAAATCGAAAGTGAGGTGCTCTGCAGTATTGAGTTCTTACTAAACAAGAAGTACAACAACAACAAATATATTATAGGGTCAAATGAGATGTTCCTTAAAATGAGATTAATGAGAAGGATTTTTTATATATAAAAAATAATAAATTTTGCAATTAACTTGCCACGAAGGGAGTAGCATAAATAAATATAGGTTAAATTTTGTGAGATCATGTTAGATTTTTTACAGTGTATAGTTTTAAAATATCAAATTTTAAATTTTTTATACTATTAGAAACTCAATGATAATGTGTTAGTGCATTGAGAAACAAGCTATTTTTTTTAATCTCTCTTGTTCCTTTATCTAACACTTCATTTAAGAGGAATTCTTTAACAATCTACGTATAATTCCTCTTCTTCTTCTTTTTTTTTTATTATTTATTTATTTTTTTTTTATAACTTTAGGTGTACAAACTTTTTTCGGTGAAAAAATTGCATACTACCTCATTTTTTCCCGATATATATAATAAGCAATAAGTATAAAGGTTTGATCTCCGGAAATTGATGTAGATGAATGTAAAAATCATATTGTGGTACAAAAAAAAAAGGGGGGGGGGGAGTACAGGACTACCACCAATTCGATGGAATTGAAGGAGTTCAAATTAAAATACCAATTTAAGAAACTATTAGAAGATTATGATATTATATATGTGTGTGAGTGAAACTTGTATTGCATCATTACATTGTGGCATTATTTAGCAATCCACCATTACACCCAATTATGGTGTAAAACAATTACAATAACATTTCCTAAAGAGTTGCTTTCGTTAATTATCAGTCATTTTATCCTACCATGATTAGGACAACCAAATAAGTTCGAGTACAACACAACAGAAATATACCATTATGTTTCATAAATTTTTGAGGTGTTCATAAAAAATTAAATCAAATAATTACACGTGTCAAAAAATGATTGACGGCCAGGTAAGAGTTGTTGGAAAGTCTATTTATACGTGGGTCCACTAAACATTGTTTTTATGTTGGAGAAAAACAAGTAGATAAATAAATATATATTTTTTTTTTGGGTCTATAATATTAATAAGGGTTTGTTTTTGGACTGTTATTATCCGTAGAAAATACAAGTAGATTGAAACAAGTCAAGTGAATAAAATCTGAGTGACTGAAAGAAATGAATAGATTTTGTTTTTGATGCATTCATTTATTTGTTTTTGTTTTGTTTTGGGTGGAAGAAATGAAGATCATTCAATATCCCCAAGCAAGATCATGTGGGTTGTGGCTTTCAATGAAAAGCGAGCTTTCTACTTTATCTAACTCTAAGAGACAATAACCTCTAAGGTTTGTGAAGTGCTTTGACTCTCCCTAAACTACTAGTGTTAGTTACTACGTGGTGCTTGTCCTTCAACTCGGTGGGATAGATCGAATTTAGTACTCCCTCCGTCCCTAAATTACATTCATGTTATTCATGTTTGGAAATTTACACGGGAATTAAGGAAAGAAGAATAAGACAAATAACAATAATTAGATAATGCAATGGGAAGTAAAAGATAGATTAGTTATTACTCATGACATGTCATCAATCCTTTGCAAAAAAAAAAGGACCAATCACATGCTCCTAATTGAAATTTTTTAACCAATTATATTCATTGTAATTTGGCACAAGGATTATGAGTGAGATTAGGTAAGGATGAGTGAGAAAGCATTAAATATAAAACAGAAAAATAGAGTTGATTTACTAAAAAAATTACCAAAAATAGAAAGAAAGAATGTAATTTTGAAATACCAAAAATAGAAAGGAGGAATGTAATTTAGGGACGGAGGGAATACATTATTTTGCTTTTTGTCATTTAAGGTGTTACTAATTATATACTCTAGTAAAAAAAATTAGCGAGCATTTAAAATTTACCTTTTCTTTTCCTCAACCATCAATCAAAAAACTCCGATGAATATATTTTATGTACAATAACCTATCTACCTTTTCTTTTTCCCTTTATATCTCTGAAGAGGGGCGGATTAAGGGTATCTGCCTTTTCATACCCTTCATGTTCATTAAAGTAAAATTTAAAGCAGCCTTATAACAGTAAGTGAGTGTAACTGGCTAATTATCTAAGTGTCTCTTAAACTTTCTTGAATTGTCACTCTAGTCTAGAATTTGAATACATTGTTAAAACATTTTTCCCAACCATTATTTTTGCTGAATACAACGTGAATGTCTATTAAGTATATAATTGTGCACTTCCTATACGTGAATCCTGCATATGCCATTGATCTCTTCCTCCTATAGTGACCTCCGACCTTCTCCATGCTGCTACCACCAACATTAACACAACCTCCCTTCCCTCAGCTCTCACACTCTCATTACCACCATTTTCCTTTTATTTCCTGCAATAACTACTTTTCTCATTTGCCACTACCATATTTGACACTCCATCTTTTCACTCGCTCTTTAATTTTATCATAACCAAAATGTTAAGGCTAGTCGATTTTATTATGACATTTGTAAGAAACTACTTTTTAAAACAATTTTTTTTGCGAGAAACTACCTTATAAAAAAATGTTGTAAAAAACTACCTTATAAAAGCTAAATGTAGTAAGAAACTACCCTTGGTCGGAAAGTGAGAGTTGACTAAATTTTTCCGGCGTTGACCAAGTCATGTGCCGGTCACATGATATTTAATTCATCTTGGGTATTATATGGATAGGCTCGGGGAAAATTAGGGGAAAAAATGAGGAAAGATGAATTAAACGTCACGTGACCGGCACATTACTAGGTCAACGCCGGAAAAAATTAAGTCAACTCTCACTTTCCGACCAAGGGTAGTATGTTACAACATTTAGCTTTTATAAGATAGTTTTTTACAACATTTTATTATAAGGTAGTTTCTCGCAAAAAAATGCTTTAAAAGGTAATTTCTCACAAAATGTCCATTTTTTTTTTCTAATTAAAAACCTTAAACTAACGTGGGTGTTTATATATAAATTCTGCTAATGCTAGGTAGATAATTTTTAATAAGAAAATGTATGTCGTAATAGCTAGACATTTTGAATCACCTAATCATATTGTACTTGCTTTGATAATTGATAGTATAAAGTCGTATCTCCTAATCAAAAGAATTACATAAGTCCTCTAACTAAAACAGATAGGGAAGTAGGGTCGAATCCACACGAAAACAAGTCTTTCTATTCCTAATTAATTAAAATAATCAAAATTATTAAGTAACCAAATTGTTATTAAGAGAAATAAACTAAAAAGAATAATTTAAACTAAAGCGATTAAGAATTATAGGAATAATAATAAAACAAAGCATGGGGTATAGGTTCACCAATAAATAATATGTCAGGGTAATACACAATAATCAATCATCAATACATCAATTAATCAGATCATACAGATCATAAAGGGCTTTCGCTATGTATTATAACCACAAAATTAATCTACCAGTATTAAATCGTATCTCTCGAATTTTGACTTAACCATTTATAAATTAACTTTCTTGCCTATTGAAACTAAGCCTAAACATCAATTCTCATCTCTTGAATCAATATTGCATAACTCATATAATTAAATCAGGCGTAATCTAATTTCACAGCATTAAAACAATCAGTAGGAAATCAACCAAATCATTGACAATCAACAATAATAAATTTTCCATATTATATATGGATCTTTATAAACCCAGAAATAAATCTACTCATCACACATATTAAAATCTAAACTAAGCAAAGCAAACAAACAAGACATGATTAATCAAAGCAAATAAATTACTGAAAATAAAAGGGGAAGAAATCGTTACCAAAGTAAACGGAAATAATGAATTGCATAATAATAAACCTAAAGTGTAGAGAGAACATGAGTTATGATTCAAAGCTTAAAACTAAATATGAGAAATTAACTAATGAAAAGAGATAAGTCAATCCCGCTTAATAAAAGCCTATTATACTTAAGCTAAAAATCCTAATTAAATACAAACTAAAAATTAGCAAAGCTCCCTCAAAAACACACGCCTGACTGGGCCTGCCTTTTGCTGGGTGAATGCTTTGTTCGCGCCCGGTTGGGCACGCCTCTGAGCAAAGCACTCTTTCCTTCCTTCTGTCTCACTTAGCCGGGCGCGCGTCAGGGCGAGGGTCTACCCGATCGGGGGAGCTCTCGGGCAACTATGGATCTTTGATTGGGCCACTTCTTGACCCAATTTGAATTTCCTCTTTGAGGCCTTGAAGCTCGGTCCACTACCTCAAACTCTTCTTCTTCACTGAGCCCTATAATCACCGGTTTGATTACTCCAAATCAATCTTGGGCTTCATATTGTGATCATCATATGAATGCGCTCCTACTTCAATGCTCTTAGTGGCTCCAATAAGTCCGAAAAAATGCTCCAAATCTGCAATTTCCTATAAACAATACCAAATCTAAGAAAACACTAGGAAGCGCATATTAATAATAAAAGTGACTTCGAAGAGCTAAAATACTCCTAATTATGACCAAGGGATGGTGGTAATAAATCACTATATAAAATGAACATATCAATAATTATAAGACAAGTACATTATAGAAAATGAAAAGAGACAATGGATGCCTTATATTGTACTTATTTTGAATATTTGGATTGGTATAATAGGTTAATATATACTATTAGTTAAGATGAAATACTACAAGAGATTGTATTGAGTTTCACTACTAGAAAACTGCTGTTTTCTGACGGAAAAAATCCCTCGAAAACACGTTGTTTTCCGTCGGAAAACCTGTTTCCGACGAAAATCCGTCGGAAACTGTCGTCAGAGAACCCTTCGTAGGAAAATCAGCCTTTTCCATCAGAATTTCCGTCGGAAACACTTTTCCGACGAAAATTCCGACGGAATCCTTTCGTCGGAAGGTATTTTTGGGCACTAGAAAAGTCCGTCGGAAAGTTCCGACGACCACAAATCCGTCAGAAATTCCGACGGAATTTCCGTCGGAAACTGATTTAAAGAAATTAAAAAAAAACGCCACGCCACCAGGGGCGCGGCGCATCACCACCTCAGAACACCACCAACCCTAAGCCCAAACCGCCACTCCCTAAACTAACCAAGATCCATCCACCACCACCACCAAATCCTAACCCAGACCCACCCAAATCACCCACTTATCATCATCAAACCCTAACCCAGATTCACCAACCACCACCACCGCACCCTAACCCAGATTCACCAACCACCGCCACCGCACCCTAACCCAGATCTTCCCAAACCCTAAACTCACCTAACCCAAACCCGCTAAACCCAAACCCAGATCCACCAAAATCCTAACCCACACCCTAACCGAACCCACACCCAATCCGACCCTCCTAAAACCATCATCATGAACGACTAAACCAAACACCACAACACAAAAATTTAATAAAAAATTCAAAACATTAAAACGTACCTTAAAAATCAAATTAGCTTCAAATTTAACCTCGAACTTGGTTTACAAAGGCCAAATTCGACCATGAAAATTCTAGATCTAGCATTTTCATGGTCGAATTTGACCTTAAAACCATTAAAGTTATATAAGAACTCACCATTTTCAGCTTTTACCCACCATAGAAAAAATCAGAGAGGAGAAGAAGACTAGGGGGTGTGAGAAGAGAGCGTGAGGAGAGAAAGGAGAGGAGAGAGAAAGAGAAGGCGTGAGATGAGAAGAGAAGAGAAGGGCGTGAGAAGTCTGAGAACTGAGAAGAGAAGAGGGAAGAGGAGAGAGGAGAGGAGGCGGTGAGAAAGGAGAGAGAAATGAGAAATGAAAGGGAGAGGGAATATGATTTAATTAGGGTTTTGTGTGTTTTTTTTTTAAATTCATAAATCCGTCGGAAAGGGTTTAAATTCCTTCGGAAATTTCCGACGGAATTAATTTCCGTCGGAAATTTTCGAGGGAATTACTTTCCGTTGGAAAATGTAACATTTCTGATGGAATTTCCGTCGTAAAGAATTTTCCGACGGATTAAAATTCCGACGGATGTTCGATGGAAATAAAATCCGTCGGAAATTTTGCACTTTCCGACGGATTTTCATGTCCGTCGGAACCATTCCGTCGGAATTTGACTGTTTTCTAGTAGTGTTTTGTAAGGACAATTATCGCAGAATATAAAACAGAAAGCTTAAAGGATTAATTTTAAGGCACACCATGAGATTTACGAGGAAACTAACCTTCCAAGGCTCAACTGGAAGTTAAAAACCTCAACCCTCTAGGGATTTTTATAAACCAACTTTTCACTATAAATGTCAAAAACACACCTAGTTACAACCTATTACAATCAAACCTTTCTCACAATGCAAGTTCCAACCTGAACTTGCTACCACGAATGGAACTTAACCACATATCCCACTTGAATCCCGGATTCAAGTCGCCAACATCACTCCTTGAGTACTACTCACTCATCTCTCTCACTATGTAACTTTGATTAAAACATGAATTTCTCTCACCCAAAAATTAAATCAATTACAACGCAATGAATTAAAACACTAATATACGATTGGAAAGCTACACATGAAACCTAAAATTAATATTATTATTTTTGGTGTTTAGAGAGCCACAAGGGCGGGTGATGAGAATCGATCCCAAGGTCTCTTGAAATCGGGAGAGGAGCTCTAACCACTTGAGCTATCCCTCACTCTCTGAAACCCAAAATCAATATGATAAAGCTTTAACTCAACAAACTTACTCTTAAGTGCTTCTTAGGGTTTTCACATATAAACTCACACATTACTTAGAAAATGAAGTCTCTTATTTATAAAGTACCTTCATTCATAAAGTAGGGTTTTACTAAAAATAAACATTAAAAACTGTTAGTTTAAATCAGAAAATCGTATTTATCTCCTTTTAACAAAACCGAGATAGTTATATATATCTCCTTTTGGTCTCCACCCTATTTATCTCCTTTTAACAAAATCGTATTTATCTCGTATTTATCGTATAATAATCGTATATTTTATTATAGAAAATCATTTGCATAACCTTAATAAAGATTAAGTCTAAAAAAAATATAAATAATCTTAAGATAAGATTTTATAAAGCATTATTTCGATCCATGATAGTTATATAGATCTCCTTTTGGTCTCCACCCTATACAATTTTAATAAAACTTTGTGTCCTCAATATTTATGCGATTATTATGAAACAGAGGGATTATCTCTTTAAATTGATATGTTATTACCACCAAGCTAGGCTTGTTTTATCACCTTAATTATATCACCTTTAATACATTGTTAAATAAAGTTTTGAATAAAACTATGTGAAAAGCAATTTTGATGTAAAAATAATTTATTATTAGGAGAATTAATTTCCATATAGTTAATTAATTATAAAAAAAAAAAGAAGAAAAAAGAACTAACCACAACTGCTGAACATTTATACATGTATATATAGAGCAATAGGTTTTGGATATTATTCTTTGTTTTTGTTTTTTTTTTATTAATTACAAAGTACAAGTACTTGTTAAGATGTAAGGCTGGTGGGCTATTCCACTTATCTATCGCTACATGATTTTTATAAAAATGAAATTCTATTGAAATAATAATTTGTTTGGGTCGATCTCCTACATCATATGCTTGTGTTTGTCTTGATAAATATTTATTATCAATATTCAAAATGGATTTTGACTCAAATGAATCATTGGTACCTAGTCAAAGATACTTGCTTATTCTAATTTGGGCTAATCAGCCAAGAATGTCCAACATTTTCCACCTATAAAATTTGTCAATAATGTAGAAGGTATAACAATTTCAATTGAATCAAACCAAATTACTTTAATTTACACTAATGACTCTTTTTTTCCTTTTATTATTATATAAAAAATGCTTGGTCATGCATTCTAATTAGGATAAACATAATTAATATTTTCTAAGTAGTTTACAAGTATTATATATCAATTTAAATATATATAATATAGAAATAAAATTAAAAACAACATATATACACTTGGAAAATCCATCGAAGTTGGTAGTAGAATTTAAAATCTAGATGATGACACGAAGAGAAGTCCTAAATTGCTGATCTTCTACTCATTTCATGCAGAAGTAGGTAGTGTACTAAAATTATTTGAAAAGATATACTACTATCAATAATTTCATATTAAGTGGGTCCAATCTTCTTAAATAGTGTAAGGTTCGTGACAAGAGCTAGGGATAAATTTGAAGAATAATTCATGAAATAAAAAAAAAATTTAAATTTTTTTTTAATAAGAATTAACTTAATATGTTTGCTAATTAGCTTAGCTAATGTCTTATCATAGAGATGGGCCCACCCATTGATCAAGTGATGCACTGGTTGCGTGCACTTATGTAGAAACCATGTGAGGTGTGGAGGAGAGGGTCCATTTGAGTATTGCTCATATCATGTATATGTCCGTGGCTTATATTTATTTGGTTTCTATCAATACCACGTCTACTATCCCCCAATTACGAGTGATCAATCTATTCCGACCTTAAATGGTGTATGTGATATTATGACGCATGAACAGTGAAACCGCTAAGTAATCATCTTGCGTCGTCGTGGTTTTCTGTTAATTAGTTTTTTTGTTTAAAACCATATGATATAGTCATATAATGAATAAAAATTTAGGTTCTGTTCATATTTACTGAATTGAGCTGAACTGAACTGATTGGAGCTGAACTGAGCTGAAATGAATATTTTATGAGAGAGGGAAATTAGGAACTGAACTGAACTGATTGGAGCTGAATTGAACTGAACTAATTAGAGGTTAATTGAACTGAAATGAATTAAAATTAAGTAAACGTGAATAGACCCTTAGTCAAAATTATTAAAATCATAATACTTTTGAAAATGATAACAAAAAACTGAAAACACCTTTTTCATCTTTTCTGTTTTTGGTTTTTACAAAAATAGAAATCTAAAAACAAAAAACGATGTCAAACAAGCTCTTAAATGATATTGAATAATATTTTATTTTGAGGTGAAATGAAATACACTATTACATCAAATTGAAGAGTTTAGTATAATATGAAAGATAAATTTCACATAGTTGCTAGGGAGATGGCCGAAAGGGGTATTACCTTAGTTACATCGCTAGTAGAAGTAGATTAAGGCCCCATTAGTTCACTTCACCTTATTTTTGCTAAATTGAAATTATTTTTACTGAAACAAAATTATAGTTGCTGAACTTAAAATATTAAAAAAAAAAATTATCATTGCCATTACACTAACATGAATATATGAGTGCAGACTGCAGAGTATGTATTGTTTTACAATATGTACCTTAAGATTCTTTACATTTTTTTTTGTGTGTTTAGAAAGCCACAAGGATAGATGATGAGAATCGATCTCATAATCATGAGGAATTAGAGGGGAAACTCTAACCACTTGAGCTACTCCTCACTCTATGTTTAGAAAATCCGTCATGCCATGTACAATACTACAATATGATTATCCATTTATCCTCATACATAATAATTATTATTGCCATTGCAAAACCGTCCCAATAATTATTACTTCCTCCGTTTTTATTTTATTGCACCATTAGGACTTTTACACTATTCACTTAATCTTCTTTGACCATTATTTGTGATTTATCCATTCGGAAAAATGTAGTTATGTGGGATCTAGTTAGATTCTTCTCGAAATCTTCTTTTCAAATATCAATTTTTTTTATAATTTTTACAAAAGTATAATTGAAGATATTAATATCTAAAAAAATGCATTGACAAGCGTAAAATCCCTCATGATGCAATAAAAAAGAACAAAGGAAGTATATATTTTGTATAAATAATGAATTAATAATTTCTCTTAGTTTCCGTTTATGAACTTGCACATATGAACTAGTTAATGTTATTGTTGAAGTGCTAAATGTTTTTGGGTCAAAGAGTAAGGGCCTGTTCACATTTACTTAATTTCAGTTTAGTTCAGTTCAAGTCTAATCAGTTCAGTTCAGTTCAACTTCAATCAGTTCAATTCAGTTCAGTTCAGCTCCTAATTTCCCTCTCTCATAAAATATTCATTTCAGCTCAGTTCAGTTCAGTTCAACTCCAATCAATTCAATTCAGTTCAGTTCAGTTCAGTTCAGTTCAGTCCAGCTCAGTTCAATAGATATTAACAGATTCTAAATCTCACTTTTGTTGAAGATTAATAATCATTTTAAATTTATCCACTCATCACTGTAAAATACTTACAAATTTTAAACGGTCACCCAACAATTGTTATTGCAATTTATGTTTTCTGATTTTCTCTTATTAATTTAAAATTTAAGAAACAAAAATTTGGTTTATGTCTTATCGTATTATATACAATAAGAAAAGTATCAGTACATACTAAAAAATAGTATTATGATAGGACATTAGCCAAGTAGCCAACTTAATGTATGTTAAGCCTTCTAGTGGTGTATAGCTAACAGGTTAATGTTATAAGCCCTAATCTCTTTTTAGGTTGTATTCTTGTATATATATTCTTGCTCATACAGTAATACAATCACGGAAAATCAATTCCTGACATGGTATATTGGTATCAGAGCATCTAAAATAGTTAATTTAACTTTTTAAAATTTTTTACAAGCATAATCACAGGCAAAAAACAACAATAAATTGCTTTTTCCTCGAATCCTCCCTAGCTTTGTAAGCTCTCGAATACTGCATATAATAAGCATGAAATTTGTTTTAAAATATAGCTCAAATTTTTAAACTTTAATTTAACATGTTTCAGTGTTGTTATTGACTCCATGTTGTTTTACGGTTTTTTCCCATACTTTTTTCTTTAGGGTTTATTATACTTGCGTAAAATACATAAAATAATTATCTTCATTTTCCCATTGTGTGGTAACTTTGTTATTTAATCAACTCTAATCATGATTAACTTTTATATTTATTTCTTTTACACTCTCTCTCATTTTTACATTGTTTTTCCAATTTAAATCATATTTGTCTCACAAAACGACTTCAAGTGGGACGAACAATAATATAATATGAAACGAAAGAAATATATATTTCATCAGTGACCTTTACATGACATAAGCTAAAAAACAATTTGAAGCCCCAACTTTAATTAAACAGATTTTTCATGGATCATATAACTTTAATAATCTGAGGAAGCCCGATTTTCAAAACCTCAAGTACCGACGCAATGTCGCAAACATTCTCTAGTCACTTCCACGAAGAAATATCCTCATAATAATTTGCATTATTTTTGGTCTCTTTTCCTTCACTAATTCATGGCCATGCACCCTACCAAAAGGCCATATATGGTTGTAATTCTTGTAAATAGATGGTGTTGATTACAACAACAATCAAGGGTGTGCTATTTATGATCCCACACCTTATATATTCACATACATATATATTATTTCCAAGAAGATCCTTGTGTCCGAAAAATGTGTGGTCCAAAGTGTATATGTGAACGATTAAGTATCATTAACTTTAGGAGATCATGTCACATATTAAAATATCGAGGTTGGCTTGATATGAAAATTATTTTATGTTCAAGGGAGTATTATTTCAATGTGTAATGTGTATGTTGGACATCTTTTATATTTTTGGGTCCTATTATATTTTAAATTTGGGCCCTTATTTATTAGAAAGAATAAATTTATTAATTTCAATTTTGACTTATTCATTTAAATTAATCTCAATCTACTAGTGAAATTAAATATTCCAAATTTTTGAGATATTAATTGCTAATTTGATTTGTTTTTCACTTTGTTTTCCCCTTTATAATCACCAACACAAGCCTTTGACCATCGTACCCAACACCGTGGAGAACTAGAGACCACCACCAATGTCAGCTGTTTTCGGTGGTTGTGATGGAGAGAGGGTTGGGGAGGGGATAGGAGGGTTTTTCGATGGTGGGGGATGCATGGGATGGGGTAGTTTGTAGATGACGGGGGATTTAAAGTATTGTTGTACCATAAGTCATGTATCTATTACTCTATACTCCCTTCGTCCCCGAAAGAATGACCTTTTTGAGTTGATTTCGCAGGTATTAATAAAGTTAAATAAAAAGAAATAAAAATATATTGGAAAGATAAATTTACATGGGGTTTACAAAAAAGTAGAGAGAGATAGTAATAAAAGTATGTGGAAAAACAAAATTTTATATGGGGAAGCTAATTTTGCACAAATACTGTTGCAAATTGATGAGTATTTTAATGCTAATGGGTCATTCTTTTTGGAACTAAAATTAGGCCAAATGGTCGTTCTTTCGGGGACGGAGGGAGTACTAAAATGGATTGTTTTTTTTTTCCTAAACTCTATTGCTTTTTATTTTTGTTTTTTTTTTCTAAGATAACATTTAATTTTTAAAATCATTAATTTGCCTAAAAAATTCATTTTACTTATTTATTTATTATTGTAATACTTTTTTAAGACTATTGTTTTAATTGATTTTTTTTTGTTAGATTTCTTTAGAAACTTCTATATTTCAATTGTCAATAATTTAAAACTCCGATCATGGCTCGAAAATTATGAATTATCTAGTATAGGTTTAATTATGATTCGATAAAATTTGGTTCACATAGTTAAAGATAGGGATGTTCATCGGTCCAAGATCAGATTGAACTAGACTGGTAATTTTTAAATTCAAGAATCGAAGATTGGATTGTTTTTGCTCGGATCAAATTGGTTTGGGCCGATTTTTGATTTTTTTTCACTATATATTAATAGTTTATAATATATTGTGAAAAAAGAAAAAAAAATTAAACCTAAGAAAACTAATTAGCTAATGCCTATTTTAAACGTTACATTTTAAACCTTTAAAATGAAATAACTCATATAATTAATATTACAAAGGTTTTATTCATAATTTTGAGCACAAAAAGGGGACTGGTACAAAACCGATTTTTCAAGAGGTTTTGGACCGGATCAGAGATCGATTTTTAAATTTCTCAACCACAAGAACGAATTGGTTTTTTTGGTCCGATCTAGAATTAGTCTCCTTTCCCGATTTGGATTGGTTTTTGAAGACCCCTAATTGAAGAGTTTAATGGTCATTTACTCAACGGAAATGGAGACTGCTAGTAATAATTGACTTTCATGTGTAGAGTGCTAGAGTATAAAATATGTATCATGCATGGTCGCATGGATGAAATTGAATGAAGTGGTACATAAAATAAGACAAAATGACCACTGCATTATTTGTGAGATATTAAATATTCCAAAGTTGTAAAAATATGAACAGATGTAGTAATATATTTGGCCCTTCTCCCATCTATATCTACTTTAAAATTTAAATTCTACTTCTTGTTCGAAATTTTTTGCACTCTCTCATCCAGTAAACATTGTGCATAAGCTCACACGTTGCAATTTTAATGAATCATGTACTCCTTCCGTGTTAAATACTTGCTCCATTTTCTATTTTCTGGCGTTTTTAAATACTTGCTCCATTTTCTATTTTCTGACGTTTTTAAATACTTGCTCCATTTCTTTATTTGAAAAGTTTTACAATATTTATTCATTTCTCTCAATTAGTGGATTCAATATAAGTAATATTTTATTAATTTTATATTTCTCTCCTCCAATTCTCTCAACTAATTTTGCCTTTTATTTTTATTTTTTCCACCTACCAGACTACCTTCATATCTTTTATCACTACCACGCTACCTCCATATTTTTATTACATTCACCAATTTCTCCTAAAATTTCACCCATGGAGAAATGGTGCAGATACTTCAAAAGGAGGGAGTAGATACATACGATCTGTAAGATATTAAGGTGCTCAATATGAATGTTCAAAATGGGGTGAGGTTTTTGGTATGGGTAAACTTTAACTCTTTAAGCATTTTATTATTAAAAAATAAATAAATAAAAGGATGCCCAAATACAGATCAAGACTACTAACTCAAAGCCCAAAATCTAAACTTGAAAGACTTCCCGTAACCAACTGCATATTGGGCCAGTCAGCAAACAAGACACAAAAATTATCATATGGCCCTCCGAGCTAGTGAATAGTGATACCCACACTTTTATACTATAGAGCCCACTTTAATATTTAGTCCAAGTGTTACCTTCTTTTATGCATAATTTAACTTTTAAGGAAAATCATAAACAAATTATGAAGGGTTCATTTGACATTACCGTGGTTTTCTGTTTTTTGGTTTTCAAAATTATATGATATATGTCATATAATGAATAAAAAATTAGTCAAACTTATTAAGATCATGATAATTTTGAAAACTGACAACAGAAAAGTGGAAATACCTTTTTCTTGTTTCATATTTTTGACCTTTTGTTTTAAATAAAAACTTAAAACAAAAAATCATGCCAAATAAGGCCGAAATTAAAAAGCAGAGGCGGGGCTACAAATGCTAACATTGAACATGGCCCAATGTAATTTTGTTAAATTGGGTCTTAAAATCATTTCTTGAAGGAATTTTTTTTTATTTATTATAAATTTTATGATAAAATTGAAGAATTGATTATTAATCAAAAAGTTTTCTTTTTTACATTGTGTAAGTAAATTTCAAAAAATAGGCCATCTTATAGTAGTTTCATTTAGAGGCCCTCTGCGATTGACCACCCTACACATGCTAAGAACCACCTCTGCTAAATACGAGATGATTAGAATTATATCGATTTATGTTTGATTTTGTTATTTTGTAACGCTTATATGTAGCCTTATTTGTATTATCATCTTAATCTTGATGTAGCAAAGTAAACTTGATCCTCCAATACTAAGTGGCTGAAAGTGTAGCTAACTACCAATCTTGTTCTCTTAGGTAAACATGGTCAGCCCATTTGACCATAAGCAAATGGAATTATAGGAACACTCAAACCCTTATTGTTCACTCACAGGCTTTAACGTCTTGAAGATTTTGAGGGCCATATAGTCGAATAAAATTTGGGCTATTTATTTGAATAAATTTGGGCCAATAACAAAGAATCCCTTTAAATTGACAAAAACATTTTCAATGAAAAATGTTTTGACTTTAGGTTCTCTACTCGCTCTAAAAAAAATCAAGGAAAATCACGATTTTGAATTAGTCTTCCCTTTTTTCTTTCTTTCTTTTTTTCTTTCTTTACAAGATAAGTCATAGATATTGAAACACAATATTTCATATGTGGATGGCCACACTGGTGTCGCGGGGATTACTCAATCGGTTAGGGCTTACTCGGTTAGGAGTTACTTGGTAAGAGTTACCCATTCGGTTAGGGATTACTTGGTTGGTAAAAGGTTACTTAGTTGTTCAAGGGTTACTCTGTCAGCGCTTTTGGTTGGTTAGATGGTTACTCAGTCAATCAGAAGTTACCTAGTTAGTGTTTTCATGTATGTTAGTCGACCACATGATGTCGTCAGCCACACTGAAAACACGCTGAAATTTAAATAGGAGTAGAAATTTAAAAAGGAAAAAAAAAAAAGAAGGGGGGTAATTTCAATTGCTATTAAAAAAAAAATTCAACCATAGCAAGTACTCCCTCCGTCCCTATTTATTTGCCCCATTGTCAAAATATGGGTCAAACTTTGATAACGTTGATCATAAATTTTCATAGTTCTACCAAAGAAAATATGGGCATGTGGAATCTAGTTTTGTTTGTCTCGTTATAAATATAATTAATATCAACTTTGTATAATATTTACACATATGAAAATTGAGATACGAACGTTTTAACACGTGTCTTGGAGACCGTGTAAAGTCAAATGAGGCAAAAAATAAAGGGACATTGGAAGTACAATTTTCCAAGCCATTACTCTTAATATATTTTTTTTGACACAATATTCTATTAACGAAAAAACATTATTACAACCTAAAAACCAACAAAACAAGAAACTAAGTGACATGAGAACCAAATAAACAGCACGCTACATCAAAAAATATCTTCTTTCACAGGAGGTTGTAGGAGTCGTCTGTAGTTGATCGTCGAAACTCGCTCACGCTTGCAACCCACCTTAACCCTGCAAAATAAGAAACAATTAGGAATATGCATTCTGCTACCTGCTCTTCGAAAACCTAGCGATGAACGACGACATAAAGTGGCTGAATGATTCGATGACCGGGACTGCGCTGACAACCGAGCACCCCAAGAGGGATTAAAATCCAAATGCGGCAAAACAACTGGATGACTAATTTGGGTCGACATACAGAGAGGAGCAACTAGCAGGGGAGGATCTAGCTGGATAGGAGTCAGATCATCTATCATCATGGTATGCGGGGAAACATCCTGATGACTCAAGAAAGCAGATTCCTTGCACTGAAAGGGGGCCTCTGCTTCCTTAGAGGGCCTCCGCCAAGATAGGTTTTGATACCCGAACAACTCGAATAGTGATAAAAGAAAAAACAGGAAGGATTATAAAAATGAAGCTCTTTACCTGAAGTAAATTTCCCCAAAGCTTCTGTCGGAACCATCATGGAAAACTTACAGTTTCGTGAATTAACAAACCCGTGATGACGCTTCTCATCCATAACAGAGTCGCCTAAATCGTTATTCTGTGACGCCAATGGAATGGACCTAGTAGACCGGCAATCTGGGGATTCACCTAAACATCCCACATTTGGATTTGATTTCTCCATGCCTTATAGAGGGTCAATCTCCGTGGGAACCGAAAGAGAGCCATCTAAGAAACACAAGAAGAATTTTCCTTATTCTTCTTAGAGGAAGCAACATCAACAACATCCAAACTCCTTTTCATGTTAACCCCCGAGTGTAACAAACTGGATTTGCAAATAAAAGGAAAAGCTTTGACCCCACACTTAGGCTCCAAGCCCGGGAGTGAACTCACACTACAAGTATCAGTACCACAAAAACAAACCCTTAAAATTTTGGACAAAACCAAATTCTTAACACGACCAGTTCTTGTGAAATTTCCCGATTAGTAGGGTCTAACCGAGAAGCAAGTGACAAGTTATCATAAGCCTGAGGTAAGCATCCCAACTTTAACGCAGCGGTAGCTCGCCAAAATAAACCTTTAATATTATTGCCATCAAACTCAAGCACTAGAGAAAAAAGTTGTGAGGCTTGAGAGAATTGGTTATTACGAAGAGCACATGCAGCCAAATTCAAATTTAAGGAAACGACAAGGTCCAAGTACAAGGAATTCTTGTCATTCAAAAGGGGCACAGTAAAACAGAGGACTTTAATAGCCATATGATATTGCAAATAGGCATCTCCAAACTCATGGCAACGGAAATAACTATTACCCGTTTCTTTTAAGGATTTACAAACGGAAGAACTACATCAGGACTTCCAATTCCCATAAGAACATTAGCAATCGAATCATGGTCATCATCATCATTTAAGTGGAATAGCAATAACTTTGATTTAACCAAGCTTAAATCCATCTTAATACTAGGCATAAACATGGTAACCACAATCCACCCCTAAGTAAAACTAACACACACTAAAGATCACAAAGCCCAACCACAACAAGGCTCCTTATTAAGGTCAAAGAGACCAACCATAAACAACCAAATAACACCACAAAAGACAGGTATACATGGTATACCTTACACGCATATTCTTAGGTGTATATAAACTGACAAAGAAGAAAAAACTACTAAAAAAAGATAATTTTAACCACCGCCCAACTCAGTAAACGAAGACCAACCACCGAAGGACTCCCCCGAGAACAGAGAACCTAAAGAGTACATGGTTGCAATAGATACTTACTCTGCCCAAACCCAAAAATAAGAACGGCAAACCAGGTTGAAGGGGAAGCTAGCTCGTCGGCGACGGCAGAATAAATGGGCAGACAAGCTAGTCGGCGGCGAGCAGTGAACAGTGGGGTTGGTGGGTTGGCGGTGGGTCGGTGGGATAAGATGAAGGGTTGGCGGTGGAAGGATAGGCTTGCACTTTTAGAGAGAGAGAGAGAGAGAGAGAGAGATGGTGCTTAATCAATCACAGGTTAGTATATATATTACTCTTAATATCGTTAAAATGAAAACTGCTCCCCCACACATGAGTACATGACACACCAATATTAATAGAAAATTTTCAAACTTCTTTCTCTGTTGGATTTTTGGATTATTTATTTATTATTTTTTCCCACTAATATCATCAACACGGAAAGTGTTTTGGAAATTTTGGCACACCTAATTGCACAATTAGGGCTCCATTGTTCAAAATAAATAAATAAATAAATGAAATTGCACAATTAGAGCTCTTAAAAGTTGATCTTACACGAAAAGTCACCGAACTCGATACTTAACCAACTTGGTTGAATCCGAATAAATGGTGACCCAAAGCCGATATGACTCGACCTGAAACCAACCCTAGACTCGAGTTAACCTGAGTATTTGAGAACTGAATCCAAACATGAACCGACCTGGAGATGACCCGACCTGAATATAGCCAGTAAATTATTCACCTGAATCGAGATTGACCTAAATTAGTTTTAACCCGTCATAACCTGAATTTAACCCGACCTGTTACTAACCCAACTTGAATTCAACTTGACCTGTTACTTACCTGACCCGAAAATAATCCGACTTGTTATTGACCCGATCCAAAATTAACTCGACTTGTTATTGACGTGACCCGAAATTAACTCAGATTGTTATTGGCCCGACCCAAAATTAACTCGACTTGTCATTTTATACATCTTTATTATTGTATGTAGATATTGCATGCCTAGATTATTAAAGATATTGAAATTAACTCAGATTGTTATTGGCCCGACCCAAAATTAACTCGACTTGTCATTTTATACATCTTTATTATTGTATGTAGATATTGCATGCCTAGATTATTAACCCGAAATTAACTCAGATTGTTATTGGCCCGACCCAAAATTATTGACTTGAACCAAACCCGATAATGTCCCGACCTAATTATAACCCACAAATCATTGATTTGAACCGAATCCAACTAGAATCCGAGAATGACCCTAACTCATTTTAACCCGTAAAAACCCGACCTATTATTCAACCCACCCAAATGTAACCCGACTTGTTATTGACTTGACCTAAACCCGACACAACCCGATAAGATGTATGACTCGACGTGACCCGACTCAAGCATAACCTAATCCAAAACCGACCTGCATAGGTTAAGACATTAACTCGAATTGACCGATCCACACTAAACCGACTCAAACTCGACCCATTTATTCGAATTGATAGGTGCTCATGTCGTGCATTCGTTCAAAATAAAGTGTGCCTTTGATTTTGAACTATATACTATTTTTTTATAATATTTTTTTAAAAAATTTGACAAATATTTTTTTAATTATTGAATAAAAATTAAACATGCGTTTTGGGTTGGAGTCAGTAGCGGATTCTTATATAGTTATATGCTTGACCCCACTTGAAAATGAAAAAATAATTCCTATAAAATTAACAGTGGGTTTCCGGTGCGGCAGGGTGCCACATCAGTAACCCCACTTAAGTAACCCCTCTAGTAACCCTACTTAAGTAACTCCTCTAGTAACCCCACTTAAGTAACCCCTCCGGTAACCCCTCGAGTAATACCACTCAAGTAACCCCTCTAGTAACCCCATTTAAGTAACCCCCCTAGTAACCCCTAACTCAAGTAAGGACCCCTAACCAAGTAACCCCTAATCCTACACCACCTCAAAGCCTTAAACTCCACCACACCACCACCTGCTGCACCTCACTCATCACACAAACCACTGCCCCACACCACCACCCTTACCACCAGCAACCATGCCACCACTTGCATCTTGCGCACCCAACTCACAAGTGCTTGCAATTTTAATTTCTCCATGGATCTACTAAAATTAAAATTAAGTGACACACTAAAGAACCAGACTACCTTACCTTCCCTTGAGTACCCTAACCCACCTTAACCCTGACCGAACTCACAACAAAATTAAACCTAGATCCAACCAAAACAGCAACAACACTAGTAGTAGCGCAAGTAGTAGTAGTGTCCCCTGCTCCTCGCACCACTTTTCACCGCATAGCAGCCAAGGGTCGGTTGTTTCGGGTCGACGCCGTGGTTGAAAAAGCATTACTCTTACAATTTGTGGCTTAATTCTCAAATTCAAACAATAAAGAATGAATTGAAAGAACCCTAGAAATTGGGGAAAATCCAAGAATTGAGAAATCGATCAATCCAATTTGTTTTGAAAAAAATCAGTATGAACATAAGAATCAAAATTGACTGAATAATCAAAATTGGCTCAAAAAATGAATTAAATTGTTGATAAACTCAGCAATTCGAGAAGAAGAAAAGAGGAAAGAGAGAGAGGAGAGAGAGAAGAGAGAGAAGCAAGATTTTTTTTTTTAAATATTGTGGCTGGTTGACGGGGTGGCCAACCACACATGAAACTTTGTGTAATTTTTTTTTCTATAAAAATTACTTGTATTTTTTATCAAATGACCCCATTAAAAGTTATCAAATGTATTTTAACCTTGTTAAATATATTTCCTAGATCCGTCACTGGTTGCACTACATGTTCTTTGAGTTTGGACGTGAAGGTTAGACATGTTCTTTGCATTTAATTCAGATTTAACTTCCCTCAAAAAAAAAAAAAAAAAGATTTAACTTGTGGATGTTGTATGACATTTTATTAAAAAACTAGTCATTGGCCCGGGCGATGCCCCGATGTAGCGTAAATTTATAAATTTTATCAAAATTAATAAAAAAAAAGGTTAATGTTGAACAATTATAATTGAGTAAGTGAAAATATAATAATTTAAAATATTATTTTTCATTAATATTTATATTAAAAATGTCAAATATAAATATGAAGGTTATACATATGAATAGTTTTTGAAGTAAATAAATCATTAATATAGAGAATTAAAGTTGTACTAATGAAGCGTTTTTAAATTAATTACACGTTATTGCATTTCAATGCGGTGAGAGATGGGTGTTACACATATGATGACACCTGGCGCACATGTGGCACCAAATAATAATGAGGGTACACATGGCATTAACATGTTAATCCCATGAGTTTTAATAATAATATAAATATAAATATAAATTAATTTGAATGAAAAAAATACTTATTAGTTATTGTTTTTAAGGTTCATGGTCATTTGTTTTAACTCTTACTAGTTCTTTGCCCGAGCAATGCTCGGATATTCACAAGAAAAAAAATTATTTTTATAAATTACTATAAGTTTAAGGAAGTATCTATTTATATTATTAAATTATTATAGATTGGATACGGTAATGTAGAGTACTTATCTTTAATTTTAGTTTCCCACATCTTATGAATTTAAAATGAGTTAAAAATCCTTTTTTAGAGTAAAAAACGAACAAAACATTTTATATATTAACAATTAAAGATTCAAGGAAATATACAAAAATATATATCTATATATATTTTATTTAAGTTGTTATTGTTGCTCTATTTTTTAAGTTGCATATTGACAGGGTAAAGTCGTATCCCCTAATCAAAAATAATTCCTAAGTCCTCTAACTAAAGTAGATAGGGAAGTAGGGTCGATCTCCACAGGGAAACAAGTCTTTTTACTCCTAATTAATTATTATAATCTAAATTATCTAAGTAACCAATATTTATATTCGAATAAGAAACTAAACTACTAAGATTGAGAATAGAGAGAAAACAATATATGAAAGGATCTAGAGTATAGGTTCACCAATAAATAATACTCCTGGGTAAAACATAGTAATCAATCATTGACATTGCATAAATAACACGATCAACAGGCTCTCGCAATTTATTAATCACCATAATCTAACAGGCTTTCGCAATTTACTAGATCTAAATTCTTATTGAAAATAGCCTTTAATATCAAACCAACATCTGCTCGATTCATCAATTTAATATTGCCATACTTTTACAAGCCGCAATTGTAAAACGTTAAAACAATTCAATAAGAAATTATCATGCAATACCAATAATCAATAATAGTCAATCGTCAATGCATCAATTAACCAGATTGTAAAGGGCTTTCGCTACGTACTACAATCACACAATTAATTTACCGGTATTAAATCTCATCTCTTGAATCTCGACTTAACCATTTATAAATTAATCTGCCTATTGAAACTAGACCTAAACATTAATTCTCATCTGTCGAATCTCGAATCAATGTTGTCAAACTCATGCATAAAAGATCAGGCCTAATCTAGTCAAAGAGCATTAAATCAATCAATAGGAAATTAATCTAGCATTGATAATTAACAACAACAAATTACCCCTTCATATTATTTATGGATCCCCTTAAACCCTAGAAATAAAACTACTCACACATATTAAAAACTAAACTAATCAAAGCAATAAAATAAATCATGATGAAAGGAATAAAATAAACAACTAAGATCAAGGGAAGAGAAATCGTTACCAAAATAAATCTGGAATTAAGAGTAGATTAAGAACAAAGGTTTTAGAGAAAGAAATCTAAGAGAACAATTAAGAGAGTAAAAAAAGAGTAAAAAAAGGAGAAGAAGAGATTCTAAAATCGTATTACGGAGGAGTATTTATACTCCGTACAAAAATCCTAAACTAAAACAAATTAAAACGACGTTAAGCGTCCACTAATAAATACACGCGCCCGATCGGGCGAGGCACCGCCCGATCGGGCACGCCTTTTTTGCTCATTACTACTAATCTTGCGCCCGGCCGGGCGCGTCACCGGGCGCCAGCCTAAGCTTCTCCTGCCCGGCCGTGCGCCAGTATTTTTGGCCGGGCGGCTCATTTGGGCCACTATTTGGACTACGATTGGGCTCCAATTCTTCGGGCCAATTTGTGTTTCCTCTTCCGGTCTTGAATACTCGGTCCAAATGTCCCGGTATCACCTACACCGAGCCCTTAATCACCGGTTCGATAGCTCTAACCGGCCCTGGGCTATGGAATCTGGTCGTGTTTCTCCAATGCTCGTGATTGCTCAAAAATATCTCGGGAAAATACTCCAAAAGCATAAATCCCTGCAAAAGTCAACCAAATCTACGAAAACACTAGAAAACACCAATTAGTAATAAAAGTGGCTCTAAAGAGCCAAAAACACTACTAATTATGACCAAAGGACGGAGGTAAAATACTATATAAAATAGACACATCACATATTTTTTTTTCTAATTAGCTATGTTATTAATTTTCATGAACAAAAAAAGAAAAAAAGGTTTTTTGGAGGAAATTTTTTAATACAAACGCGACACGTGTACTTTGGGGATAAGGCTGATGGGGATTACTTTTTTTTTAGGAAGTTGGGGATTAATTTTGTATATTAGTAATGACGATTATTAGTTGAAAAAATGGACAAAAATAATACAACATTCAGCCCATTCTTTTAATAATCCACTTTTGGTTGAGATATAGCATGAGGCTCACCATACCTAGCGTTTTAATAATCCACTTTGAAAGGAGGGGTGGATGAGATTCGAACCCATGACGACCTTTGTGTCACGCTATCTCCGATACCATGTTAACGGACCATCTCAACCAAAAGTTTAAGCTTATCATTGAAGCCCAGTATCGATTTACATACTCTATCAGGCTAGCTCAGTGTCTCCAATGTACAAAGGTAGGTCTTGGCTTGGCTCGCTGAAAATGAATGTGCCAATTGAACTAGTATTGTCATCTCGAGTTCATCCTACATACGACATCACACTTATCACCAGTTGAGGGCGGACAAGCGATTTGTTAATGGGCTATTGCCCTCATTAAAGCAAACTCAAGTATGACCATTATTTTTGTGACTTATTTTTTTTAAAAAAGATACAATAATTTAAATGGAAAATAGTTTAGATGAAATTTAATCTCATGCATTAAAAAAGACATTTGCTACAATTTGCTTTTGTATAAGTGATAATATTTCAATCATCTAGTGAACGTGATGAATTTGATAGAGGTTGAAGGATTTTGTGAGAAAGTTTAGCTAGCATTAGGTGAACAATCATTGTAATTGCTTTAAATTTTAGTTCTGATTTGATTCATAAGAGTAATTAAGGCGTGGAAAACATAGGCTCTGGATTGAGCTGAACCTTGATAAATCATTACATTATTGTTTTTATTCACGTAGTTTTTATTTTCGTTCTGTAGGTTCCAACTTCTATTTATTCCCTTATAACTCATGAAAATGTGACAAGTTTACGAACTTCTTTTGTACTAAATTGAATCTCTCTTCTTGAGTACTTAGGGGTTGTTCTGATTGACTGAACTGAGCTGAATTGAACTGAACTGATTGGAGTTGAACTGAACTGAACTGAATATTTAATGAGAGAAGGAATTAAGAACTAAATTGAACTGAAAGTAAGCTGAAGAGAACATGCCCTTATCATTTGCATTTTACAATCCAATCTTTGATGAATATATATCTTTTGGTATTCTAAAAAAGCTGATTTAAGTTCGGATCATGTTTTAAAAATATTCGGAATGGTCTTAAAAAAATTTGGGCCAAAAATAAAATAATTGTGCTAGAATATAACAAAAGAAGGCTAATTAAAAGGTTTTAGAATTAAAATAAAAGGCTAATGATTAAAAAAAATATTGAGTTAATTAGGCTAATAATAAAATCTTAATCAATTCATCTATCCGAAAAGCAACTCGATCCAAAAGACAATAAGGGATCGTTCGTTATCGGGTTTGAATTGAGGAGACACGTTTAGGTGTTTACATATAGTTGCACATTGATGTCTCGTGTGACTTATAAATTCGTTTATGGTTGCTATTAGCAAAAAACTCAATTTAAATTAAGTGCTTTGGCTGTTCTAGTATTCTGAACTAAATTAATAAGATAGTTTGTACAGATGTTCGTTCAAGGTCTGGTTAAAATATGTGAACTGTTAAACATCGCCCGCAAATTCCTACATAAAGCCCACAAAATAAGAGTGAAATGACACTTTTGCCCTCAAACTAAAAAACACAATTTCTCTCTCTACTCTCTACTTCCACTTTCTCTCTCTAAATTATTTCCAGAGCTATGTCGAGGCGGCCCGGCAAGGAAGTGGCGGCACCGGCGGTGGGCGGAAGGCGGTTTGCCGACCAGAAGGTAATTTTTTAAATTTTTGTAATTTTTTTTTTAAAAAAAAAAACCTCCGGCGACGGTGGGGCGCCAAGGCGAGACGCCACCACCACGGAGGAAGCGCCTAGGCAAGACGCCCATATGGTGGTGACGGCGCCTAGCCCAGACGCCACTACCACGGCGGCGGCGCATAGGCTAGGCGCCACGGCCGTGGTAGTGGCGTCTGGGCTAGGCGCCGCCACCACCGTACGGGCGTCTTGCCTAGGCGCCTCCTTCTCTTTTTTTTTTTTTTAAATTTTTTTTTTGTTTTTTTTTAATTTTAAATTTTATTTTCGAATTTTTTTTTTTTTTTTAAAAAATTTGTTTTTCTTTTTTTTAAATTGTATGTTCCCTTTTTTTTTTATCTTTTTTTTTTTAAATTTTGTTTTTTTTATTTGTTTTAATTTTATGTTCTATTTTTTTTTAAAAAAAAAAGATTGTTTCTGGTTTTAATTTTTAATTTTATGTTCCTATGTATTTTTTTTTTTTGAATTATATTTTTGTATGTAAAAAAATTATAAGTTCCCTTTTTTTTTTATAAATTTTCTTTAAAATTTTGATGTTCTTCTTTTTTTAAGTTTTTGCAATTTTAAATTTTTTAAGTTTTGTTAGTTTTTTGTTTTTGGTTTTTTCTTTGCATTTTTGATTTTTTGTTTTTGTTTATGTTTTTCATTTTTTAGTTTGTTGTTTATATTTTTTGTTTTTGGTTATATATTTTGTTTTTGGTATATTGTTTTGTTCATATTTATATGTTTTTATGTTTATATTTATATTTTTTATGTTTTTATTTATATTGTGTTGTTTATATTTTTATTTTTGGTATATGTTTATAATTTTATTTCCGTTACTTGTTTATTTGCTTTTGTGTTTATTTTCGTCCTTTTTTGTATTTATATTTTTTGTTTTTGGTAATATTTTTTGTTTTTGTTTTTGTTTATGTTTGTTTTTTTTTGTTTGTAGTTTATATTTTTTGTTTTTGGTATATGTTTATGTTTATATTTCTTATGTTTATATGTAAATTGTCTTGTATATATTTATATTTTTTATGTTTATAATTTTATTTCCGTGACTTGTTTATTTGCTTTTGTGTTTATTTTCGACTTTTTTTAATTTGTTTTCGTTATTATGTTTCGTTATTTACTTGGAGTTAGGCATCGCAATTTGGACCTGGTGCGGGGAAGAGTATTGACGTCGTGAGGAGTACGATCTACTCAATGGAGAGCTCGGGGCCCAGACACGTTAGATCCCGTGGTATTTCGGCCTCGGCCCGCAGAGAACGGGTGCACTGTTCTGCGGACGATCAAGATGATGATGATGATGATGAGGAGGAGGAGGAGGAGGAGGTCGAGGAGGAGGAGGTCGAGGACGAGGATGATGCAGATGAGGATGTCGACGATCAGAGTGGACCATATGATGATTACGGTCCATTCAGTCAGAGGCTTGATGATACGTATGAGACGCATAGGGTAGATGTGCGTAAGGGTCGAGATGGTAGGTTTGTTAGTAGATCTGGCACATCATCTGCGTCCACTGTGTCTGCGGGTAGCAGAAAACGGTCGAGGGCCGTTAATGATTCTTGGATGGTGAGGGGTGAGGTGGCCGGGGGACCTATAGACGGGAGTGTGATTCCTAGCTTTTTAGGACACATCGCTACCCGTATTTGGGAGGACCAGGAGAGGGCTTTGGATACAGGCATTTTGAAATGCCAAACCCGGGAAAAGACTTGTAGGTTTTTGTGTAGCTGGGCTGATGCTTGGCCGGAGGAGAGCGAGATGGTCGGGCGATTGAGGGGCACTAGAGTGAGTCACCTTCCTGCCACCATGCACGACATGATTGACTGGACGCTGATCACGGCTTTCGTTGAGCGATGGCAGCCGGATACGAACTCGTTCCACCTTCCGTTCGGTGAGATGACGATCATGTTGCATGACGTCGAGGCCATCCTTGGGATTCCCGTGGAGGGAAACCGAGCATCTGTTGTCACTGATGCGGATCAGGCAGATTTACTAGCGGAGCTGTTGGCGGTGGATAGGGCTGCGCTGTACACATCGGCACTTGGTGTGTGGGATCACGGCGGCGTTAAGATCGCAGCCGTCTTGCAGCGATGTTTGCACCCTACGGCACGTAGGACGCAGGACACACAGCTGGCTGCATATGTTTTTCTTCTTCTCGGGTGTACCTTGTTTCCGGATAAGAGCGAGAACAAGCTCAGGCCACGCGACATAGTTGACGCGTGTGAGCCCGACAGAGTAGGCCAGTTTTCTTGGGGGTCGGCTACGCTGGCGTATCTGTATCGCCAGTTAGGATTCTCGAGCCGGGCTGATGCAGCAGGTATCACTGGATGTCTGACGTTGTTACAGACCTGGATATATGAGTATTTTCCTGCGTTTCGACCACACCGCGACCCGGTTCCCATTGGTGATGGCCAGCCACGTGCCTGTGCGTGGAGTCCGCGTGTCGAGAAGAAGTCCGTTGACCGCCTGCGCTCCATACGGTTATCGCTTGACAGGATGTCCCCCTTAGAGGTACAGTGATTAAATTATTTCTACTTTTACAATCTGATGCTTTATTTTATGACTGTTACTGATTTTAAATAATGTGCAAGTGAACTGGATGCCTTTCGGCCAGAACCCTAGTAATAGGGTACCCAGGACCCTCTACACCGGACTGATTCAGTATCGCGAGATCGTAGAGGCGTACATGCCGCAGCGCTGTCTTCGCCAGCTTGGATTTGTCCAAGTTGTCCCACCTCCACCGGCATGGCCCAGTAAGGCGGTACGATCTGCGTCGTCGAAGGAGTACGTCGTCCAATGGCCGGCAAACATGATATCCATGTGGGAGCAGTTTCCGATGGTTGCCCGCCTATGGACGGCGGAGCTGCAGCGGCCGCCAAGTGGGGTGACTGCCATGTGTGACCAGCACTACATGGAATGGTACATCCGGCACTCGCACCCGAGGTTGATCAAAGACATCGACGACGCAGATGATGACGATGTGCCACCTGCCACTGCCTCTTATGCGGTACGTCTCATCTTTTATTTGTTGTTCTCTTATTTTAATATATATATGTATAATACGTCGTTTCATGTTTTTTGTTTTGTGTAGTGGATGGGAAAGATTATGCAGTTGGGACACCGACTTTTTGAGGAAAGGGACTGCATGACGAGTGCATCAGGCAGAGCTGTTATTGACGATCTGGAACGGACTCTTGAGCAGTGGCAGTGGGCGTCACAGAGGGATTACTGATATTTGAAATTAGACATTATCTTTTTAGTTTGTAATATTTGAAATTATTGTTCTTAGTTTTTAAAATTCAATATTATCTTTTTAGTTTGTAATATTTGAAATTATTGTTCTTAGTTTTTAAAATTCAATATTATCTTTTAAAAATGAACACATAGAAATGACATAGTATTGACAATACAAGGCCTCATAGTAAAAGGTAGGTGTACATCAACAAAAACTACATGGCAATTAAATTGTTCCACTGTTGCACGCGAGCATGGTACAAAGCATCCCAACCCTCCACGCTTGCTCTACGAATTTCATACCACTTCGGTATGATATGTGGGACCGGAAAATCGGGTGACATGTCTAATCGGATAAAATGTCTGTATGACGGCCCAAGAAATCCAATAGCAACGTCCCTTACCGGTCTGGTGACGGTCTCGCGCGAACACCAGGGCAGAACCGTTGTACATGGATAATAGGCTCGACTATGTAAACCAAGGCCGAAATGTATGACTGCACACTTGTAGATGTTTGCAACGGCAAAGAGATCAAGTGGCGCATCGAACCAATGATTTTGATCGCAAGGTCCTCCTCCCCACCGGATACGCTGCAGAGGCCTATCCAAGTCCTCGCCGTACACATGGCCATACACATCTCGGTTTGATGCGATTTCACTGTACATCAACTGCCGCACTAAACTGTAGTTGTCTTCACCCATTTGAAACACATCCGCCACTACTAAACAAAAGCCTGATCTAATTGCAACCTGTTTTGCCCAATCAATCGCTTGTTGAGCATCTTCGAACAGGCCATCATGTACAAAAATCCCACTGTAATCTTTTCCGTCTCCACCATAATCCTGTAACAATAACATATAACGTATAAATATAATTACATTAAGATTAAATTAATACACTTAACACAAAATTATCACAAACGCAATTTCTAAATTTTAAATTTCTAAATATCATTTTTATATTTAACGCATAATACATTTAAAAAACAAAATAATAACACACATTTCATTTCAAATTTATCAAACATAAATAAACAAACAAATTAAAAAAAAAAAAAAAAAGAAAAAAGAAAAACAAACAAAAATAAAAACAAACAAACAAATAAAAAATAAAACAAAAACAAAACCAAAAAAAACAAAAAAAAAAAGGGGATTAAATTAAAAAATAAAAAAAAAATAAAAAAATATATATATTCCCCTAGTGGCGCCTGGCCAGGACGCCGGAGCCACGGCCGGGGCGCCTGGTCAGGACGCCGCCGCCATGGTGGCGGCGTCCTGGCCAGGCGCTCTGGCCGTGGCTCCGGCGTCCGGGCCACGCGCCACTACCATGGTCGAGGCTTCTCCACCAGGCGCCGTTACCACGGTGGCGGCGTCCTGGCTAGGCGCCACAACCACGGCATGGCCTTTTGGCTAGGCGCCAGCCACCATTTCGTCCTTACGATGCGTTACGAACCTCGTTTTCCGATGACGACGGCGATTCTCCGGTGATCCTCGGCAATCCGGTGCTGCTCCACATTTTTTTAGTGCGAAAAATTTATCTTCGGTTAAAATTATAAAAAGGGCAAATTTGTCAAAAAATTATAAAATGTGGGCTTTATGTAGAGATTTGCGGGCGATGAATAACAAGTCCCTAAAATATTAGGCTTATGAGGAATATTTAACACTTTGGCTTGCTTTTCTAAAGTCTATGTAAAGTTTAGGCGTCAATCTTTGTAGGGAATATTTCAAGCATCATCCCTAGCTTGAACCCCACTGTGATCATACACTTAAGTACGGTGGCGTCCAAAGGGAAGGAAGCTAAATCAAAAGAGTCGCCAACAAGTTTTAGGAACTTGTAAACCGTTCACGAGGTGAAGGTTACACCCCTTAACGATCCAGGAGATCGTCAACTCCAATAGGTCTGGAAGGCATGATACTAACAAGATTAAAAATCAAATATATAGCCCTAACATGATACTAATATGAATATTAGGAAAGAAAATAAGAAGCATCGCTGGAATTATAATTGTCATATTTGATATTAGAAATTATAGTTGTTACCCTAAACATGATACTAGGAAGATCAAAACACCCTAACATGACATTAGGAATCATAATAACAACCTAGACATGATTCTAAATCATAATATCAATTAAACAATTAAAACACTTACTTGGATGTCTCGTACCTCTTTCTAATAACAAAATACACACTTTAGTAACTTCAAGGAAAATATAAACAAAACAATTAAATTAAATAATAATTGAAATAGAGATTTAGGACCAAACCCTCAGAAATCAAACCTTTCACGTCTAGGTCGAAGGCAACTTCGAACAATGCTAGGTATGTCTAGTGCTAATGTATGAGGAATTGTGTTTGTAAAAGGGTGGTTTAGAAAAGAGAGAGAAAAATAAAGCTTCTAGCTTTGGGAGAGAAGAGAATTAGAAAACTAAGGAGTTAATGATTGAAAACGGAGTTTTTAGGAGGCTATTTATAGAGAAAATCAGCCAAAAAGATAGAAAATTGAACCAGAGTCCTGACGTGAAAAAACAGAGTTAGCGCCAGACGCTGACATTAGCGCTAAACGCTAATGCTAGCGCCAGGCGCTAATGCTAGCGTTAGGCGCTAACCAAGTTTTTGACGCGTTTTCTAAAATCAGATATAAATTAACTGTACAGGAGGATAAAATCGTTGTTTCCTCAAAAACACTCTTTTATTCTGATTAAAACTCTAAAAAGTCAACAAAAGTCAATTTATCAATGCTAATTGAATTAGGAATGAAAAGAACCTTCCAGAAGAATCTAGAAGACTAAAACCATTCCTAATTGCATTAGGAACGACAAATCCATATTAGGCCCTCCTCTAGATCATTGGGCCGCATATAAGGTTCAAACCGGGCCCAGTTTTGTAATTTGGCCATAACTTCCTCAATATTCATCGGAATTGGGCTTATAATATATCGTTGGAAAGCTCTCTTCAAGCCCCATCAAACTACGCTACTATTGGACCCATATCATGGACCAACCAAGCTGGATTGGCTGATTTTTTAAAATAGATTTTCAAAAATAGAGAGAAAAGAAAAGAAATTAAAACTATCTGCAACACTAGACTTTCCACACTTTCACTTCATTCGATTATGATTCGACGTGAAAGGTACTCATCACCGGGTTTGATTTTGGGGAGACACAAATGGGTGTCTACAATCTTGTTAGGAAGTGAAATTCTAATCTCAACACTTTCTATTCAGGTTATAGAGCCAAATATAGGTGTTGACAAAAATGAATAAGCAATAAGTGGAAGAAAAGTGGTAGAAAAAATTGCTTCATTTTATACGAACAATAATCATTTATAATGTGGTGCCTCAAAACTTGCGAGCCTAAATATTGTATTAGCATTCAAATATACTTTCGATTTTTGTATTGTATTATTATCGCATACTAATATCGAATTCTCTATTCCCTTTTAGCCAACTTAAGTTTTGTACCATAGTTGTGCACTTTTTACATCACCGGTTCGATAGCTCTAACCGGCCCTGGGCTATGGAATCTGGTCGTGTTTCTCCAATGCTCCTGATTGCTCAAAAATATCTCGGGAAAATACTCCAAAAGCATAAATCCCTGCAAAAGTCAACAAAATCTACGAAAACACTAGAAAACACCAATTAGTAATAAAAGTGGCTCTAAAGAGCCAAAAACACTACTAATTATGACCAAGGGACGAGGGTAAAATACTATATAAAATAGACACATCAAACTCCCCCAAGACAAACCTTTTCTTGTCCCTAAGCAAAGATCTCATCAATTAATCAATAATATGCTTCACCCATTTGTATAGACACCCATTTGTGTCTCTCCAAAACCAAACCCGGTGATGAGTACCTTTCACGTCGAATCGTAATCGAATGAAGTGAAAGTGTGGAAAGTCTAGTGTTGCGGATAGTTTTAATTTCTTTTCTCTTCTCTCTGTTTTTAAAAACCTATTTTAAGAAAACAGCCAATCCATTCTAGTTTGTTCCACGATAAGGGTCCAAAAATAGTGTAGTTGGATAGGGCTTGAAAAGAGCTTTTCAACGATATATTATAAGCCTAATTCCGATGAATATTGAGGAAGTTATGGCCAAATTACTAAACCGGGCTTGGTTTGAGCCTTATATGCGGCCCAATGATCTAGGGGAGGGCCTAATATGGATTTATTATTCCTAATTCAATTAGCATTGATAAATTGAATTTTGTTGACTTTTTAGAGTTTTAATTAGAATAAAAGAATGTTTTTGAGGAAAATACGATTTTATCCTCCTGTACGGTTAATTGCTATCTGATTTTAGAAAACGCGTCAGAAATTTAATTAGCGCCAAACGCCAAACGCCAGTCATTAGCGCCTGGCGCTAGCGTTAGTGCCTGGCGCTAATGTCAGCGTTTGGCGATAACCTCGTTTTTTGTGTCAGAACTATGTTTTGATTTTCTATCTTTTTAGCTGATTTTCTCTATAAATAGCCTTCTAAAAACTTCGTTTTCCTTCAATCTACGACCTCCAATCTAGAATCATCAACTTTCTCTCTAAGATTTTCTCTCTCTTTTCTAAACCTACTACCTTTTGTAGGGAATAAATTTCAAGCGTTAACCCCCTTGCTTGAACCCCACTGTGATCATACACTAAAGTACATTGGAGTCCAAAAGGGAAGAAGATAGAGCAAAAGAGTCGCCAAAAAGTTTTAGGAACTTGTAAACCGTTCACAGGGTGAAGGTTACACCCCTTAACGATCCAAGAGATCGTCAACTCCATAAGTTCTTGAACCAAATAAGGGTTCGGGGATGATGGTACAAATCCAACCTAAAAGAGATTGAACCTGCCCTAATAATAAGCCTCTACTTTATTCTGATCGTATTCATGTGCGCTTTTTGATTAACATACAATCAATAGGATTAACCCTAAACCTGTTTATCTATGTTGGTTGAATTTAATGCACAAATAAAACTATTATTGGCGATCACTTGAATTATAATCATATTAACCATAAACAAGATTATTAATTATCTTATTAAGCGTGATTACAAGTACAAAATTCCCTTTAAACATGCATAAAAGGTGTGATCAAGCAATAACAATAAATATCAAGCAACATAACAATAATCATTATAATTATCATCATAAAATCATCATCAAAATAGTAATAATAATAATATTCATAATCATCATAAATTATAACAATTATAATCATAATCATGTTCATGTTAATATTAAAGCATAATAATAGCAAGACCCTAGTCATGATACTAACAAGATTAATAACAAACCCTAGCATGTCACTAAGCATTAAAAATCAAATCTTTAACCCTAACATGATACTAACAATCATAAATATTAGGAAGAACATAAAAGACATCGTAACAATCATACTTGATATTAAAAATTACCCTAGACATGATTCTAGGGATATCATGATAACAATCTAAACATGATTTCTACATCATAACATCAATAAATCAATTAAAGTACTTACTTTGATGCCTCGTACCTCTTTCTAATAACAAAATACACATGTTAGTAACTTCAAGGAAAATAATAAACAAACAAACAATTAAATTAAATAATTGAAAGAGAGATTTGGGACCAAACCCTCAGAAATTAAACCTTTCACGTCTAGGGCGAAGGCAACTTCGAAGTTGGCTAGGTGTTTCTAGATCTAATGAATGCGGAATTTTGTACTTAAAAGCTAATTTAGAAAAAGAAGATGGATGAATGATTAGAAGAGAATGCGAGAGAATTAATGATTGCGAATGAAAACTGGTTGTAGGTGAATGTTGATTAAAACTGGTTATCGAAAACAGAGTTTTTACGACGTTATTTATAGAGAAAATAAGCCAAAAAGATAAAATTAACAAAACAGAGCATTGGCGCACGGAAAACAGAGTTGGCGCCAACGCCAGCTTATTGGCGCCAGGTGCCAACATTAGCGCCAGACGCCAATGCCTGGCGTTAGTCGCTAACCCTGTTTTTGACGCGTTATCTAAAATCAGATAATTTTTTCCGTACAGGAGGATAAAATCGTATCTTTTCCTCAAAAATGCTCTTTGATTTTAATTAAAACTCTGAAAAGTCAACAAAAGTCAATTTATCAATGCTAATTGAATTAGAAATGAAAAGAACCTTCTAGAAGAATCTAGAAGACTAAAACCATTCCTAATTGCATTAGGAATGATAAATCATATTAGGCCATCCCCTAGATCATTGGGCCGGATATAAGGCTCAAACCGGGCCCAGTTTAGTAATTTGGCCATAACTTCCTCAATATTCATCGGAATTGGGCTTATAATAAATTGTTGGAAAGGTCTTTGCAAGCCCCATCCAACTACACTACTATTGGACCCATATCATGGACCAACCAAACTAGATTGACTGTTTTCTTAAAATAAGTTTTCAAAAATAGAGAGAAAAGAAAAGAAATTAAAACTATCCGCAACACTAAACTTTCCACACTTTCGCTTCATTCGATTATGATTCGACGCGAAAGGTACTCATCACTGGGTTTGGTTTTGGGGAGACACATTTGAGTGTCTAACTGTCTACACCTTTTCTTACAAAATTCCGCATTCACAAGACCTAGACACACCTAGCATAATTCGAAGTTGCCTTCGCCTTAGACGTCAAAGGTTTTAATTTATGAGGGTTTGGTCCCAAATCTCTATTTCAATTATTTAATTTAATTGTTTATTTTATTATTTTCCTTGAAGTTACTAACGTGTGTATTTTGTTAATAGAAAGAGGTACGAGGCATCCAAGTAAGTGCTTTAATTTATTTATTGTTATTATGATGTAGAAATAATGCTTAAATTGTTGTTATGATTCCTAATGTTATGTTAGGGCGTTTTGATCTTCCTAGTATCATGTCTAGGGTAACTTTAATATCAAGTAAGATTAAAAGTATGATGCTTCCTATGTTCTTCCTAATATTTATTCATGTTAGTATCATGTTAGGGTTAAAGCTTTGATCTTTATTGCTCAGTGACATGCTAGGGTTTGTTATTAATCTTGTAAGTATCATGCCTAGGATCTTGTTATTTTTATTATGATTTAACATGATTATGATAATTATGATTATTTTAATTATTATTATGTTTCTTGATTATATTTTATTTTTATAGCTTGATCACGCCTTTTATGCATGTTTAAAGGGAATTGGTACTTGTAATCACGCTTATATAAGATAATTAATAATCTTGTTTAGGGTTAATTTGATTATAATTCAAGTGATCGCCAATAATAGATTTATTTGTGCATTAATATTCAACCAACATAGATAAACAGGTTTAGGTCTAAACCTATTGATTGCATGTTAGTCAGAAAGCGCACATGAATACGATCAGAATAAAGTAGAGGCATATTATTAGGGCAGGTTCAATCTCTTTTAGGTTGGATTTGTACCTTCATCCCCGAACTACCAGTCATGGTTCCAGACCTATTGGAGTTGACGATCTCCTGGATCGTTAAGGGGTGTAAACTTCACCCTGTGAACGGTTTACAAGTTCCTAAAACTTGTTGGCGACTCTTTTGCTCTATCTTCTTTCTCTTTGGACGCCACCGTACTTTAGTGTATGATCACAGTGAGGTTCAAGCTTGGGATAATGCTTGAAATATTCCCTACACCAACCCAATTAGAATCAGGTCAAAATCATTTTTAGATTTTAAGATATGGCCGTTTTAGTAGAAGAGTGTCGATTTTGGGCCGAGTTTAGTGTTTTGCTCATATCTTCTTCGTTTTAAATCGGAATTGGGCTTATGATATATGGTTGGAAATCTTATTTCAAGGCCTATCCAACAAAATAATAAGTGAATCAAAATTATTAGGCCACAAAATCAGTTTCTCTCAGCCTTGTAATGTGGACACGAAAAGAGGAAAACTAGCTATGGTTTAGGGAAATGAGCTAGGAAATGGATTGGTTTATGAAATGTTTTGGATAGAACATGGATTTAAGCACTCCAAAGATTAAATAATCAACCCGACCAATAATGGCGGTGAAAGATTGTTCATCATCGGGTTTGATTTTGGGGAGACATTTTTAGGTGTCTACACTAGTATCTTGCTAATAATGTTTTATGATATTATTATGATGATGATGATTGTTGTGTCAATTATAAATTGATTGATTATTCATGATTTATTGTTATTTCTTGATCATGCCCCTTTATCTAGGTTTAAAGAGAATTTGTACTTGAAATCACGCCTAATAAGATTATTAATAATTTGAATCTAGGCTAATATGATTTTAATTCAAGTGATCACCAATAATAGATTTATTTTTGCATTACTAATCAACCAACGTAGATTAAATACGCGTAGGATTAATTTTATATATGTATGTTGATGGAAAGCGCTCATGAATATCATAAGAATTAAGTAAGCCAATTTAGGGCAGGTTTAATCTATTTTAGGTTATTCATACCATCATCCCCGAATATCCAGTCATGGTTCCGGATTACTATGGATTTAGCGATAGCTGTGATCGTGAATGGAGTGTAACCTTTACACCCGTGGACGGTTTACAAGTTTCTAAAACTTGTTGGCGACTCTTTTGCTCTAAATTCCTTAACATTGGACGCCACCATGCTTAAATGCACGATCACATTGGGGCTCAAAGTTGATGCTTAAAATATTCCTTACATGATTCAATCCATATTATCATCTCTGAATATCCAGTTATGGTTCAAGACCACTATGGAGTTAGTAATCTCATGGATCATGAATGGGGTGTATGGATCAAATTGGTGTTGCCTTTCGGTTTTTCCTATTTCGTGATTACCTTGAATGATTCAAGAACAGTTTACAAATTTTTTATAAAACTTGTCGGTAGCTCCCTAATTTTTGTCCCAATCATTATATGTTAAATAAAAATTCTATGATTGCCAACTATATTCACTTCGGACTCTGCATAGGCGCACTTTGAGTGATGCCTCCAATTTGGCGACTCCATTGGGGACCTTCACTTCTACATAATAATGTTAAACCCCTCTTTGGTCAAGCTAAAAACATGTCATTGCATTTCATGTGGAATTACATTACACGACTTATATCTTACCAATTTAGTGGTTGCTCATAATAATACGTTAAATTGTAATACTACAATAAAATCATGGTAGACAAGAAAGCCAATGTTAATTGGCTAAACTTATTGGTAAAGTATTGAAGTGTGGCTGTGTTCGATAGTTGGATTCCTCCCAAGGAAGAGTAATTCTGAAAGGAATGTTTCCTTCGAACTAAAGTGTATTATTCCGATAGAGGGTTCGGATTAATTAGGAAAGCTATTTATTCAGTGAGGTCAAATTATGAATGCCTAGATGGAGACCGCTTCCGTTCAGTAATATTAATATTACAATTTGCTCTTGATTGAACCTTTCAGGTCACACCCAATCGTGTAACCTAACAAAGGCGACAAATTAATCCAAAAGATTAAATACATCGATAGAGACTTTACAAACTAAAACGTCGGATTATGTACTGAACGGAAGCGGTCTTAATCTTATCGATAGAGATTTTACAAACTAGTCAAATCCAAATGTCAAGTCGATTTTATCGGTGAGACAAGAAATTAGTCAAACAGCAAGTCAACACTAAACCGTAGCCTTGTATTGGCCAAGCCATACGAGAGCTTGGCTAGCCAAGGCAACTAGCCACAAGGCACGGCTGTGCTGCAAGCCCAGCATGCATGTGCGTGTTAGGCTTGCTGGCCAAGCATGTTTGCCGACTGGTGAGCCATTCGCTCGCACACCGGACACCAACATGCATGATGCGTTGCTAGGGTGTCTGGCCTTGACACAAGCATGTGGAGCAGGCCCCGCAAGTTTGCTGCTAGCACTAAGCCTTGGTGCGTAGAATATATAGCAGCGCCCAGCACAACAAGCAGCCTGTATATTTCCGTGGCTTGCTGTTACAAACTAGTGTGGCATGGGCCAGCAAGGCAGGCCCAGCCAAGGGACTAAGCGCTAGCCAGTAGCCTTGGTAATTAAGGCAGTTAGACAGCTGGTCGGTTATGATAGAGCCCGGTTTGTGTGAGGTGGGATTGCTTGGGGAGCAAGGGGATTTATTGTCCTCCCTTGTGGCCCTCACCTACCCTCGCTCACCATTTTCCACTTGTTGTTTGCCAATTGATTTATGAAATGAGTTTAATTTGGAAATAAATTAATACTCATTTTCTCATTTCAACAACTCTCCCACATGGAAAGTTGATTGAAGTTTTTACGAGCATTTCCCTATAAATACGCACCTTAGGTATTGGAATTATTCACTTGAGTTGAACTCAATAAGGTATTTCCAAAAAGAGTGAGAAAGCCTTTAAGTTCGTAGAACTTTAGTTTTGCTCGGTCTACCCTCGTCTAAGCTACGAGGTAGGGGCCAGTTCAGGTGCGAGGGTGTGAGACGGAGGAGAGCTTACACTTGTGGGTCTAAAGGTTTTTCATGTTCGTGCTCGGGATTCGTGAGAAGCACGCGTCAAGGGTGAGCAAGTCTTATCCTTAGTTTCTCTCTCTTCCCTTTATGTGTTTATGGTTTCAATAGTTGTATGTTAGTTTCTTTAGTTGTAATTATTATGCATACGATCCTTTTTGCGGGTTTTGTTTCCGCGTGATGTCGGACACCATAAAACCCAATAGCAGTATAAGAGCCTCCTGCATTTCATTTTACAACTAAAAATTAATTAAGGTGATTTAAAATGGAATTAAATATCTAGATTATCATCTTAATTAGATTAGGACCTCGTCTTTTTAATTGGATTAAATTCATATTATTGCTAATCTTGGATTACGAACTCGGATTTTGACACAAAAATAGTGTTTTTTTTTTGTGTGTGTGGAATCAACGTTCTAAATCATACTTTACCCACAAAGTAATTAAACTTGGCCTTCCAGAAGCCAAAATCCACCTAGAAAGTGGTTTTTCAAATGGTTTTTTTCATTTCGAACGAAAAATTTTAAATTTTTATACCTTGATTAACATGACATGAAATTGTTGGATTATGTGTTTGATGATACTATTAAACATCTAAAGTTTATATCTAAAGTGGTTTTTCAAATGTTCTAAATCAATCCCTTATTGGTTGCTTAATTTAGATAGCTCTTAATTTCACATAAACTTGGAATGAATTTCTCATTCTTGCAAATTAATTGCTTATAATGTGAGGTTTATGTTGAAAATGATTTTGAAACCCTTAAAATATTATAAAAAAAATAAATCTTTAATGGCTTAAATGGTTGAATCTTAACTTGCTAAAATCCAATGTGAACAAATTTTGAGTTTGAATCATTTTGGAAGTTGATTAAAATCATGAAGGTTCATACTTGTGCTTGAAAAATTATCCTTAATAATGAAAAGTTGTAATATTCAAATATGCATAAGTAAGTGTTCGATAAATTTTTTTCATTGGATGATTGATTATTTATTCAACTAATTTTTGTCAAATCGTATTATTAATTTTATTTTGGCTGAAATAATTATGAGATAAACCCTCAATTATTATTGCATCAAGTTGAGCAAAAATTATTATAAGAATGGCTCTTGAATTAATTTTGGTTTGTGCACTTAAATTGAATTTAATTAAGTTGGACTTGTTTTAATTTCAAAATAGCTCAAATACTAGTTCTAAAATCCAATTTAGAATTAATTTAGAGGCACACAAAAAATCGCCATAAAATCCTAAAGCACATCAAGTAAAATCAAAGCATGTTGCTGCCAACATGTTGCTGCCGAGCCAGGTGCGTGAGTGTGTGAGAGCAGATGCAGTCAGTGGAGTGGGAGTGGTGTGGCAAGCAGCAGCCAGCAAGCACTGCTAGGCAACACCTAGCTCGCAAAGGCCAAGGCTACTAGGCAGCGCACAATGCGAGCACTAGCAGGCACAACAACACATTGCCATTACCAGTAGCATGTTAATGTATACGTGATAATAAATTGCATGAAGGCGCAACTATATAGGTGTAGACACCCAAATGTGTCTCCCCAAAACCAACCCAATGATGAATACCTTTCACGTCATTTGATTATGAAACGAAGTAAAAGTGTTAAAAGTCTAGTGATGTGGTTGTTTTTATTAAAATATTTCTCTTTCTGCTTTTGAAAATATTTCTTTTTACACTTTATTTATGAAAATAGCAGTGCAATTTAGTTTGGTCTATGATAATGGTCCAATAATAGTGTAGTTGGGTTGGGTTCGAAAAAAGATTTTCAACGATATATTATAAGCCCAATTCCGATGAATAATGAGAAAGTTATGGCCAAAATACTAAATTGGGCTTGAAATGAACTTTATATGTGGCCCAATGATATAGATAAGGGCCTATTAATTATTATTCCTAAGGTTATTAGGATTGATTTTAATCTTCTAGAATAATCTAGAAGGTTCCTTTAAATTCTAATGAGATTAGGATTGATAATTATATTTTAAAGGGTTTTATTAGGAATAAAATTAGTGTTTTATCATTAAAATCTGATTTTAATCTGATCAATGCGAAATTAGTTGCTTAATCATATTAAGAAGAGGATTCCGCGTACAAAATGGTCTTATCTTTTAATTAGCGCCAAACGACAGAGTTTGTCGCCAGACGACAGAGTCTGTCGCCTGGCGACAGATGCCAGTTGTTGACACCCATTTGTGTCTCCCCAAAACCAAACCCAGTGATGATTACCTTTCGCGTCGAATCATAATTGAATGAAGTGAAAGTGTGAAAAGTCTAATGTTGCGGTTAGTTTTTATAAAAAATCTTTCTTTCTGTTTTCGAAAACCTGCTCTATTTTATGAAAATAGCCAGTTCAGTTTTGTCCATAACAAGGGTCCAATAATGGTGTATTTGGATGGGGCTCGAAAAAATCTTTTCAACGATATATTATAAGTCCAATTCCGATGAATAATGAGGAAGTTATGGCCATAATACTAAACTGGGTCCGGTTTGGTTCTTATATGCGGCCTAATGATCTAGAGGAGGGCCTATTATTAATTATTTTTTCTAAAGCTATTAGGATTGATTATAGTCTTCTAGAATTGTCTAGAAGGTTCTTTTAAATCCTAGTAGGATTATGATTGATAATTATGTATATGAGTTTTACTTGGAATAAAAGAAGTGTTTTATATGAAATACTCCCTCCATTTTTAAATACTTGCTCCATTTCTCTTTGCACGGAGTTTTAGGAGAAATTAGAGAAAGTAATAAAATATGGAGGTAGTGGGGTTGGTGGAAGAATAAAAAATTATAGAAAGCAAAAGTAGTGGAGAGAATTGGAGGAGAGAGAATATATACTGGGACCACTAGGTGAGAGAAATTGGTTAAATATTGTACAAGATTTCCAAATAAGGAAATGGATCAAGTATTTAAAAACAACCGCAAATGGAAAGTGGAGCAAATATTTAAAAACGGAGGGAGTACAGTTTTAGCCTTCGTACGGATTTTACGACTTAATTTTATTAAGAAGTGGATTCCGCGTTGAAAACGTGTCAAATTCCATTGCATCTCCAAACGACAAGTTCGTCGCCTGGCGACGAGCTCTGTTGTTGGCGACAAGATGTAGTTTTATTCCTTTTCAAACTCTAACTCTTTTCTATCAATTCCGGACTATTTTCTTATAAATAGGGTCCTTGGACCTCCGTTTTCAATAACCAGAATTCTCTAATTCTCTCTTCTCTCTCTTAAGCAATATAGCTTATTCTTTCTCCATCTAGCTTTTCTAAACTAGCCTTTTACAAAACACCATACTACACTCATTAGTACTAGAAACACCTAGCTAAGTTCGAAGTTGCTTTCGCCCTAGACGTGAAAGGTTTGATATTTCTGAGGGTTTGATCCCAAATCCCTATTTCAATTATTTAATTTAATTGTTTTATTTATTACTTTTCCTTGAAGTTACTAACGCGTGTATTTTGTTATTAAAAAGAGGTACGAGGCATTGAAGTAAGTAATTTAATTGCTTTATTGATCTTTTGATATAGAAATCATGCTTATATTATTATTTTGATTCCGAGTAACCGGGTATTTGGGTACCCGAAAAAGCGGGTACCTGGATCTTCGGGTAGTTTGTAAGTCGGCCCATGCCCGACCCGGAAATTTTGGGTACCCGAAATATCAGGTACCCGAAATTCCCGGGTCGGGTCATAGGGTACCTAAAATTATTAATCCACCAATTCTTTCTGTAAAAAAAAACTTGATTTCATAGTTTCATTCATCACTTTCATGTGAGTAAGTGAGTTTTATAAACTTTATTATAGTATAAAAAATCGTGATACTGTACAAACTTGTAATCAATTATCTACACACTTTAAAAAGAGAGAAGATAGTCGGAACTGTTCCTTATGAACAGTAGAGCAGTGTGCGGAGCCTTGCTTTAAGACTTGTGTGTTGATTTAAGCCTTTATAGATATTGTGCTTGCCTTGTTTTAAAGCTCCCCACCAAACCAAGAGACTCTCAAAGACGCCTACATCCTTGTCGGTTCCGCTTGTGCCCGCTTCGAAGTATCGGCCGTCACAAGCCTCGACCCTGCACTCGTTACTAACGATTGCCTCATTGAGATACCTTTGGTCCGTGTCGCTGTGTGCCCACGAACCTCTCTCACTCTAGGCTTGCGTTCTTGTTTCTAAAAGATAAGAGTGCGCCGCACGATCCGGTGTCAAACCACTCGGACCGTGACAGTCACTTTAAAAAGAGAGAAGATAGTCGGAACTGTTCCTTATGAACAGTAGAGCAGTGTGCGGACGGTTTTGTCCTCGGCTTGGGATGTTATTTGCGGTCCTGCCATTGGATCTTGACTTCCTTTGCTTTCCACCTCAGCTTTGTCTGTCTACTTTTCCTGAATTCATTTGTGTTTTCTCTCTCTTTCTCTTTCCTCCTCTTTGTCCTACCATTTTTCTACTTTTGCTTTTGCTTTTGCTTTTGCTTTTGCTTTAAAGCTATTTCACTCTTCCATTGAAGGTCATTCCGAGTTTTCTATTGAAGCGTGTCTGAGCTTACTTTCTTCCATTATAGCAAAGCTTTTTCCCGACTTTCCTCACAGCATCATCTCTACTTGCAACCATTCTCTCCATTTTTAGGGTTCAAAATGGAGCCGACAACGAGCGAGGAAGTAAGTGATTTGGAGCTTCTCATCCTCTTATTTTGTCGTTTGAGAGCACCTGAGTAAGTGTCAGTGATCTTCTCATCCATGGAAGCGTACCTCTAGGTTCTCCATTGAAGCAGCTTCTATGTCTATCTATTTTCCATCCACGCCGCTACTGAGGTAAAGATAATTTCTGATCTTTGTATAATATTCTTATATCAATTTCACAATCTAGGGTTTATTGTTGCTAAACTACAAACAATATCTATTTTTGCCTTATTTAAGGTTTTTTTTCCCATCAATTTGTTTTTTTTTTCCATCTATATGGCGCAAATTATTCTACCAATTAGGCTGCTATGCACAAGAATGAATATGGTTTGGTTTGGTTTTTCATTTTCATTTTCAATTGTGTTTGATTTTAGGTGTTTTAGGAATTAGGATAATGGGGTTTCTAATGCGTTTTGTTGATTAGTTGACAGATTGAGGCTACAGCTCTGGTGGTTTGATCAATCTCAATATTGAGGGTTTGATCAATCTCAATTACGTGCTGCAATGTGATTTTGGTAATGGCGGTGAGGTGGTCGGTTTTCAGAGGAAAGGTACATTGTAGCGGTTTCAGTTGATGAATTAGGTCGGGTTTACAATTTTGTTAACGAAGTGGAGTGTCATTTGATTGCCTGATTTGGTTAGTGATATTAGGTATTTAAATTAATTAATTTATGAGAGTTTGGTTACTGCATTTTTTGGGTTTAATTTAAAAGGTGTGTCGGTATATTGTTTTTTTTACTGAACCCCCCTAGACACAAATCATGTTTTTTTGATTTTATATTTCATAAATTCTATTAATTTAACGAACGTTTATGAAATCAGAAATGGCCTTTCTGATTGATTTAAGAGATTCTGATTTTATAAATGGAGATTCTGATTTCATAAACTCTATTAAATTTTGTTTTTTTTGGTTGAGATAATCTGATCATTTAGTAATTATGATTTTTTGATTTTTGTTCTTACTTTTGGTTGAGCTACTCTTTACTAATTACAAATTTGCTAAGTTATCCTTCGATCATTTACTTTTAGGGTTGTATTAAAGAATTTTATAATTCAGAAATTGGGTTGATTGTTGTATAGTCATACCTTGTGCTGCGTTGTGTCTCGCCCGTGGTGATGTTGATTAACCCAATTTAGATTATTAAAATCCATGATGTTGAAAACATACTCAATAAAAGTTAGTTTATTATGAATGAGACTATGGCAGAATTATGAATTGTACTTTAATTCAATTCCGTATTCAAATTGAATGACATAATTAGGAAAACTTCATCACACACACATTAAAATCGTAATTAGATATATTAGATCCCATATCTTTGTTAGAGTTTGATTGAAAAATTTCATTTAAATTTTTTTTGAGGATTAGAGCTCAATTGATTTGAACAAATAAATTCCAAGTTAGCCTTTATTTTGTTTCCTTTGTTGTATCTATTTAAATTTGTGTTTTAATAGATTGATTGATTTACAATTTTATATTGATGCATTTGATCCTTTTTCATTCAGTTTTTGTTTTGTTTTTATTTTTTTACCCTGTTTGTATTAGTATCCTATTGCAATTTTGTCATTATTTTTTTTGGGTATGTTTATCTGAGCATACCCATTGAATTTTTGTTGTTATTATTGTTGGTTACTTGGTTTGGTGGGTGTTTTGTATGTTTTTAGGGTATCCAATTTGTCTTTTTTTTTCTTCCTTTTCCTACTATAAATTAGTCAAAATTTATATGGGGCTTTGTTTGTGATTTTGTAATTATATTTGTACTTGGAAGCTTTAATTATGTCATTGCACTCTTTAGTTCTCTAAGCCTTATTTATTACGGAGTATTATTCTTCAAGACTTTGAAAATGAGAAGTTGATGTAGCTTGAGGGGCGAGGGTATTACTTTAAGTAGGGTGTTCCTGCCATTACTGACTTTCTAGCTGGCATCTATGCTTTCAAGGGTGCATAGATAAAATGGTTGATACATAATCATGTTTTTCTATTTATTTTTAGCCCGTTGATTGACAAACTTTTACCTATTGTAGTTCCAAGGAGTGTTTCAAGGAATCTTGGAGCTTTCATAAATCAGTGCATTCAAAGGCAAATACATCTTCTTTACAAACTAATGTTGTTGGGGACAAAAAAAAGTGAAGGTTGGCTTTATTGCTTACAAAAAGGACAATCTCAGACTTCAAAACTTCCGTATTTCAATTGGACAGAGTATCATGTCAACATTACTCTTTTGTGGATACATTTCTGATTACAACCCTTCTTTTTACTTATAATTTTGTATATGTTTAAACTATGATTTACTATTACTGTGGTTATGAATGAAAACACGCATCTTGGTGTTGACATCTCATAAATTTTGACCTTTACTGAACTGGAACCTTTTCCCATGTAGATCATTAAGGTCGTACCCCATATCAAGTTACCGTACTATACCAAAGCACATTGAGCTACCTGATTGGGATATGGATGTAAGTTTTTTCTTTCTATTGTCAACAAGTGTATATCCCTTGAATGTTGGTTTTTAGACAATTACTGGCGATTAGACAATGATGATGACCCCTTGGAGATACTTGTTTTCCTTTATGCACCAATATATATATGAGCTCTGATATTTATCAATCTGCAACTTATGAAGTCTTTATGAGATACTTTTAATACATATAGGGTATCCCTAAGATTGAGCCTGAGAGCAGCCTGCAGCACATTGTCGAGGTATGCTTTATTACTTGGCTCCTCATACTTGGGTAGACTTATAGAGATTAATTGTCCAATGAACTCTTTTTTTTAAAAAAATTATTATCCTTTTTTGTTTTCTTATTGGCTTCTTATTTTGAAGATTAAAACTCAGAGCTGATATAGAGAATGAGGGAGACTTGCAAGGTAAGTTCATTTTGTTTATTTTGGTTTATATTATTGCAAGTCCTTAGAATTTTTTTGCTTTTTAAAGAGTGCTTCATATCTGTGAGTGTTTTGTAGTGCTTATAAATATAAACTGAAATTCCATGAGGTTGTCCTTGTGATGATGCAAACTTGCAAAGCATTTTATCTCTTTTGTTTCATACGAAGTATCTTCTTAGATGGAAGATATGTTTGATACAAGTCTAATTACTAATTTTAAGTGTTAGCTTATGATATCTTATGAAAGCTATAGACTAGAGTGGATTTGGTTCTAAACAGCTGTATAATTACATGTGTGGGTAACCTTGCTGGAGAATGGTAAGTTTACATTACGTTGATCTTAGTGAAACTGCATTAGGTTCACTATTCTAGATCAATTGTGTTGTTAGTGGTTTTACAAGCCTATTTCATGTGAAATTTGTATATATAAGCTTACCCTTGAATAATGGTATTCATCCTAGACGCCTTATGTATTGTTTACTACCACCTTCCAGTGGGGGTGGGGTAAGGGTTTTGGATAGTTGATTGTCTTTGGAATAGTGTAAGACGTTACTATCCTCTCGATTAGCTAGCATTTGTGGACTGACTGTTCACCTTTGGTAGGAAGTCTTGGCTAGGTCTTGATGTTATCTACAATCAGCTTACCGTGATACTCTATTGCCCTTTTCCATTTAATTTGCTAAATTGAACTCTAACAATCGCTGTCTCCAGATTGCTAGGTAGGTTTTGGATGCGGCTGCGCGTATTATTTGACCATGCATTACAATAGATGAGATTGATCGAGTAGTCTATGAAGGTACTATAGCTGCAGGTTTGTGTTGATTTATGACAGGAATTAAATAAGTTGTACTGTCCTTTGTATACTCTTATTTTTTATTTGGAAATACAATTGTAAATCGTATTTTTGGTCTGCTGACTTCTTTGTTAAATTTCAGAGCAAAAGAGGATGAGATCGAGTAGAAGGAACGAGTTCAATCTATATTCACCCTCTTATGGAGTGTGCTGCAGATGTCAACTTCAGAATCCTCACCGTTCAAATGGATAAGTTCTATCTTTAAGAGTTCATCTTTTGAAGATAATCCTGAAATTAAGGTTTTATCTGCTCTACACAAGGAGCCTTTTGATAACTCCCGGATTTATGTCCTGATTGTGTCAATATAGCTCATTTTAGTTATTCTACAATACATTGAAGCACACCTCATGTTTATAGATCTCAAAATCTCTTTATGTTCTTCTAGGCTTCTACTTTGTTCACACTTGTGACCATAGGATCGTCATCAACTTGACAGTTGGAATCCTACCTCATGTTGACAATTTTGCCCACATTGGAGGCTTTATATCAGGATTTCTATTTGGGTTCATGTTACTTTTATGCCCTCGATTTGGGTGGTTGGAGCATGACAAAATGCCGGAACATCCTAACATGCACGTGTGAAATTCAAATACTTCTCGTATGTATTGGTGTTACTACTTCCTGCTGGGTAAGTCTTTTCGTCATGATAAAAGTCATGATGAATTATTTTTTCAAAAAACTATTAATGATGGGTGTAGATTTTTCCTTAGAGATCATACATCATGTAGTTATATAAATATGCCCTGTTTATGTCTTCTGTAAACTTTTAATGTCAGTTACATGTACTTTATGCTTTCTTCCTAATGACACTTAAAAATAAATGACCTTTTAGGTGCATCCTTTTAATTGGCAGTAGGAAGGAGTTAAATTTGCTAATAGATTACTGATCATACGCTTTAAAACATTATATCACAAAGCTTTAAAATAAATACTCAGCACAACCAACTTGATTACCTACTTTGAAATTTTCAATGTTCCATAAAGGAGTGCCTTTTATGAGATGCTGTGACGTCTCTTTCTAGTATGAAATTTACTTATTATATATTGCCTTTTTTCTTCTACCATTCTAATTATTATTTGTTGTTTTATTAATCCTGTTTGTGTAGTGTACCACCCTTTAATTATATTATCATATTTTTGTTGGGTTAAAATATCTAGAATATTTATTTCTGCCCATAAAAATTATGGTGGTGGATAGACAGAAAGATTTAGAAGTATTGTAGGAGCTGATATGATGAAGAGTGAAGAGAGAAAAGAAAAGGTATACTTGAAATCAAAACATATTATGAAGTGTACATACCGGGTTATGTAACGGAGCTGATAATATTTGAGGGATGAAAAGAGGGTGAAATGAACAAAGGTCATGGAACATATAATATTGGGTTAATCAACTCAATTTTTTGATTAAATTGATTATAACATTGTATTTGATTATACAAAGGTCACTTGTATAATATTGTTTTAGCCCTAAAATGAACAAAGGTCACTCATCCAAAATAAACTTGAGACCTAGATTAATCTAATATTTGAGGGATGAAAAGAGGGGTGAAATTAAGGATGGAGTTGGTAATTTGTTGTTTCTTTTTGTCAAAACTGCAAGTGTTTGGGAATCACTCAAGGATTCTGTATATGGGTGTTCTAAAGTGTGAAAGATCTATGATTTTTGTTTGAACTTAAAGAATATTATGCCCCGAAGGAAACTGGTATCCGAGAGCTTAATATTCTACTATATTTGTTGGTTTATCCAGGCAAATTTTTGGGTATTTTGCTGCTATATAATTCTCAGCAGGTAGAGTGTAGTACATACCTTTAGCTGTTGTGTAATACTTTCTCTACAGTTAGAATTTAATACATGCCTTCTGTTGTGTAATGCTTTATCTGCAGTTAGAATGTAGTACATAGTACATACCATCTTCTATTGTGTAACGCTTGCTTTAAATACTGCCTCTTACCTAGATTATTTTGAAATCATGTATGAGAACTATACTTTGTTCAAGTTACGATGACTTACATTTGATTTTTAATTTCCAGAACAATATAATCATGAGCACATATTTAGTATTCTTCGATTTTTAAAGGTGCAGCCATGGGGAAATTGGGCATCGTACTCTTCTGCTCCTTTTCTTTTCCATATTTGGAAGATTGTTATATGAAATATAGAAACTATTTGTTCATTAGTTTAGTAAAGTTGCTTAATGGAAGATTAAAACTTGTGCCTTCTAACAAATTTCTTTTTATTTTATTTTTATTATTTTAAGGTTGGATTATTAGCTTCTAGAACTAGGCGAGCTAGGTATATATATATATATGCTCTAGGAAATGACTAAACTTTGCAAACTTATAAAAGAATGGAGAAAGAAAGAGTAGGTTCATTTTTAAGAGGCCATTTCTAGAGTGAAATTGAGGATAATTATAAAATACATTAAATATAATTACTAAAGAAGGTAATGGGGTAGGAGGCAATCAGGATTAAACTAACTAAAGTGTTCAAACTGTAAAATAGGAGCTAAATGGAGGAAAAAGTATCAAAAAGCTTTGAGGAAGAATGATAGGAAGGAGAAAAAAGATACTACGTAGTAAAGATGGAGAAATATGCAAGAGAAGATAACACACAATGAAAAGCAAGGAAAAATTGAAGAGAACTATAAGAAGGGTGATAAAAAGAGAAGATGGGAGTAGGAACAAGTAGGAATTGACTTTATAAGCCAAACCTAAAACAGAGAGTAATCCCTACTTTTTAAAAAGTGGAAAGATGTTCTTATGAACAGTGTGAAGACTATTATACCCTTAAAAAAGTTTATTTACCTATTTACCCCCAATTAAAATTTTGATACATTTGACCATTCATATCTTTTTACTCAATGTGGCTCTATCGATAGTCCGCTTCATCTTCTGATCTTCTCCCCTCTTTAATGTTTATTTGTTTGTCTTCCTCTCCACCCCAACATACCAACTCCTCATTTCTCAATTTCCTCTCTATTTTCTGCTCCTACTTTCTATCAGGTTCACCGACCAACCCCTTTTCTGGTTCTCGGAAAATCTAGATCCTCCGCCGGATCGGAATTGCCTTGAAGCTGACATGTCAATCTCCATTCCGGTGCCCCCGGTCACCAGGCCACCTACCGCCGCTGTTCTGCTTCCACAAATGGTGAGTGGATTATTAGAAACGTAATCTTCGCTTGATTTTGCTTAATTTATGTATTGAGAGCTGTTTAATTGTTATGCTTTATTTTTACTAAGTTGAAATTTTGTGGTTATTATTTGTTGAATATTGTTTATAATCTTGATTGATGATATTGGCATGCCTCGAAAATTGAGGTTTGGTAACTATTTTTGATTCAGATTTCAATCCGCATGCACACATTCAAGCAATGAATCGTGCTCAACGAAATGAACAATCAAAATGTCTTTTGGTTTGAAGAATGCATTTGTTAAAATGAAATGTTGATATAAATCAGTTGAATTTTCATTTTAAATTCTGATGTTGGTTTTGATTTTTGCTTTTTAGGCTTTGCCAAATCTGCAAATTATTGATTACCCAAGCTTCAAGCTTGTTCTTGTTACGGTATTGTTGTTCCCTTGTCTGAAAAAGATGTTAGTTTCTTAATTCCCCCAGTCCCCGCGATTGTTAGTTTCTGCTTCAAGCTTGTTCTTGTTACACTATAAATTAATTATTGTCTGATTAGGAGATATGATAGTTGGCAATAAATAAGAACTCCAACTCTAAGACCTGCTGAATTTTCTTTTAGAGTAAGAAAGATAGAACCAAGTTTGTGTTTCTTACTTGTAAGAGTATTGTGTATCTTAATGGAAAAATGCATGAGACTAATTTCAGAAAGAGGAAAAGCGACTATCTGCCAGTTTTATTTAATATCTAATACTTCGTATTAGATGAGTTAATTTGGTGGCCTTTGGTGTTTTTAGCTCTATAGTTCTGTTATTATTCACTATAAACACCAAATGGTAAATGGTTTAGTTTTGTTGTAGAGGAGAGAGAAAATAGTAGTAGTAGTAATACAGTGCATCATTTTTTTCTCGTGTCTAATTCTTTATTGGGTTGGGTCTTAATTTATGGTTTTTGATAAGTGAAAAAATCCCAAATATTTAGATATCTCTTGTAATTTTTGACATTTAAATCCCACGGTGTTTTACAGTCATGCTATTAGCAAGAGTAGTTCAATCTCTGAAATGTGATTTAGCAGTAGTTAATTTGAACACCCATTTACGATTCGGGTTTGGATGGTTGTATGACCTTGGTAGTTTATTCAATTATTATGAGTTGAAATGCAATTTGGAGCAAAGATGAAATATGATAAGGAATGATAAAATCTTGGAAACGTGATTTAAGTGATCTAAATGAGCCTGCTGGAAGGAAATGTAAAGTTTGTGCAATCTTATTGTTTATGTTGTAAAAACATAAGAAGAGGTGAATATGCATGCTATTTGGAGACACCCATATCCAATTAGAGTTTGGGAGAGCTTAAGATTGGTAGTTGACAGATGAATGCAATATAGGAAATGTGCTTAACAAGCTCGACTGGTGTTTGAAGATGATCAACGATACTGAGATTGAACAATTGCTTGGTTGATATGGAATAGCAGAAATAATGTATGTGGGTCCTCTCCTCTTCACCCTACTGAAGTGGTAGATGCTGCTATCTCCTTGAATGTAGCGTTTTGGGAAGCGAAGGAACAAAAGAGGGTGCTTTAGGTGTGGTGAATAATATTGGACATTATAAGGACTTACAATGGCTTTCTTCAGAGTTCGGTATTTTGATCAGCGTTCTATGGCACACAGTAATTATGTCTCAAAGATGAAGTACTATAGCCTTATGCATTTGATTAATAGGTTGTTTGAAGATGTATTTTTCTTTAGATCTTGTGTCATTGTCTTATTTTTTATCCCATGAAGCTTATTGTTTATGATTATAGGGAAGAGTTAAGATGTACTCATACATCATTAGTTAAATAGCTCATTTATTGTATATGTTATCTCCTCCATTACATGGTCTAAAGACTATCTACTTGCAGGTAAATATACTAATTTACAAAGCCTTTTGCCAGGGTGTGTTCAATGAGAATTTAGTACCTTTGAAATATATTTATAGCTTTTAAAAAGTTTCAATTGTACATAACCGTGTGCTTTTCCCTTCAGAAACTATGACAAAACACAACTCACAATATTACTTGGAAATATATGAGGGAATTTATACCATGCATAGTCAGCCATGGTAAACCATAGTGACTAGGCTTAGTCATGATTAATCATTTTAATCCTTAAGCAAGTGTTACATTAAAGCACTTTTGAGCCCACAACCATCTCTAAAAAAGGGTGTTTTTGAAAATAAATTACCACATTCCACTTTCCATTGACTTGTTGGAGACAATTACACAAACCTCTCCATATGACCATAACACTCTTATTGTAGTCATGGAACGATTTAATAGCTTTTATTGCCTTTTTATATAGTAATACATTGGTGAGTTATATTATAATCATTTTCAAAATAAATAATGTAACACAAACGTGCTTCTACAATAAATATATAAATAATCTCTATTGATCAATCTAATACAAGTATAATGCAACAACAACTAAAAGTCCGTAAACTATGAGGTTCAAATACATAATTCTCTCACGAAGGCTAGCTATACCGCGCGCATCGCGCGCGTGGGCTCCCCTAGTAACAATAAAAAGAAAAGCATTGCTAAAGCCATTTTTTAAGTATATTTGAGGAATAGATATTAAGCATTTTTACTTTGTAATTTATTTTTTTTTCTTTAAATTTCATTATCATTTGGTAATTATTTTGTTGTTTTTGCTTCTTTTGTTGCAAGGCTTGCCAAAATGATGGCCACATAAGCGTTTTTTTTTATATAAAAAGAAAAAGAAATGGCTACATAAGGTTTTTTTTTTAGGGGGAAATGGCTACATAAGCTAATTACAGTTTCTTAAACTAATTTCTTAAGAGACAGAGAGCACTTAAGAGGATCATTTAACAAAAATAGTGATACCACTTAAGAAAGATCACTTAAGAAATTAAGAGAATTAGCTTAGAAAAAAGTTACTAAATTCCGTATATATAGAGAGAGAGCACTTATCACTTAAGAAGAAAGACCACGCACTCAAGAAGAAAGAAAGATCATTCAGGAAGAAAGATCACCTAAAAAAGGTCAATTAAGAAGGAAGATCAATTTAGAATAAAGGTAACTTAAGAAAAGAAAAATCCCCTAAGAAAATCAAGAGACCACTTAAGAAAAATCACTTAAGAAAATCAAGGCGGTTATAGCAATTAGCTTAAAATAGTGAGAGAGTGAGAAAGAAACCACTTAAGAAAGATCACTTAAGAAAAAAGATCATTTAATAAAATCAAGGAAATTATCTTAAGAAGAAGAAGAAGAAGAAGAAGAGATAGAGATAGATAGATAGAGAGAGAGAGAGAGAGAGAGAGAGAGAGAGAGAGAGAGAGAGAGAGAGAGAGAGAGAGAGAGAGAGAGAGAGAGAGAGAGAGAGACCATTTACCATATATCACTTAAGAAAAATCAGTGCAATCAAATTAGGAGAGTGAGAAAGATTACTTAAGAAGGCTCACTTAAAAAATCAAGGCAATTATCTTTGGAGAGAGATACAAAGACCACTTATGAAAGATCACTAAAGAAAGTCAGGGCAATAAGCTAAGGAAAAAGGCTTACTAAAATGTGTGTGCGAGATAGAGATCACTTAAAAAATCATGGAAATAGCTTGAGAGAGAGAGAGACCTCTTATGAAGGATCATTTAAGAAAATCAATTCAATTAGTTAATATGTGTATGTGTGTGTGCGTGAGAGAGAGAGAGAGAGGGAGAGAGAGAGAGAGGGAGATAGATGCCACTTATTAAAGACCACTTAAGAAAATTAGGGGAATTAGCTTTAGAGAGAGAGAAATACCATTTAAGAAAGATCATATAAGGCAATAAGAACAATTAGCTTGGGAAAATAGAGGGTACACAACACCAATGAGGGAAGAAGAGATAGGAAAAAATTTACCAGAAGTGATAAAAGGATATGGGAAAGCTAACATGAATTGACTTTATAAAATCAACAAATAACACCATAAAAACAATTTGGATATAAATTTAATTAATACTTTTAATATCAACAAAACTACAATTTTTTTTTTTTATTAATACTAATATACTTTTTTAAAGTAAAAGGAGGAAATATTGAATCTCTTTAAGAAAGCATTATAAGAGGCAATAATCTAAGGCATATTATAGTAGTTGGTAACCTTAAGGAATTTTTCTAGATTTCACAGAAGGCATTGAATAAGAAGAAAATTTTTAGGATTGTTAGATGCTATATTTATTATATAGAATATGTTGTATGAATTTCAGTTATTGAGTAAATAAATTGTGAAACTTTGTCACATATAAAAATTTAAAATTCGCTTAGACTAATCTTTAGTTTTATTCTAAGTGTTTTAAATAATTGCTATAATTTTCTTAAGCGTTTGAATATGGGATTGGTTTCTAACTTTGATTTGAAAAAAGATACTTAATAATGGTGTTTTAGAGTTCATTCTCTGTCTTATATTTTAGATAGGAGTTCATGATAGATTTCAGGTTTAATTGTATTTAAGAGTATTGTTATGTATGAGATCATTTCTGTTTTATGAGATTTGGTTTAATGGTTTTGGGTTTAATCTACAGTTGTACCGATTTGACACTGGTTACGAACAAAACAAAGGTTATTGTCATGTCATTACAGTTGGATTTTGATTAGAAAAGTTACATTTAACTGCTCAACATAATTAAAGCAGTCACCAAGAAAATGCCAGAAGTTAAGAAGCAAGAGCATCAGAACAGTACTTCTGTTTTGATTGGAAATTATAATAAACATAATGAATAATAAAATCTCACATCTTAAACAGTAGCTGATATTGTTAACCTATGCTTTAGTTTTGTGTTGTGACAGAATATGTATCCACATGATGAAAATGGAAATGGTAATTGATCAGCAGAAGCTTTGTCTCCGCCTCCAACAGAAATTCTTCCAGATATAGTACCAATTAAGGCTGAACTAGATCCGCACAAAGAAGAAACGTGACCCTATGGATATATGCGGCAGTGGGATCAAAGGTCAAAAGATTCAGCTGCTTCGTAATCGCTTCAAAGTGAATATTTCTAATGTCTAGGGCTATTTCTTTCACTATCCTTGAAAATTTTCCAGAGGTTACAATAGAACATTTAATCATATAACAAGATTAATCACTTTATACTATTTAGTTTGCATAATCAATTTTGTGATTATGTGTAATTGCATGGTTTGCATTTGCTGTTTTAAACAGGACACTGGACCCAAGTTAGCTTAAGGAAGGGAGCCCAAAACCAAATCCAAAAAGCGCGGGAAAATCAGCTCTAAAGAAGATTATGGTTCTCTTATCAAGGGTAAGTCCCTTTCAGAATTCAGAATCTATTAGGCTTTTTTTTAAAAAAATAAATAAATTTTTAGGTAATCAAGAAAAACTTAGTTGTTTGCATAAGTATTTAGTTTGTATTACTATTATATGTTTTATTACACTTGCCGATGCTTCCTTGTCACGTAAGCCTACATGAGATTATCTACAGACTAAAGTAGTGTAAATTTGCTGCTTTTGCTGAAATAATGATGCTTTTTGTAAGAAAAGAAGTAAGAAGAAACCATTTTTCCATCTGAAAATATGGAAAGTATTTTGAAAAGTTGATAGTAATTTCCCCATAAGTTGCTCCTCAAGGAAACAAGTCCGAAACCTGGGATCGGTTAATAATTAGATGTGTACAATTTAATTGTATATAATATGTTGCTTGCAAACACACATCATTATTATATTAGACAAATACAAAGTAATGTATGTGGTTCAAATATAGGTAGATTTTTATCTCCTTATATTTTCACTTCAAGATATTTGTGAAGAATTTAGTCCACAAACAATAGCATTAGATCAGATGTAAAACTATAAAAGAAATTAATTAATGCATGTCTCAGTGGCATTGGGGCCATTCTCTGGTTTCCTGTTCTAAACATAGTTTTGTCTTGTATTATCTGTGAATTATGGTAAATTTTTTCCTATTAACCCCTGTAATTTGCATAGTTTTAAATCTTGTTATAAATACATATTTGTGCTATTAGGTAAAACTAGGGAAATTTCTGCTTGTCTGGTGAAAAGGCTAATGCTTCAGCTGAAAAACCTTCGGGTTCAGAGAAGTAGAAAGAAGATCTTGAAGCAACAATTTTCTTGCTTTGCAACCGCGTCAGAGTTCACTCCTATATTCCAGAAATAGCTAATATTCTTAAGGGGGTTGCTTTGCTGCAAGTTTGTGAGAACAAATGGGCCGCTGTGAGATTAGATTTCCCAAATTGAGAAAGGCAACTAATGAAGTATTGCTTAATTTATACCGTGTAACTTATATTTTTTTTATGGAAATCAGTTAGATTCTTGAATAAATTTTCTCTATGGAACATCTGAAAAAAAGACATTGAGACTTGTTTGTAACTTATAATGAAGGACTAGGCGTGAACTTTATTTTCAATGATGCAGTTTTCTACTATTTCATATCAACATTTATAATCATCTTTGATTAGTTGTCTCTAATTGTCATCTTAATTTGAGGTGATAAAAGTATAGTTTTAACCAAGAAAATATGAATAGTGTGTTTGTTACTCCGTAGTTAACAAGATGGTGCCCTAAGCCAATTTCGTGCAATATTCTAGGTAATCCTGTATGCGCCAGCATTATACTGGTTTAAGGACAGTTAAATTTTATTCATCAATTTTTAATTGTTACAAATATGAAAAATGCTCTATTGCAGTTTACTTTATATTTGCCAATTTTCAAGTTATGAGGATGGATTGATGAACTGAGAGTTCGATGGGTGTGCTTTTAACATATTTTAGTTTGATGAATCAATTATTCATAAATTTGCATATTTACACATAAACTATGTGAAGGTCTTATTTATATAGTTTAGTTTTTTATATCGAGTAACCTATTATGGTGCTAATATTATAATTTGTATACATCGCCTCTACTGAGGTGATTATGTAAAGTCAAGATTTGAAATGGATGGATTTGTTTGATGTGAAATTATTTATTTTAGGTTTATAATTTAGATTTTGGCAATCAAAATCTATACTACTCTATTTCATGCCTATTTATTTTGTAGGTTGGTTTCTAATACGGAGTGCATAATAGTCTATATAAATCTTTAATTTCTTCATATTATTTTGCTCAATTTATGGAGCTGATTTCTTATTATTAAACAACTATAATTATTACACCATCCTATTAATATCACCTCAACGAAATATGTTGAATATTTTTGTTGGTTAGTACTTACGATGTAGTTATTGTGTTGATATATTGGATGATACACCTATCACGCATTTGTAATATTTTAAGGAACTAAAGATGGGAAGAGAGAGATCATTTAAGAAAACTAAGGAAATTATCTTAGGGGAAAGAAAGATGACTTAAGATAGAAAAAAAAACAAAAAAAAATTAGGACAATTAGCTTAGAAAATAGACTTACTAAAATGCACGCGAGATAGATAAAGACTACTTATGAAAGAACACTTAAGAAAATAAGACAATTAGGTTAAGAGAAAGAGAACACTAAAGAAAATCAGATCAATAAATATAGGGGAGAGAGAGAGATCAATTAAGAAAAATCACTTAAGAAAGTTAGGACAGTTAGCTTTGGAGAAAAGACCAATTAAGAAGAAGAAAAAAAAAGGGGTGGGGGGCAATGAACTTAGAAAACCACAATTATTAGCTTAGGAAAAGGTTTACTAAAATGCTTAAGAAAACACAATTAACTTAAGAAAACACGATTACCTTCCTTAAAATAAGGGGTAAGCTAACATGTATTGCCTTTATAATATCAATAAAACCATAAAACAATTTGGATATAATTATAATATCAGCAAAACCAAAATTAATACTTTCAATACTATTTTTTTTTAAGTAACATAAAGAAGGAATATATTGAGTCATTTTAAGAGAAAGGAACCACTTAAGAAATATCACTTAATAAAATAAAAGAAATTAACATAAGAAAAAAGACTTCCTAAATGCTAGAAAGAGATCACTTAAGAAATATCACTGAAGAAGAAAAGTCACTTCTTTTTTTTGAGGAAAAAAATCGATGTAAAAGTAGGATCACTTTTTAAAAATAAACAACAGATAATAAAATCAAGAAACCATTTTAAAAAGATCACTTAAGAAAATCAGGGTAATAAAGGAAATTAGCTTAGGAGAGAGAGATGGACCACATAAGAGAGATACTACGTATCACTTAAGTAAGTTAGGGCAATTAGCTTAAGAAATTAAAACTCTTTTTACCTAGGAAAAATGATTATAAAAATGGTAGAGAGAGAGAGAGAGAGGACCACACAACAAATATCACTTAAGAATAACATGGAAACTAGCTTAAGAGAGAGAAAAAAAAACCCACTTTAAAAAATCAAGTCAATTGTCAATGGAAAAGACTTACTAAGATGTTGGACCATTTAGGCTTATTACGTTTTCTTGAGCTAATTTCTGAAGAAAAAACACTTGAGAGAGAGAGATCACATATAAAAGATCTCTTAAGAAGGAGAATGACCACTTAAGAAATCATCAAATGATACTATCATCGTATTAATAGGCATCTTGTATTATTAAGAAATCAAACTTATTAGGTTACTTTTTTCTAATACGATGTTTTTACTTCTTTCTGATATGATGACTATTATGAAATCAGTGGATGTTTTTAGACCTAAGATTTTAAACGGGTTGTTATTTTGAACGAAACAACACATTATGATGGCTGACAGCCTGACATTCTAAATTCTAACTAACAAGAAAATATTAAAATACTTGAGAGCTTCATTATCTAAAATCTAGCAGGATTTGTAAATTAAAAATACCTTTAATCATAACAATTTAAATGCATATAAAATTTAAACACTTCGCAATTAATAATTGAGTGAGGCATAGCTTGGAGAAAGCCCTTTGTTTTTCTAGCTTTTAATGTTTCCCTATAACATTGGTTGTATCAATTTAAATGCATACAAATTTGTACACTTTGCAAACAAAATTTACATGTAACAATTTCATCGTATACATAATTTACGGATAATTATTGCCGCCATTAGGGGACCGCGCGCGCAGCGCGCGATGCCACAACTAGTATTAAAAAAAACAAAGAATTACAACAAAATAAACATCACGCAAGCCTATAATTCAAAAAATTAAAGAAATTGCAAAGTTGCAAACTTTATCATACTTGGGAAAACACCATTAACAATTATAAATTAACATCTTCTTTCAAAATCAAATTTGAATAAACTTGGACCCATCATGTTGTTTACAACAGTAGATCTTGTACTCGTGGTTGTCGTTGCGGTGGACGGCAGGAGATCCTGTGTTGCTTCAATTTTCTGGGTTGATAAAGGGTATTATTCTATCGCGCGGTGGCTGAAGACCATGTGAGACTGTAAGTAAGATGAAGGAAAGAGAGAGAGAGGGCGGATGAAACTATGAAAGCATTGGAGGACAGAGAGAGGGATGAAAGGGATGGAGGACGGAGAGAGGAAAGAGTGCGTGTGGTGGCTGCTAAAGGGGAAGTGGGAACATAAAAGCCTAGGGTTTTACTAGCAGTACATATATATTTTTTACAACAACAAAAAAAAATAGCGGGTCAGCGGGTACCCGACTAGCATATAAGACGGCCCATGACCCGACCCGCTACACATCTTTTTTACCGGGTCAGGTACCCGACCCGGAAAATTTGAAAAAAATAAAAAAAATACCCGCCAGAAATTTACCGGGTCGTCGGGTCGCTCGGGTCGGGTATGTTTGAACACCCCTACCTAGTATCATGTTAGGATGTTTTATTGATTCCTAGTATCATGTTTAGGGTAATAATTAAGTTTTTTATATCAATTATGATTTCTATGATGCTTCCTATTTTCTTTCCTAATATCATGTTAGTATCATGTTAGGGCTAAAGTTTTGATCTTTGATGTTTATTGATATGCTAGGATTTGTTATTAGTCTTGTTAGTATCATGTCTAGGATCTTGATATTATTATGCTTTAATATGATTACTTTAATTATGATTTTTTTTATTTTTATAATTGTTATAATTATTGTTATTATTATGATGATTATCATATTGCTTGATATATATTATTGTTATTTCTTGATCACGCCTTTTATGCATGTTTAAAGGGAATTTGTACTTGTAATCACGCTTAATAAGATAATTAATAATCTTGTTTAGGGTTAATATGATTATATAATTCAAGTGATCGCCAATAATAGTTTTGTTTGTGCATTAATATTCAACCAACATAGATAAGCAGGTTTAGGGTTAACCTAATGATTGCATGTTCGTCAGAAAGCGCACATGAATATGAGTAGAATAAAGTAGAGGCCTATTTTATAGGGCGAGTTCTTTCTCTTTTAGATTGGATTTGTACCCTCATCCCCGAACACCAGTCATGGTTCCAGACCTATTGGAGTTGACGATCTCATGGATCGTTAAGGGGTGTAACCTTCACCCTGTGAACGGTTTACAAGTTCCTAAAACTTGTTGGCGACTCTTTTGCTCTAGCTTCTTTCCCTTTGGACGCCACCATGCTTAAGTGTATGATCACAGTGGGGTTCAAGTTTGGGGTAATGCTTAAAATATTCCCTACAGTTTTTGGCGACTCCACTAGGGAGTATTTCAATTTTAATTCCTAAAATTTGTTTTGCCAATGATTTAGAATGAGTGGATAAGACTTGAAAAGTTTTAAGTATTTCATGTGCGTAATTTTGATTAATATTATTGGCATAAGCATAAAAAAGGTTCTCATTGGAAAGACCATCTTTAATGAGTTAAAAACATAGGATTTTTACACGTAGGAAATTTGAGAAATATCTTTCACAACAAGAATCGAAATAATACCGCAAAAACTGGAAAATTCTAAGAACATAGAAAGCTGCTGAGGCATGTAGGAACTAGCGCTGAAAAAATAGAGTTCGTCTCCTGAGAAATAGCCTCGTCGCCTGGCGACAACCTTGTCGTCTGGCGACAGAGCTATTTTCTGGCGACAGACTCTGTTGTCTCGCGCCGTGTTCTTCCAATACCAAGCCAGAACTTTGCCTTCTTGTTTTGACTGGTTCTAGCACTGTTGGCTCGATTCTACTTCCTGATTGAGTTTTTCTGTTTTTTCTTAAACCCATATGTGTTCTACATATGGACATAACCCTCTAGGAATTCATGCTCCATCTACCCAATCGAACGCTCCTGACAACGAAGGGTACATCCGAGATTTTTGAATTCACCAAACCATGAAAGCGAGTTTAACTCGCGGGGTCCCATCCACACACGCCAACCCTTCCAAAGGTAGGTGCATCCGGACTCATAACCATGGACCCTATTTGACTAACCTATATCCTTGAACTTTAGAGAACTAGAGCCATGGTTTGGTTGCAAACTCATTGCATCATATTGTGCTTACTTGACTACTTGTGCATTCTTTGCTTGTGCATAACCTATGTGTGTTTACACTAACCATTTGTTTGACTTGTGATTAAACCTAAATAAACTAATTAATGACTAAAGGACTTTGCCTAATTAATTAATTAATTAACTCGATTAATTAAAGGCTAATAAATTAATCAAACTGACTTAGTACGACTTTAGCCCTGTCCCTTTTGAGTAAAAATACTGAAAGCAGTCCCAGGTCAATTTTCCAACAATGGCGCAAAGGTTTAGGCTGTGGCGCCAAACGCTGTTGTGCAACGCTGGTTTACAAGTTCCTAAAACTTGTTGGCGACTCTTTTACTCTTGCTTCCTTCCCTTTGGAAGCCAACATGCTTAAGTGTATGATCACAGTGGGGGTCAAGTGTGGGATGCTTGAAATATTCCCTACAATAGGTATATCGTTCCACACTCGATCGACTATATATTCTCCTAGTCTTTGGCAAGATGATCTGACCCCCTTTAACTACATGCTTCAAGCTAACCAATCTAACTACCTTTTCAAATTTAAGAAGGCGGGTCGCGGGTGATGAACATCAATCTCAATATCTCCTGATATTGAAAGAAACTCTAATCATTTAAGCAATCCTTTACACTTAAAACAATTATTAATTTCAAGTATTATCTAAATTTATTTTGAAAAGTTTTTTAACATTTAAATCAAAGAATTAGTATTATACGAAGTATATACGTAGTATTATGATTGGAAGTGATGATTGATGAGAATTATTCCTACATAGATAAGCGCTTCCACTTAATACAAATTTTTTATTTTACCTGAATGCTGACTAATCATATATCTGTATTTGTTCATCTATGTATATGTTCACTTTTGAACAGATACATAACGCCTATCTTCCATACAAAAAATTGCTTTACCATTTTGTTTATTTTCATATACAAGTATTAAAAAATGTACGTAATTATAGTACGTATGTCATGCAATCTCCTTTAGTTTAACCGCTTTGTATTTGTTCTCTTTTATGTCTCAAATTCACAAAGCTAAGTATTATTATATATGTATACACTAGATACTCATTTCCTTTCATCAAACAAAAACAAAAACACAAACATCATATCATATACTATACCCAAAATTCTAAAGTATGGTCTATTGTTCCATTCAAAAAAAAAAAAAAAGGTCTATTTTCCGTCAATTCGTGTAGTTTTAGCGTATAATATGTGATTAATGCATCAATTAATAACGTAGTATGGTCTAGAGTTCGTTAATTTAACTACTCGAAAGCTTACAAAATGTTTATAAGCTCATCATCAACCACTTTTCCTTTGTCTTACACAATAGGATCCTTAGCTTGTGTAACGTGACCTATGTTAATTACGGGGTTTCCATCAACTACGAGTAGGGGTGTACACCGGTCCAAAACCGGACCGGACCTGGACCGGACCTGTTTGGACCGGGGACCTGAATTGGGTAATTATGAGGATCGGGGACCGGACCTGAATTAACAGGTCCGGTTCCGGGCTAGACCTGAAAAATCAGGTCCGGTCCAGGTTTGGACCTGAATGGACCTGTTTTGTGATTTTTTCGTTTTTTTTTATTTTTTTAAATAAAAAACCTGTTGGGCCTGCATATGGACCTGCGTATGGACCTGTTTTGTGATTTTTAGACCTGTTGCATAATTTAATAATTACATACAAACCAAAATTATTAATCACAAAAGTACAAAACTACATAAAGTCTATAAAAGTATAAAGTTCCAATTCTCAAACACCAAAAATACAAATGAGTCCACCGAAAGTACAAATGAGTCCACGAAAACTCATAACATTACATAAATTCTCTTAAGTCTCAAGTACTAGAAATACATAAATTCTCCAACGAGTTGTTTTCCCTTTGATCGCGTGATTCACACTAATGAGTCCACGAAAACAACTTCATCGTCTACATCATTAGATTCACCACGTTGCACCTCTAAATAAAATACAATATAGAATATGTTAGAATATATTAATGATTGATAACAATGAAATAATAAATTTGGTGTAACAAAATTTCAAGTACATAAAATTATTACTACCTTTCTCTATTTCCTCTAACTCTTTCAAATTTTCTTCCACATCAACAATTGGCACTTCCTTAGCTCTAAGCCAATCTTGTGTGCAAAGTAGCGCTTGAACCATCTTCAATACAAAAATATTACACAAATATGTATAAACAAAGTCATATTAAGATATAAACAAACTTGATTTTATAAAATAAAAAGATAACGATGCATTACCTTAGGAGTTAAAGAACTTCGAAATGGATCTAGAGTACGACCTCCCGTACTAAAAGCAGATTCCGATGCAACGGTCGATAATGGGATGGCTAGTATGTCACGTGCCATGCGATTAAGAATCACATAACGCTGACCATTCTTACCCCACCATGTCAATGCATCTTGTTCTTCCTCCTCCGGCCCTAATTGATCATTTAAGTACCTATCCAACTCACTTATCGCATACCCACTTGTCCCCTTCAATCGTTTTGCTCTTTCTTTTAGTTTCCTCACATAATCGGAACCCACTCCTTTACTATTATCAATATCCATTGACATATTATCTCCACAATCTGGAATATTAGAAGTAGCATACATTTTTCTATATTCCTCAAATAAAGAGTAAGCGAACTCCTTCACATCATTAGCAAGTTTTGTACCCTTTTCCGGTCCATGCATGTCCGTTAGTGTCAATTCAACAATGACCATCTTAGAGTGAGGGTCGAGAAGAAGAGCAACATAAATGAATTTATTCATCTTATCCACATCCCCCCAATACTTATCAAACTTTTTTTTTCATTGCAATGGCCATAGCTTGAAAATTCAAGTCCTCACTTTGTTCCCAATTATTCAACATATCATACATAGAAGCAATTTCTCCTAAACCTTTATTAGCTGTCACATAATGGGAACCAGAAATTCGTTTAGTCAACAGATAAAACCCCTCTAGAAACAAAACTAACCTCTCCAATTTTTCCCAATCTTCGGGTTCGGGAGGCCTTTCATTGTCATTCAAATCCTCTCCATCAGGAAGAGATAACCCACTAAAAACACGTCGAAACTTCAAAGCCGTTTCCAACATTATGTATGTGGAGTTCCAACGAGTGGGGACATCAAAGGATAAAGAAGATTTTGAATCTATGTTTGCTTTTTGCACAAGATCTTTGAATCTAAGTATTCTTGCAGGGGAGTTCTTAACATATTTCACAGCATTTCTAACTCTATCAATGCACACACCATGTTCTTTAATACCATCCCACACAATTAAATTAATGATATGAGCAATGCATCTAACATGAAGATTTTTTCCATCATTAATACATTCTGTTCTTCTAACCATTCTACTCAAGTGTGCACAAGCAACATCATTTGAAGAAGCATTATCAACAGTGACAGTAAAAAGTTTATCATCAATACCCCAATACTCTAAACATGCCTCAACTGCTTTTCCAATAGCCTCTCCTTTATGACTAGAAATTGGACAAAAATTTATGATCTTTTTATTTAATTTCCAGTCATTATCAATGAAATGAGCTGTAAGACACATATAATTAATTCTTTGTATTGAAGTCCAAGTATCAGTGGTCACATAAATTCTTTGACATGTCTCAAACATTTCTCTCAATTTCTCTTTTTCACTATAATACAACTTTAAACAATCACGAGCAATGGTAACACGAGATGGAATGTGAAATTGTGGACATGCAACTTGCACAAAGTGCCTAAAACTGGGTTTTTCCACATGCTTAAATGGTAACTCATCAACAATAATCATGTGAACCAATGCCTCTCTAACATCATTCAAGTTAATAATCCTACTCCCACACTTTAACCACTCTCATGTTCTTGATCAAAATACAATTTAGTTTGCTTTTCTTTTTCTATATTAATAGGATTACCGAGACATGATTCTGCATGATTTTTAACATTTTTGGAACCATTAAGATTACCATCAGCAGCAAAAGTTTTAGGACAAAACTTACATTCAGCTCGTAGTTTTCCATTCTCGACGTACTCTAAGTAATATTTCCAATACTCAGCTTTCCTCTTACTTTTTCTGTTCCATATATACTCCCGCCCTGCTTTTAGCTTCTTATCAGGAGGCAAAGTAGATTGCAATTCTTCCATATCCTTTTCAGAAAGTGGCTGTAACGTTTGTTCAGAAAAAGAAGCAGACCGTTTGGATTGAGAGCTCTCCATCTACAATATAATTCTAGACAATATAAGTAATTTTAAAGTAACAATTATATACACATACCATTTTATAAAAAAATTTAAGAGCAACTTACATTGCAAGAATAAGAATCCGTGGTTCCTCCACTCCCTTGTTAGCCCTAGGCAAGTCTGCAAGAATAAGAACAAGAATAAGAACCCCTGAACTGCATACAAGTATACAACTATGTCTTATGATCTTATCAATTCTAAACAAGTTAGCCAACTCAAATCTGAATTCCGAACGCATACAACCATGTCCTATCAATTTTGATACAAGTTAGCCAACTTATTTAATCATCTGAGTCTCTTACAAATCATGCACTACGTTTATTTATTTATTTATTTAAATTTGGCCTAACAGAGATTCAAAGGCTGTGAATCTGTGATAGTGTGATCAATTCTAAAACCTAAACCCTAAACTAAAAAAAAACCAAAAAAAAAAAACATAAATTTGAAGATAAACCATACTTGTTATCAATTCTAAACATTAAACCCTAAAACCCTAAACTTTAAACTAAAAAAAACCAAAAAAAAAAACATAAATTCGAAAGAAATTCGAAAATAAACCAAAAAAGAAAAACATAAATTCGAAAACATTGAAGTAAAAAAAAGAAATTCAACATGCAAACATCAAATAATCATTATAAGCAATTGAAACATGAATAAACATATAAATTCTAACACTTAATTCATTATTTCGAATACAAAATACCCAAACATAATTAGATAATTTAGATTTACATTAAAAAAAAAAAAATAACTTACCGGAGAAATGGAAAATCGCGCAGTAGCTGTCTCATGCGGTGGCCGGTGGGCGCCTGGGCTTCGCCTGAGAGAGTGAGGAAGGCAGGAGGTGTCGGCGGTGGGCGTTGCCGCGTTGGGCTGAGACTGGAGACAGTGAGCGTGAGGGAGAGGGGGAGACAGCCAGGGAGTTTGGAGATTGGAGTCTTGGAGAATGGAGATAGTCATATAGCTGTTTGTTAGGGTTAGAATTAAATGAAAGAGAAATGAAGCGTCACTCAAGCAGCTTGCAGCGTTATTTTGATTTTTGAATTTTATTTTTTTTTTTTAAAAAAAATACAATTTTTCCGGGTTTCAGGTCCGGACCTAAAAACCCCGGGTTTAGACCGGGTCCGGACCGGAACCGGGAACCTTGATTTTTAAGGACCGGGACCGGACCTGAATCAACAGGCCCGGGTCAGGTCCGGTCCGGATCAGGTCGGTTCAGGTCCGGTTTCAGGTCCGGTCCAGTTTTTGTACACCCCTAACTACGAGCATTGAGCAGCTTGATGAGCTCATCATTGTGTTTAGTCTCGTTGGTGGTGATCATTGTCTTCGTATCCCTAATTACCAAGGTACAATTTCTCTTGTAGAAGAAGCAAAAGAGAAGGTTGTTGGTGGATCAAAGGAGGACAATTATATTGTAACGGAGAAGTAATGAGGAAAATCGTTTTTTTTTTATACACTGGTGAAATTCAATCTCAAGTCTTTAACTTTGTGTCATTTTTTTTTCTATCCCTCTACATATTAATTTTTTTTGGAAGGAGCTACATGCTTCCTTATCTTAGAACATGCAAATGTAAAGTTAAATGTTGATATTTAATGATTATTTGAGTATGCAGGTTAACTAATTAAATGTTTTTGGATTACTGCTGTATTATTGAAGCAAGTTAAGGATTCAAAGTTTATCTTATACAATAATAATTATATATAAATAAATAATATACGAAGTAATTTAAAAATGTTTGCATGATTGTATCATCTTCCAAACTCCAAAAAATTAGTCGGTAATACGGTTTGATTATTTTTTTTTATATTTTTTCCATTAAAAAAAAAGAAGAAATACTAGAAGACCTTATGTCGAAGGAATTGCAACTTTGCAAATGGCAAGTTTGCCCTTGTCCAAAGGAAATTAAACGCTGGATTGCAAATTTTTATTATATTTTATTTTATTTACTTTTGGCTGCAGTCTTACTCCACTAAACCCTTAACTCAATTAGATTTTGTTCACCCAAAAAAAAAAAAAAGAAACTAATATTTTTATTTATTTCTTTTAATATAGCCATTTGCTATTTCACATTTTTTATGGCTTATTTTATCATCAATATTTTGAGTTTCATATTATCAAAAATCATTGAATGCTAATTTTTGAAAACTACATGTTGAACGATTTCAATAAGAACTGGCCTCATATGACTTTTTTTTTCTTGCATATTGGTGAAAAACTGGTCAAATTGGATCCCCTTTAACTAAGACTACAAGTAAACAGTGACGGATCCAGGATTTCCGACTTGGTGAGTCACTATCAATTATTGATTACTTGTGAAAGTATAAATAATTTTTCCAAATCTTGTTCATAATTAATTTCAATCCAAAAATTATATATATATATATATATATATATATATATATATATATATATATATATATATATATATATATAGGATTAGGATCATGTAAAAACAAGTCTTAGGGTGAAAACATGAAAACAATTAATCCCAGCCGTAGATTATAATCTAGCGGATGATATTTAATGTATATATATCCTAATTTTCTCTCTCCTCCCGCGAAAACACTTTCTCTTTCCTCTGTTATTTTCTTCCTCCTCTTCCTTCTCTCTTCACTTTCTCTCTCCTAATTTCTCGACATTAGCGAACTCCTTCAGCAACACCGCTTCAATTACCATCAGCGAACTCCTTCAGCAACACCGCTTCAATTACTTTGATTTTTAGCAATTTCTCAGCTCTACGATCTATTATCAGGTGAGTTCTTTGTGGTAATTTCGCTATTTTTGCACGATTTGAGGTTATTAGGTTTCTGAAATTTTGTTTGCTGGAATTTCATGAGTACTTTTTTGTAGATTCAACCGAAAATTTAATGTCTATTATGTTTTTCGTGTATGATTTTTGTTTAATTTTGTAATTTTGCAAGTTTTTTATTTTATTTTTTTCGATTTGATTTGATTTTTTGAATTTCAACTTAAGTTTCGTTTTAGTAGAAGTATTTTTTAAATGTATTTTGTTTAATTTTTCTTAATTTAAGTAAACTAGGTTTTTATGTGTATTTTTGCTCGAAATTCTGGTTTTGTTGTTGTTCTTCATCTTCTTAGTAACACGATTTTTGTTGAGCATAATTTTGTTTTTGTTGATTTCGAGTTTAGCTGATTTTTGTGGATTTTGATTTCGAATTAATGCCTGTTAGGAATGCGAATAGCTAAAATGCGAATTGTGTGTGTGTGTTTGTGTTTGGAGTAGTTAATTCGAATTTTGAGTAATTTGAAGTGTTTTTAGTGGATTTGTGAGTGAATTCGGGAGAGTTTGGAGTAGTTAATTCGAATTTTGAGTAATTTGAAGTGTTTTTAGTGGATTTGTGAGTGAATTCGGGAGAGTTTGGAGTAGTTAATTCGAATTTTGAGTAATTTGAAATGTTTTTAGTGGATTTGTGAGTGAATTAGTGAGAGTTTGGAGTAGTTAATTCGAATTTTGAGTAATTTGAAGTGTTTTTAGTGGATTTGTGAGTGAATTAGTGAGAGTTTGGAGACATAAATTAGCTACACTCGTTCCTGCTTCCACTTGGTGTCCAACTCGATTTGTATTTTCCCGTGTTCCGTTTGGTGTAGGCAACAGGAATGGTAATCAATCTCTTGCTAATGATGATCTGGAATTGAGACCTGACCAACATGGTGACATGTTTGGAGATGGACTAACTGCCTTGGTTGCATTGGTGTTCTTTGATGCTGTTGTGTTTCTCTCTTACAACCTGTCTTTTCTTATTTGTGATTTGAAGTGGTTTCAGCTGCATCAAATGTCCTTAGGTTCCTACATGAATTATTTGCCTTTTGCACTTAGATAAATTTTCTGGTGTTTGTGATATTGATGCAAAGACTCTTTCCACATCAACCGTAGAAAGAAAGAAAGAAAGAAAGAACATAAAGTATGAAGAATTCTTCCTGGTTTAAGATACTGACTTTGATTCTATATGTCCGATTTTTTGGTGTTGAGCAGACTGCTTAAGCGACTAACCCAGGAGCTACAGACATCTGGGGTGGATTTGTGATAGATTGCTTCTGATCATGCTAAATCGACATCTACATGACTTTCTTGACTGTTGAAAAGTGTACTTCTAGTCTGACATATGTGCATGGTTAATTTGACTCTGTACTGGATTTTGCTTCAAAATTTCTGAATTAGGCCTGTTTTGAACTTGAATCAAGGTAGCCAGAATTCGAGGATTTGGATACCTTAGTTTGATCTGATTTTCACTGCCCTGACCTGACCTGAATTGATTTTTTTATTCGTAAACAAATTGGTTGTCAAAAGACATAAATATGAATATGACCTGAACTTGTTCTAAAACCAAATCAAAATAAACTGAATCTTTTTGGAGGGGTGTTGGACTATGTTATTTTTGAAGTTTTGTTTTAAAAAAAGGTCACTATGCCATAAAAAGAGGCAACTACTTTGGTTTCTTTTGTTTATCTTTTCGTATGTCTTGTTACAGGGTGCAACAAGGATTTTCATTCGATTTGGATTAGATTTTATTCCTATGGTGAGAACTAGAGGTGGTGCTACTTTTAAAAAAAGGAGAGGCCTTCGTAGCTCAACAGGAGGAGTTAAATTGAAAGATACAGGAGGTATGATGAATGTTTTGATTTTTGGATTATTAACCTTAATATACTAGTTGCTCTATTATGATAGTCTCCTAATACTATAGAATGTAGGTCCCTATTAATATAAAAGTTACTATATTATTAGTTCCCTATATAACTGAAAAAGGTCACTATATCAATGACAATGATTATTATTTTTAAGTTATTAGTTTGCTATATTATAATTGTTTGCTAGATGAAAATGAAGATAATTGTATATATAACTATATGCTTGCGTGTTTTTAGCATGTATCAATCTCGATCATGAAGATGAAGAGCATATTGATGGTGGAAGCAAAATGATCGATGATGATACTAACAGAGATAAAGATGCTTGTATTGAAAAAGGATTGAAAAAGAAAGCTATCACTAAGAAAAAGAAACCTTCTAACATTGAGAATGCTATACCTTTGTCAACTGTGATGGAAGGAAAGAAGGGGAATGAGTCTTCTTCTTCACATGCTATTGTTTTGCCAGCTAAGAAGAGAAAGTTGGATGAAAATGAAGGTCTTAAAGTGAAGAAAGTGAAGGAAAATAAGGATAAGAACATTGTGATTCATAGGCAAGAATCTGCAATCATAGATAGTGATGTACATATGTAAGTGAATATTTGTTTCTTTTTTTTGAAGTTTTGTTTAAAAAAAAGGTCACTATGCTATAAAAAGAGGCTACTATTTTGGTTTCTTTTGTTTATCTTTTCGTATGTCTTGTTACAGGGTGCAACGAGGATTTAAAACACGTTGCAGGCCATTTCATTTAGTAGAGATGATTAAAACTTTTTCAGATGATCAAATCAAGGCTGTTAAAGAAATTGGCTTTGGAGGTTTGTTATCTTTGAAGGTGAAACGAACTGCAACTGATATGCTATCATGGTTAGTAGATTGTTTTGATCATGGTAGCTGCATGTTTACTATTGATGGTAAAAAAGATTTTGTTGTGACTGAATTTGATGTGTATGATGTTTTTTGCCTTCCTTGCAAAACATCTAAGAAAGTTGAAGAAATTTCTCGTTGTGCTAATGTCATCAACCCTGATTATGATTTAAAGGTTAAATGGAGGTCTCATTTTGGTCTTATGGGTGAGAATGATCAGATTCCTTTGGGTTTTTTGGAATCTAAGATCCCTTTACTAGTAGATGGCGGGGAAGAATTCAGACAGCTTTTTATCATGCATGCTTTTTCAAGTTTTTTAGCACCTACGTCCAACAGAACTGTGGATTTGAGAATTGTAAAATGTTTGGTTGATGTTAATCAAATAAGAATTTATAATTGGTCAAAATATGTCTTAGATAGACTTTGTGAAGCCGTGAAGAGCTACAAAGAAGGAAATATAGAATGGTTTTGTGGTTGTGTTTTGATGTTAGAGATTATCTATTTTCATCGATTGAGGTTTAGGAATGTTGTGTTAAATTCTACAATACCTTTAATTCAACATTGGACTGATGTGGATATAAGAGATAGAATTAGAAATGAAAAGTTGTCCAAGGGTTTTGGGTGTGGAATTCTTGAGTTTGATACATATCCAGTGAGTGAGAAGTTGCAATTTGAGGATGGACAAGTTGTTTGTAATCAATTCAAGGAAGCTCCTGTGAATCAAACTTCTGGAAAAGAATCTGTTGTTTATGAAGGTGTCCGTAGCAATGTTAAGGGTGTTATTCAGTTTGAGCTACCTGCCAGTTCAATGTCTAATGAGGAAATTCGTTCAATTGCTATTGATGTAAGTATTTTACCCTTTAATTATGTCTGTCTGTTTGGTTTTTTTTTTTTTTTTTTTTTTTTTTTTTTGTCACAAATTATTTTATTAAATCTAAGTGCTACATTTTTTTTTTCACAGGAAGTTTATGAGAAGTTTTTGCTCATGAAAAGAGATTTAGAAGTGGTATCTAACTTCTACATGAATGAGTTGAAAGTGTTATTTCAGACTCGTAAATCTAATGATGCTTCAACTTCGACACCTCCAATGTCCCAAACTGATTTATTCTTTATGAATCCTCGTGTTCATGAAATTGTTGATGAGATTGTGTCTCTTGTAAATTGGGTAAGCAAAGTTCCTAATGGTTTGGATGATGATGATATTGATGATAATGGTGCACCTGCAAAAGAGATTAATGTTTGTAGTTGGTGAGGTTCCAAGGATAGGTTTTTGAGCATGTTTTGAGTAATGGAAAATCTAAATGCTCCCTTGCTATGGATGTTAGTCTCTTTGGTGATAAAGTTACATATGTAACTGAATATAGTAAGTCAAGTAATAAGGATATGAAGGTTTTGGATGCAGTTGTCCAGGAACTTGTTGACTACTGCATTAGTGATTATCATGGTTTCGATCTCAAGTAAGTCATGTCATTGTTCTTTTTGTTATTTATTTTCAAATTTTAATAATAAGTGACTATGTTAATATACATGTGTCTTTTTATTTCCTTGTACAGTGAGGTGTTGGTATCTTTTGGCAAACCATTTGAGATTACAAGGAATGAATTCCTTTCATTAGGTGCACCGGCTATTGCTATATCTTCTGTTATTATTGATTGTTGGGCTATGTTGCTTAATGAAAACCAGAAGAGTAGTGCACATGGACCTCAAAAACTATATTTTGGTGTTTCTCAAAGTGTAAGTATCTTTCGGCTATTTAGTTACTACATCATTATAATGGTAGTTGTTCATTATAAAAAATTCATAAATTAATTTCACTATGTATTGAAAACAGTCACTATGATTCATAAATTAATTTCACTATGCAATGAAAATAGTCACTATGTAATGCAAGTAATTACATTTAAGAAAAATAACTCTACCTTCTAATTTTTTTAATATTTATTAATGTTTGTTCTTTTTTAGGCTTTTTTACTGAAAGTTGCAAACACAGATAGTAACACACAAGACATTGACAAGCTATTTTACATTTGGTCAAGATGGTTGTTCATTCCTTGCAATGATTTTTGATATTGCAAATGTTGAGTTGGTAATACATTGCAAATGTTGACAATCATTTTTCAACTAAGTACTTTTATATTAAGTTTTTCAAGCTTAATAGTTGTTTATTTATTTATTGCAGATATTTGTTCCTATACTCTTGAATGAGCACTTTTTCCTAATTGTTGTGAATTTGAAGGAAGAAAAGCTTCAGTTCATTGATAATATGAGTTATGATACAAAGTACATGAGTGAGGTTGAGAAGTTCTCTGATGTTTTGGTAAAAATATGATATTTTGGATTTTATTTGTATTTTTCTAGTTAGGATATGCTTCATGGAACCTAAAGTATTAATTTATTTTGCCTAGAGTGATATGCTGAGTACTTTTCTTGATCAACGCCTTCCTCAAAGTAATGACTCAGTGAAGAACATGATTGAGTATACTTTGGAGTCACCTTCTGTAAATTGGAAGTCTGGAAAACAGAAGAATAATGATAGTGGCATTTATACTATGGTCAGCATGCTTTACTTTGATGGAGCTGATGTGTTCGACTGCGATGTTTTGAAAACGGTTATCTCGTCTCATTTTTTTTATTTGGCTTTCAATTTTTATATATTAACTATTTCCTCCATGGAATTAACTAGCTTTTTTATTCTAATTTTTGCTTAAATTAATATATTAGGTTTCAACTAGACGGACATTGAGAGCTCAGATTGCTGCTACTCTGGTATTATCTGATATGAACATTGTCAGAGATGAAGTTCTTGAAAAGCTATCTGAATTCAGATTAATAAGGAGTCAAGTTGCAAAAGATGTTTTTGATGGGATTAAGAAGAAAACAAAGCAAGGTAAAAAGGAAAAGAAAGTATAGGCAGACTAACGAATATGTGGATGAAGTTTTTTGCTCGGAAGTATTTGTATTTTGCACAGAAGTAGGAAATCTAATGTAATGATGTAGTTTGCATCAACAAATGGATAATCTAACAAAATTGTATAAGTGTTAATATAGAACAATATGATATGATTCCAGTTCATACAAAGCTTTTGAATTGGTGGTATTGGTAGTTCTTTTGATATGTAATCTTTAATTGACATTCAAGAAGTTTAGTGAAATATATATTAGTTATAAATTTGGCGCCTATGTTATAAAAAAATGGTACCTATGTTATTTAAAAAGGTTTCTATATGATAAGGTCACTATGTATTTAAAAAGGTATCTATGTTATTTAAAAGGTTTCTATATTATAAGGTCACTATGTATTTAAAATGTTATTAGTTCAATGTGTTATATATAATTAAGTTATAATGCAAAATTATCACCATATTCATTATTATATTTTGTATACATATGTGACAAGTTTTCAAAGGACCTATGATAAATATGTACCTAAAAATGTCTAACTTTTTTTTATCTCTTAAAAAAAAAAAAAACTTGAAAAAGGATATTATATTACTTTTTATAGTCATTATGTAAGTAAAATGGCATTATATGAGGTAAAAATTTCCAATTACTATGCGATGCAAAAGGATCACTATGAGATGCAAGAGCGTTACTATGTGATAAAAAGATTTCTATAATAATCTGTCTCTATTTAAATAAAAGGTCACTATGTAAGGTAAAAGTGTCGTATTTATATTAATCTATTCTTAAGCTATTCATTTAGTATATCAATTAAAAGAACGAGCCCTCCTTCCCTAACTTTGTATTGGCTTAATCGATGTGGATTAGAAGAATTGTTAAAATGTGAGTATTTTTTATACGGTTGTTATATCATAATAAAGGTCATTATATCACTAAAAAGGTTATCACGGAATAAGGTGTCAATACGATGAAAAAAAGTCACTATGACGTTAAAAACACATACTATATATAAATTGAAGTTATCATATGCCAATATGTCACTACATCAAAATAACAATATAAAGGTCAATAAAAAGTTTAACAATAAAAGGTCACCCTATCAATAAAATTTTAACAATAAAAGGTCCCTGTTTAATATATGTGAAACAATAACAATCACTATATCAATAAAAAGGGCACTATAGCACTATGTTCTTTCTTTCCTCTCATCTCCTCTATTTCAGCACTAGGCTGTCAGTAGCCGATGTTGCTTCTTGTAAATATGAAGTGGTTTTGCAGCCTTTCTACTCTTCTTTGAAATCCTGAAATCATGTACACGAACATATATAAAGTGAAAATCTAGTGGGAAGTAAACATAGTACAAAATTTATTTATTTTTTTCTACAAAAATACCTCATTCAAGTTGGATTTTTTTTGCGGACAATTCCGACTATCATGGTTTGTTCTCTGACCACAAGTTCTACAAAGTCTATCTTTCCTTTGGCTTTCCTCAATAGCTATCTCTTTGTCAGATTTTTTCCTTTTTCCACTACCACTACCTTTGTTGGAAGACTTGTTTGGAGGAAGAATATCAACTATGTCATTAGATCCAACAAATAATTCGATGTGTTTATTTTTTTGCCTCACGTTTATCAACTGGACTTATAGAATCCAAGTCTTTCATCTCATTTTCAAAAGATATTAGCTTAGACACAATGACTCTAGGCATTCAACTTTCTCCTACAAAGACTTACACATGAAAAAAACCTGCACCATAAATCACCAACTAGCTTTTGCTTCTATCCTTCTCTGCCCATCAAGCAAGTTGTTTAAGCCAAAAATTGGTTTCTTCATAGCTTCTTTAGTCCAACGATGTAAAACATATTGCTTGGAATCTCAAATAAGAACTTTCCTTTCATGACAAAGAGAAT